>NC_047021.1:5031557-5649017 GCF_902652985.1 Pecten maximus
TCTACCATTATTGAACTGAGGTGCGGACCATTATAGGCGATGGGCCTCTTATTTGAGCAAGACACTTCAACTTGTATCAACCTAATTAGTGTTGTCCACCTAATTTAAATATTACTATGCTGGAAAGTACACATGCAGTGAAAGGTCAGTGTCGTTTAGTCTGTTAATGTCACCTGAAGAGGGATAACCTGTGTAGCTGTATAATTTACCTGGTTAGAGGGGTCAATGTAGACATCAGACGGTACTACAACTTAGTTATACCTTCAATGGTGTGTTGTGGAAAGTCATTAAGGACCTATAGTATTGGAGCAGCATCAACAGTAGGCACTGTCTGGGGATTTTCTACCTAATGTGCCATTACGTAATATTAACTTTCCAGAGGATATATTGGTTTCTGTCTAGTGATGAAGCTCCAAAGCTGCTTCGTTACACCATTAACTGTTTTGACAACACTCATCTCTACCTAGAAGCACTTTTCTGTATTCTTTTATCTTGATTTGTGAAAATTTGAACAAAAATAGTATAATGATGAATAACTCAGTAAATTACAGATTTCTGGAGCAAATCTCTGAAAATAGTTTACACATAGACATCAGATTGGGTAAAATGTACATTATTATCTTTTTGTCAGACTTTCTTGTTCATGCTAAAATTAGGTCATAATGACCTCTATTCTAGCTTTGATCTTTATCTGACTGAACTAGACAAACAAGAACATCATGGTCACACAGGTACATCATGGTCACACATGTACATCATGGTCACACAGTGTGTCTGGACACACAGGTACATCATGGTCACACAGGTACATCATGGTCACACAGGTACATCATGGTCACACAGTGTGTCTGGACACACAGGTACATCATGGTCACACAGTTACATCATGGTCACACAGTTACATCATGGTCACACAGGTACATCATGGTCACACAGGTACATTATGGTCACACAGGTACATCTTCGTCAGACAGGTACATCATGGTCACACAGTGTGTCTGGACACACAGGTACATCATGGTCACACAGTGTGTCTGGACACACAGGTACATCATGGTCACACAGTGTGTCTGGACACACAGGTACATCATGGTCACACAGTGTGTCTGGACACACAGGTACATCATGGTCACACAGTGTGTCTGGACACACAGGTACATCATGGTCACACAGTGTGTCTGGACACACAGGTACATCATGGTCAAGCAGTATAGTTCTAAACTTTGGTATTAACATCCTCAATTTGTTTTGACCTTGATAAGTATTTAAACAGAGCAAAATTCAAGATTCCAGACCTCTGCAATTTTTTGATACAAGGACATAATATACTTTTTATGTTTAATCACGGACAGTGTTCCGTCTTTTCCTTCCTTTTCGTCTTTCGTCTTAATGCCCAAAATGAGATTTGCTTGCCTTTACTTAATAAGGGAGAAGACATCTAACAGAATATCTGGTTGATTTGATTTTCCCAAAACTGTTACACTAATCACCATGCTACCTCCAATTTAGAATCTTGTTTTTCCCACTTCCTGCATGCAGGTCTGACATATCATGATACCACCTGCAGTGCTCCAGTCTTTATGAGATAAAACCTAGCTGCTACACAGCTATGTATTTCATCTACTTAGTCTGAATTTCAATTGATTTAAAAATATTCAAACTTTTCCACATCTTCCATATAATTCAAACAGATGCTAATAAAATGGCTTATAGTGGAACAGGAAAATAGTTCACCATGGACAGACACGACCGATACAGCATCTGGTACAGACATAACAGATACAGCATCTGGTACAAACATGACAGATACAGCATCTGGTACAGACATGACAGATACAGCATCTGGTACAGTCATGACAGATACAGCATCTGGTACAGTCATGACAGATACAGCATCTGGTACAGACACAACAGACACAGCATCTGGTACAATCATGACAGATACAGCATCTGGTACAATCATGACAGATACAGCATATGGTACAGTCATGACAGATACAGCATATTGTACAATCATGACAGATACAGCATCTGGTACAGACACGACCAATACAGTGTCCGGTACAGTCATGACAGATACAGTGTCCGGTACAGTCATGACAGATACAGCGTCCGGTACAGTCACGACAGATACAGCATCTGGTACAGACACAACAGACACAGCATCTGGTACAGACATGACAGATACAGCATCTGGTACAGACACAACAGACACAGCATCTGGTACAAACATGACAGATACAGCATCTGGTACAGACATGACAGATACAGCATCTGGTACAGACATGACAGATACAGCATCTGGTACAGACACAACAGACACAGCATCTGGTACAGACATGACAGATACAGCATCTGGTACAGACATGACAGATACAGCATCTGGTACAGACATGACAGATACAGCATCTGGTACAGACACAACAGACACAGCATCTGGTACAGACACAACAGACACAGCATCTGGTACAGACATGACAGATACAGCATCTGGTACAGACATGACAGATACAGCATCCAGTATAGATGCCACAGATACAGCATTGAGTACAGACACCACAGATACAGTGTCTGGTGTACAGACACCACAGATACAGTGTCTTGTGTACAGACATCACAGATACAGTGTCTGGTGTACAGACATTGACAGATACAGTGTCTGGTGTACAGACATTGACAGATACAGTGTCTGGTGTACAGACACCACAGATACAGTGTCTTGTGTACAGACATCACAGATACAGTGTCTGGTGTACAGACATTGACAGATATGGTGTCTGGTGTACAGACACCACAGATACAGTGTCTGGTGTACAGACACCACAGATACAGTGTCTGGTGTACAGACACCACAGATACAGTGTCTGGTGTACAGACACCACAGATACAGTGTCTGGTGTACAGACACCACAGATACAGTGTCTGGTGTACAGACATTGACAGATATGGTGTCTGGTGTACAGACATTGACAGATACAGTGTCTGGTGTACAGACATCACAGATACAGTGTCTGGTGTACAGGCATTGACAGATACAGTGTCTGGTGTACAGACATCACAGATACAGTGTCTGGTGTACAGACATTGACAGATACAGTGTCTGGTGTACAGACACCACAGATACAGTGTCTTGTGTACAGACATCACAGATACAGTGTCTGGTGTACAGACATTGACAGATATGGTGTCTGGTGTACAGACACCACAGATACAGTGTCTGGTGTACAGACACCACAGATACAGTGTCTGGTGTACAGACACCACAGATACAGTGTCTGGTGTACAGACACCACAGATACAGTGTCTGGTGTACAGACACCACAGATACAGTGTCTGGTGTACAGACACCACAGATACAGTGTCTGGTGTACAGACACCACAGATACAGTGTCTGGTGTACAGACACCACAGATACAGTGTCTGGTGTACAGACATCACAGATACAGTGTCTGGTGTACAGACATTGACAGATACAGTGTCTGGTGTACAGACACCACAGATACAGTGTCTGGTGTACAGACACCACAGATACAGTGTCTGGTGTACAGACACCACAGATACAGTGTCTGGTGTACAGACACCACAGATACAGTGTCTGGTGTACAGACATCACAGATACGGTGTCTGGTGTACAGACATTGACAGATACGGTGTCTGGTGTACAGACACCACAGATACAGTGTCTTGTGTACAGACATTGACAGATACAGTGTCTGGTGTACAGACATTGACAGATACAGTGTCTGGTGTACAGACACCACAGATACAATGTCTGGTGTACAGACACCACAGATACAGTGTCTGGTGTACAGACATTGACAGATACAGTGTCTGGTGTACAGACATCACAGATACAGTGTCTGGTGTACAGACACCACAGATACAGTGTCTGGTGTACAGACATTGACAGATACAGTGTCTGGTGTACAGACACCACAGATACAGTGTCTGGTGTACAGACATTGACAGATACGGTGTCTGGTGTACAGACATTGACAGATACAGTGTCTGGTGTACAGACACCACAGATACAGTGTCTGGTGTACAGACACCACAGATACAGTGTCTGGTGTACAGACACCACAGATACAGTGTCTGGTGTACAGACATCACAGATACAGTGTCTGGTGTACAGACATCACAGATACAGTGTCTGGTGTACAGACACCACAGATACAGTGTCTGGTGTACAGACATTGACAGATACAGTGTCTGGTGTACAGACACCACAGATACAATGTCTGGTGTACAGACACCACAGATACAGTGTCTGGTGTACAGACATTGACAGATACAGTGTCTGGTGTACAGACATCACAGATACAGTGTCTGGTGTACAGACACCACAGATACAGTGTCTGGTGTACAGACATTGACAGATACAGTGTCTGGTGTACAGACACCACAGATACAGTGTCTGGTGTACAGACATTGACAGATACGGTGTCTGGTGTACAGACATTGACAGATACAGTGTCTGGTGTACAGACACCACAGATACAGTGTCTGGTGTACAGACACCACAGATACAGTGTCTGGTGTACAGACACCACAGATACAGTGTCTGGTGTACAGACACCACAGATACAGTGTCTGGTGTACAGACATTGACAGATACGCAGTGTCTGGTGTACAGACATCACAGATACAGTGTCTGGTGTACAGACACCACAGATACAGTGTCTGGTGTACAGACACCACAGATACAGTGTCTGGTGTACAGACATTGACAGATACAGTGTCTGGTGTACAGACATCACAGATACAGTGTCTGGTGTACAGACACCACAGATACAATGTCTGGTGTACAGACACCACAGATACAGTGTCTGGTGTACAGACATTGACAGATACAGTGTCTGGTGTACAGACACCACAGATAAAGTGTCTGGTGTACAGACATTGACAGATACAGTGTCTGGTGTACAGACATTGACAGATACAGTGTCTGGTGTACAGACATCACAGATACAGTGTCTGGTGTACAGACACCACAGATACAGTGTCTGGTGTACAGACATTGACAGATACAGTGTCTGGTGTACAGACATTGACAGATACAGTGTCTGGTGTACAGACATCACAGATACAGTGTCTGGTGTACAGACACCACAGATACAGTGTCTGGTGTACAGACACCACAGATACAGTGTCTGGTGTACAGACATCACAGATACAGTGTCTGGTGTACAGACACCACAGATACAGTGTCTGGTGTACAGACATTGACAGATACAGTGTCTGGTGTACAGACACCACAGATACAGTGTCTGGTGTACAGACATCACAGATACAGTGTCTGGTGTACAGACACCACAGATACAGTGTCTGGTGTACAGACACCACAGATACAGTGTCTGGTGTACAGACACCACAGATACAGTGTCTGGTGTACAGACACCACAGATACAGTGTCTGGTGTACAGACACCACAGATACAGTGTCTGGTGTACAGACATTGACAGATACAGTGTCTGGTGTACAGACACCACAGATACAGTGTCTGGTGTACAGACACCACAGATACAGTGTCTGGTGTACAGACACCACAGATACAGTGTCTGTTGTACAGACACCACAGATACAGTGTCTGGTGTACAGACATTGACAGATACAGTGTCTGGTGTACAGACACCACAGATACAGTGTCTGGTGTATAGACACCACAGATACATTGTCTGGTGTACAGACATTGACAGATACAGTGTCTGGTGTACAGACACCACAGATACAGTGTCTGGTGTACAGACACCACAGATACAGTGTCTGGTGTATAGACACCACAGATACATTGTCTGGTGTACAGACATTGACAGATACAGTGTCTGGTGTACAGACATCACAGATACAGTGTCTGGTGTACAGACATCACAGATACAGTGTCTGGTGTACAGACACCACAGATAAAGTGTCTGGTGTATAGACACCACAGATACAGTGTCTGGTGTACAGACACCACAGATACAGCATTATGCAGGTACATGTACAGTGGTTTATTACGCTTTTACCTAAACAGCAAAAGATATCATTGATAATGTGCCTTGGTCTTTTAAGTGTTTAGAAGTAAATAATGAAATGTTATCTTGTTCTGATGACAGATTGATTAATGTTTCTCTCTTTGATATATAATTACTCCATGTTTGATTCCAGTTTGTTGTTAGTCCTGAGATGCACCTCTCCTACCAAACACTCCAAGCTTCTCCATTTTATTGATTAGTAAGTTAGCTGAAACACAGTTTTAACAGATATAGGAATATCAGAATGTTAAAGTGATTCTTTATTAGATTTGAGTACTGTTACAAATATGGCTAAGGATATTATTAACACCTTTACACAATCATCAAACCATGTCAGAGGTTACAAAATCTGTAATTCTTACAAATAACCAGGTGAAAGTATTCCTGGAAAGATGTCATTGTTAAAATCAACAGAATTTCACTTAGTGATGGACTGTGTTCACTGTTGCCAGAGTGCTCAGTAAACCATGTTTTTTACATTAAGCCTAGCAGAAATTGAATTTTATATGCCATATTCCAACATTTTAATGCAATATCTCATGATTAAATACCTCTAAATCAGGGAAGCAGTTTTTAATGTCACCATGTAGCCCATCCAACAGACTGGATGTTATCACATCTCTCTCTCCAGACTGGATGTTATACCATCTATCTCTCCAGACTGGATGTTATACCATCTCTCTCTCCAGACTGGATGTTATACCATCTCTCTCTCACCAGACTGGATGTTATACCATCTATCTCTCCAGACTGGATGTTATACCATCTCTCTCTCCAGACTGGATGTTATCTCATCTATCTCTCCAGACTGGATGTTATACCATCTCTCTCTCCAGACTGGATGTTATACCATCTATCTCTCCAGACTGGATGTTATACCATCTCTCTCTCCAGACTGGATGTTATACCATCTCTCTCTCCAGACTGGATGTTATACCATCTCTCTCTCCAGACTGGATGTTATACAATCTCTCTCTCCAGACTGGATGTTATACCATCTATCTCTCCAGACTGGATGTTATACCATCTATCTCTCCAGACTGGATGTTATACCATCTATCTCGATCTCCAGACTGGATGTTATACCATCTATCTCTCCAGACTGGATGTTATACCATCTATCTCTCCAGACTGGATGTTATATCATCTCTCTCTCTCCAGACTGGATGTTATCTCATCTCTCTCTCCAGACTGGATGTTATACCATCTCTCTCTCCAGACTGGATGTTATACCATCTCTCTCTCCAGACTGGATGTCATACCATCTATCTCTCCAGACTGGATGTTATACCATCTATCTCTCCAGACTGGATGTTATACCATCTATCTCTCCAGACTGGATGTTATACCATCTCTCTCTCTCCAGACTGGATGTTATACCATCTATCTCTCCAGACTGGATGTTATACCATCTCTCTCTCTCTCTCCAGACTGGATGTTATACCATCTATCTCTCCAGACTGGATGTTATACCATCTCTCTCTCCAGACTGGATGTTATACCATCTATCTCTCCAGACTGGATGTTATACCATCTCTCTCTCCAGACTGGATGTTATACCATCTATCTCTCCAGACTGGATGTTATACCATCTCTCTCTCCAGACTGGATGTTATACCATCTATCTCTCCAGACTGGATGTTATCTCATCTCTCTCTCCAGACTGGATGTTATACCATCTATCTCTCCAGACTGGATGTTATCTCATCTCTCTCTCCAGACTGGATGTTATACCATCTCTCTCTCCAGACTGGATGTTATACCATCTCTCTCTCCAGACTGGATGTTATCTCATCTCTCTCTCCAGACTGGATGTTATACCATCTCTCTCTCCAGACTGGATGTTATACCATCTCTCTCTCTCCAGACTGGATGTTATACCATCTCTCTCTCCAGACTGGATGTTATACCATCTATCTCTCCAGACTGGATGTTATCTCATCTCTCTCTCCAGACTGGATGTTATACCATCTATCTCTCCAGACTGGATGTTATCTCATCTCTCTCTCCAGACTGGATGTTATACCATCTCTCTCTCCAGACTGGATGTTATACCATCTCTCTCTCCAGACTGGATGTTATACCATCTCTCTCTCCAGACTGGATGTTATCTCATCTCTCTCTCCAGACTGGATGTTATACCATCTCTCTCTCCAGACTGGATGTTATACCATCTCTCTCTCCAGACTGGATGTTATCTCATCTCTCTCTCCAGACTGGATGTTATACCATCTCTCTCTCCAGACTGGATGTTATACCATCTATCTCTCACCAGACTGGATGTTATACCATCTATCTCTCCAGACTGGATGTTATACCATCTCTCTCTCCAGACTGGATGTTATCTCATCTCTCTCACCAGACTGGATGTTATACCATCTCTCTCTCCAGACTGGATGTTATACCATCTATCTCTCCAGACTGGATGTTATACCATCTCTCTCTCCAGACTGGATGTTATACCATCTCTCTCACCAGACTGGATGTTATACCATCTCTCTCTCCAGACTGGATGTTATCTCATCTATCTCTCCAGACTGGATGTTATACCATCTCTCTCTCCAGACTGGATGTTATACCATCTCTCTCTCCAGACTGGATGTTATACCACCTATCTCTCCAGACTGGATGTTATACCATCTCTCTCTCCAGACTGGATGTTATACCATCTCTCTCTCCAGACTAGATGTTATACCATCTCTCTCTCCAGACTGGATGTTATACCATCTATCTCTCCAGACTGGATGTTATACCATCTCTCTCTCCAGACTGGATGTTATACCATCTCTCTCTCCAGACTAGATGTTATACCATCTCTCTCTCCAGAATGGATGTTATCTCATCTCTCTCTACACTTTACTTATGAGATTTGATTGTTTTAGTTTACCATCATGGCTTACCTATGAGATCTGGTTGGTGGGGTCTTTCAACCAGTTGACTCAGTTAAACTCAATGTTAAGCACCACCAATACACCTGCACATCGAGTAATAGTAGGTATGTTTACCAGTTGACTCAGTTAAGCTCAATGTTAAGCACCACCAACACACCAGACACTGAATTATAGTAGGTCTGTTAACCAGTTGACTCAGTTAAGCTCAATGTTAAGCACCACCAATACACCCGACATTGAGTAATAGTAGGTACGGTATGTTTACCAGTTGACTCTATATATCAGTTAAGTTGAGTGCTAACCACCAGTAAATCATGCACACTGAGCAACAGAGGGTCTGTCAGTGCAGCTGATCGGAGTGTACTAAGTTGTAAGTGTTGGTAGATTGTCATATGAGCTCTCCACTGTTCCAGGGAGACTTCTTTCATTTCTTCCTGCCACATATGGTTATGTTATTTGTGTGGATAGATATTTTCCATAATATAATTTCTTGGTGTGTAGTCACCTCTGTCTATAGCATGTGGCGTCTGCATTACTTCAGTGGACAGCATATCTCTGCAAATCTAAACATATTATAAATCTTATGCAGCATTGAATTTATCTCTGTCTACGGTACCTGGCATCTGTCACACAAAGAAATGGATTTCACTCTCCATAAGGAAATGTAATACTATTATTCCTGTGCCTTACCAATTCCTGACAATCATATTCCATTTGAATGTATGAGAAGATTTATAAGGTGTAGAGGAGATTAATAATTAAGTGATGTTGACAAGGATGACAATGGTGTGGGGAGGGGAGTGATACGTTATTTAGTTAATGTTGACATCACTATAGACTTTTGTCTTACATGTGTTGTCAGGTTCAGTCTAGTTTTCTTATATCAAACAAAATCTTATTTCTAGTAGATTTCAAAGTTGGCTTATGGTTTTTATGATGAGTAAATGGCAGTCTGAGTATATGATGCTGGTTACAAACCTAAGCCGTGTGAGATAGTCTTTAGCAAGCAATTCTTGTTTGTTAGTTGTCACAAATATGGCTGAGGGCAGTTAGATTTTTGTCTTCTGTATTTGTGATCTGTCCATGCGTAAGTTAGAATAGAATATGACCATGAGACATGCATCTTAAAACTACTGAATCTGAAGGTCACAAGTTCCCCCCTCTAGTCATCATGTCACATACAATAACCTATAATTTGACATCAGTGATCAATACATCTACAATGGTCTGTACTCAAATCAGCATTTCTATACATCCATACAAGTCTTAAAATATAGAAATAGGGATCTAAATATACCAGTTCCCCAGGGATCAGAAGGGTTCACACTAATAAACACTTTACATTGTATAGGTTAACTGTGATGGTAAACTCCACCAATCAGATCTCATAGGTAAGCTGTGATGGTAAACTCCACCAATCAGATCTCATAGGTAAGCCGTGATGGTAAACTCCACCAATCAGATCTTATAGGTAAGCTGTGATGGTAAACTCCACCAATCAGATCTCATAGGTAAGCTGTGATGGTAAACTCCACCAATCAGATCTCATAGGTAAGCTGACCAATCAGATCTCATAGGTAAGCCGTGATGGTAAACTCCACCAATCAGATCTTATAGGTAAGCTGTGATGGTAAACTCCACCAATCAGATCTCATAGGTAAGCTGTGATGGTAAACTCCACCAATCAGATCTCATAGGTAAGCTGTGATGGTAAACTCCATCCAATCAGATCTCATAGGTAAGCTGTGATGGTAAACTCCACCACCACCAATCAGATCTAATAGGTAAGCTGTGATGGTAAACGTCCACCAATCAGATCTCATAGGTAAGCCGTGCTGGTAAACTCCACCAATCGGATCTCATAGATAAGCTGTGATGGTAAACTCCACCAATCAGATCTAATAGGTAAGCTGTGATGGTAAACGTCCACCAATCAGATCTCATAGGTAAGCTGTGATGGTAAACTCCACCAATCGGATCTCATAGATAAGCTGTGATGGTAAACTCCACCAATCAGATCTCATAGGTAAGCTGTGATGGTAAACTCCACCAATCAGATCTCAAAGGTAAGCTGTGATGGTAAACTCCACCAATCAGATCTCATAGGTAAGCTGTGATGGTAAACTCCACCAATCAGATTTCAAAGGTAAGCCGTGATGGTAAACTCCACCAATCAGATCTAATAGGTAAGCCTTGATGGTAAACTCTAACAAACAGATCTCATAGGTAAGCCGTGCTGGTAAACTCCACCAATCAGATCTCATAAGTAAGCTGTGATGGTAATATCCACCAATCAGATCTCATAAGTAAGCCGTGTTGGTGAACTCCACCAATCAGATCTCATAAGTAAGCTGTGATGGTAAACTCCACCAATCGGATCTCATAGGTAAGCCGTGATGGTAAACTCCACCAATCAGATCTAATAGGTAAGCTGTGATGGTAAACTCCAACAAACAGATCTCATAAGAAAGCTGTGATGGTAAACTCTAACAAACAGATCTCATAGGTAAGCCGTGATGGTAAACTCTACCCATCAGACCTCATAGGTAAGCCGTGATGGTAAACTCCACTAATCAGATCTCATAGGTAAGCCATGCTGGTAAACTCCACCAATCAGATCTCACAGGTAAGCCATGATGGTAAACTCCACCAATCAGATCTCATAGGTAAGCTGTGATGGTAAACTCCACCAATCAGATCTCATAGGTAAGCTGTGATGGTAAACTCCACCAATCAGATCTCATAGGTAAGCTGTGCTGGTAAACTCCAACAATCAGATCTCAAAGGTAAGCTGTGATGGTAAACTCCACCAATCAGATCTTATAGGTAAGCTGTGATGGTAAACTCCACCAATCAGATATCATAAGTAAGCTGTGATGGTAAACTCCAACAAACAGATCTCATAGATAAGCCGTGATGGTAAACTCCACCAATCAGATCTCACAGGTAAGCTGTGATGGTAAACTCCAAGCACATAGCATCAGATCTTATAGGTAAGCCGTGATGGTAAACTCCACCAATCAGATCTCATAGGTAAGCCTAAACAAAATGTGGGTCTGATATAAACCGTAGAGGTGAATGGTCAATGTTGGCTTGGTTAAGATTTCACACTAATCAGCCAATCAGGAGCTATTTAATGGGAACCTAGTCTATGAATAAAAATGTGTTTCTTAATTTGTAGCTATTTTCCTTACTAAATAACAGGAGATGATTTTTTCCTACATAGCAGAATAAATAGTAGGGTCTTGATATTTGACTTTTAAAAGATCTACAACCCTACTAGAAATAGAATAGCCTAAATAATTTTGAAGTGTATTTATTACAAATCATTACCACAGTTATTAAAGACATCACTTACAGTGTAGACACTTTATATACACTGTGGTGGGGAATCACTTACAGTGTAGACACTTTATATACACTGTGGTGGGGAATCACTTACAGTGTAGACACTTTATATACACTGTGGTGGGGAATCACTTACAGTGTAGACACTTTATATACACCGTGGTGGGGAATCACTTACAGTGTAGACACTTTATATACACCGTGGTGGGGAATCACTTACAGTGTAGACACTTTATATACACTGTGGTGGGGAATCACTTACAGTGTAGACACTTTATATACACTGTGGTGGGGAATCACTTACAGTGTAGACACTTTATATACACCGTGGTGGGGAATCACTTACAGTGGAGACACTTTATATACACCGTGGTGGGGAATCACTTACAGTGTAGACACTTTATATACACCGTGGTGGGGAATCACTTACAGTGTAGACACTTTATATACACTGTGGTGGGGAATCACTTACAGTGTAGACACTTTATATACACCGTGGTGGGAATTCACTTACAGTGTAGACACTTTATATACACCGTGGTGGGGAATCACTTACAGTGTAGACACTTTATACACACTGTGGTGGGGAATCACTTACAGTGTAGACACTTTATATACACCGTGGTGGGGAATCACTTACAGTGTAGACACTTTATATACACCGTGGTGGGGAATCACTTACAGTGTAGACACTTTATATACACTGTGGTGGGGAATCACTTACAGTGTAGACACTTTATATACACTGTGGTGGGGAATCACTTACAGTGTAGACACTTTATATACACCGTGGTGGGGAATCACTTACAGTGTAGACACTTTATATACACCGTGGTGGGGAATCACTTACAGTGTAGACACTTTATATACACCTGTGGTGGGGAATCACTTACAGTGTAGACACTTTATATACACCGTGGTGGGGAATCACTTACAGTGTAGACACTTTATATACACCGTGGTGGGGAATCACTTACAGTGTAGACACTTTATATACACTGTGGTGGGGAATCACTTACAGTGTAGACACTTTATATACACTGTGGTGGGGAATCACTTACAGTGTAGACACTTTATATACACTGTGGTGGGGAATCACTTACAGTGTAGACACTTTATATACACCGTGGTGGGGAATCACTTACAGTGTAGACACTTTATATACACCGTGGTGGGGAATCACTTACAGTGTAGACACTTTATATACACCGTGGTGGGGAATCACTTACAGTGTAGACACTTTATATACACCGTGGTGGGGAATCACTTACAGTGTGGACACTTTATATACACTGTGGTGGGGAATCACTTTACTTTATATACACTGTGGTGGGGAATCACTTACAGTGTAGACACTTTATATACACCGTGGTGGGGAATCACTTACAGTGTAGACACTTTATATACACCGTGGTGGGGAATCACTTTACTTTATATACACTGTGGTGGGGAATCACTTACAGTGTAGACACTTTATATACACTGTGGTGGGGAATCACTTACAGTGTAGACACTTTATATACACCGTGGTGGGGAATCACTTACAGTGTAGACACTTTATATACACTGTGATGGGGAATCACTTACTTTATATACACTGTGGTGGGGAATCACTTACAGTGTAGACACTTTATATACACCGTGGTGGGATATCACTTACAGTGTAGACACTTTATATACACTGTGGTGGGGAATCACTTACAGTGTAGACACTTTATATACACCGTGGTGGGGAATCACTTACAGTGTAGACACTTTATATACACCGTGGTGGGGAATCACTTACAGTGTAGACACTTTATATACACCGTGGTGGGGAATCACTTACAGTGTAGACACTTTATATACACTGTGGTGGGGAATCACTTACAGTGTAGACACTTTATATACACTGTGGTGGGGAATCACTTACAGTGTAGACACTTTATATACACCGTGGTGGGGAATCACTTACAGTGTAGACACTTTATATACACCGTGGTGGGGAATCACTTACAGTGTAGACACTTTATATACACCGTGGTGGGGAATCACTTACAGTGTAGACACTTTATATACACTGTGGTGGGGAATCACTTACAGTGTAGACACTTTATATACACGTGGTGGGGAATCACTTACAGTGTAGACACTTTATATACACTGTGGTGGGGAATCACTTACAGTGTAGACACTTTATATACACTGTGGTGGGGAATCACTTACAGTGTAGACACTTTATATACACTGTGGTGGGGAATCACTTACAGTGTAGACACTTTATATACACCGTGGTGGGGAATCACTTACAGTGTAGACACTTTATATACACCGTGGTGGGGAATCACTTACAGTGTAGACACTTTATATACACCGTGGTGGGGAATCACTTACAGTGTAGACACTTTATATACACTGTGGTGGGGAATCACTTACAGTGTAGACACTTTATATACACCGTGGTGGGGAATCACTTACAGTGTAGACACTTTATATACACCGGTGGTGGGGAATCACTTACAGTGTAGACACTTTATATACACCGTGGTGGGGAATCACTTACAGTGTAGACACTTTATATACACTGTGGTGGGGAATCACTTACAGTGTAGACACTTTATATACACTGTGGTGGGGAATCACTTACAGTGTAGACACTTTATATACACTGTGGTGGGGAATCACTTACAGTGTAGACACTTTATATACACTGTGGTGGGGAATCACTTACAGTGTAGACACTTTATATACACCGTGGTGGGGAATCACTTACAGTGTAGACACTTTATATACACTGTGGTGGGGAATCACTTTACTTTATATACACTGTGGTGGGGAATCACTTACAGTGTAGACACTTTATATACACCGTGGTGGGGAATCACTTACAGTGTAGACACTTTATATACACCGTGGTGGGGAATCACTTACAGTGTAGACACTTTATATACACCGTGGTGGGGAATCACTTACAGTGTAGACACTTTATATACACGGTGGTGGGGAATCACTTACAGTGTAGACACTTTATATACACTGTGGTGGGGAATCACTTACAGTGTAGACACTTTATATACACTGTGGTGGGGAATCACTTACAGTGTAGACACTTTACTGTGGTGGGGAATCACTTACAGTGTAGACACTTTATATACACCGTGGTGGGGAATCACTTACAGTGTAGACACTTTATATACACTGTGGTGGGGAATCACTTTACTTTATATACACTGTGGTGGGGAATCACTTACAGTGTAGACACTTTATATACACCGTGGTGGGGAATCACTTACAGTGTAGACACTTTATATACACCGTGGTGGGGAATCACTTACAGTGTAGACACTTTATATACACCGTGGTGGGGAATCACTTACAGTGTAGACACTTTATATACACTGTGGTGGGGAATCACTTACAGTGTAGACACTTTATATACACTGTGGTGGGGAATCACTTACAGTGTAGACACTTTATATACACTGTGGTGGGGAATCACTTACAGTGTAGACACTTTATATACACTGTGGTGGGGAATCACTTACAGTGTAGACACTTTATATACACCGTGGTGGGGAATCACTTACAGTGTAGACACTTTATATACACTGTGGTGGGGAATCACTTACAGTGTAGACACTTTATATACACCTGTGGTGGGGAATCACTTACAGTGTAGACACTTTATATACACTGTGGTGGGGAATCACTTACAGTGTAGACACTTTATATACACCGTGGTGGGGAATCACTTACAGTGTAGACACTTTATATACACTGTGGTGGGGAATCACTTACAGTGTAGACACTTTATATACACCGTGGTGGGGAATCACTTACAGTGTAGACACTTTATATACACTGTGGTGGGGAATCACTTACAGTGTAGACACTTTATATACACTGTGGTGGGGAATCACTTACAGTGTAGACACTTTATATACACCGTGGTGGGGAATCACTTACAGTGTAGACACTTTATATACACCGTGGTGGGGAATCACTTACAGTGTAGACACTTTATATACACCGTGGTGGGGAATCACTTACAGTGTAGACACTTTATATACACGTGGTGGGGAATCACTTACAGTGTAGACACTTTATATACACCGTGGTGGGGAATCACTTACAGTGTAGACACTTTATATACACTGTGGTGGGGAATCACTTACAGTGTAGACACTTTATATACACTGTGGTGGGGAATCACTTACAGTGTAGACACTTTATATACACCGTGGTGGGGAATCACTTACAGTGTAGACACTTTATATACACTGTGGTGGGGAATCACTTACAGTGTAGACACTTTATATACACCGTGGTGGGGAATCACTTACAGTGTAGACACTTTATATACACTGTGGTGGGGAATCACTTACAGTGTAGACACTTTATATACACTGTGGTGGGGAATCACTTACAGTGTAGACACTTTATATACACTGTGGTGGGGAATCACTTACAGTGTAGACACTTTATATACACCGTGGTGGGGAATCACTTACAGTGTAGACACTTTATATACACTGTGATGGGGAATCACTTACAGTGTAGACACTTTATATACACCGTGGTGGGGAATCACTTACAGTGTAGACACTTTATATACACTGTGGTGGGGAATCACTTACAGTGTAGACACTTTATATACACTGTGGTGGGGAATCACTTACAGTGTAGACACTTTATATACACCGTAGTGGGGAATCACTTACAGTGTAGACACTTTATATAAACTGTGGTGGGGAATCACTTACAGTGTAGACACTTTATATACACTGTGGTGGGGAATCACTTACAGTGTAGACACTTTATATACACCGTGGTGGGGAATCACTTACAGTGTAGACACTTTATATACACCGTGGTGGGGAATCACTTACAGTGTAGACACTTTATATACACTGTGGTGGGGAATCACTTACAGTGTAGACACTTTATATACACCGTGGTGGGGAATCACTTACAGTGTAGACACTTTATATACACTGTGGTGGGGAATCACTTACAGTGTAGACACTTTATATACACCGTGGTGGGGAATCACTTACAGTGTAGACACTTTATATACACCGTGGTGGGGAATCACTTACAGTGTAGACACTTTATATACACCTGTGGTGGGGAATCACTTACAGTGTAGACACTTTATATACACCGTGGTGGGGAATCACTTACAGTGTAGACACTTTATATACACTGTGGTGGGGAATCACTTACAGTGTAGACACTTTATATACACTGTGGTGGGGAATCACTTACAGTGTAGACACTTTATATACACTGTGGTGGGGAATCACTTACAGTGTAGACACTTTATATACACTGTGGTGGGGAATCACTTACAGTGTAGACACTTTATATACACTGTGGTGGGGAATCACTTACAGTGTAGACACTTTATATACACCGTGGTGGGGAATCACTTACAGTGTAGACACTTTATATACACCGTGGTGGGGAATCACTTACAGTGTAGACACTTTATATACACCGTGGTGGGGAATCACTTACAGTGTAGACACTTTATATACACGTGGTGGGGAATCACTTACAGTGTAGACACTTTATATACACCTGTGGTGGGGAATCACTTACAGTGTAGACACTTTATATACACTGTGGTGGGGAATCACTTACAGTGTAGACACTTTATATACACCGTGGTGGGGAATCACTTACAGTGTAGACACTTTATATACACTGTGGTGGGGAATCACTTACAGTGTAGACACTTTATATACACCGTGGTGGGGAATCACTTACAGTGTAGACACTTTATATACACTGTGGTGGGGAATCACTTACAGTGTAGACACTTTATATACACCGTGGTGGGGAATCACTTACAGTGTAGACACTTTATATACACTGTGGTGGGGAATCACTTACAGTGTAGACACTTTATATACACCGTGGTGGGGAATCACTTACAGTGTAGACACTTTATATACACTGTGGTGGGGAATCACTTACAGTGTAGACACTTTATATACACCGTGGTGGGGAATCACTTACAGTGTAGACACTTTATATACACCGTGGTGGGGAATCACTTACAGTGTAGACACTTTATATACACCGTGGTGGGGAATCACTTACAGTGTAGACACTTTATATACACTGTGGTGGGGAATCACTTACAGTGTAGACACTTTATATACACTGTGGTGGGGAATCACTTACAGTGTAGACACTTTATATACACTGTGGTGGGGAATCACTTACAGTGTAGACACTTTATATACACCGTGGTGGGGAATCACTTACAGTGTAGACACTTTATATACACCGTGGTGGGGAATCACTTACAGTGTAGACACTTTATATACACTGTGGTGGGGAATCACTTACAGTGTAGACACTTTATATACACTGTGGTGGGGAATCACTTACAGTGTAGACACTTTATATACACTGTGGTGGGGAATCACTTACAGTGTAGACACTTTATATACACCGTGGTGGGGAATCACTTACAGTGTAGACACTTTATATACACTGTGGTGGGGAATCACTTACAGTGTAGACACTTTATATACACCGTGGTGGGGAATCACTTACAGTGTAGACACTTTATATACACTGTGGTGGGGAATCACTTACAGTGTAGACACTTTATATACACCGTGGTGGGGAATCACTTACAGTGTAGACACTTTATATACACCGTGGTGGGGAATCACTTACAGTGTAGACACTTTATATACACCGTGGTGGGGAATCACTTACAGTGTAGACACTTTATATACACTGTGGTGGGGAATCACTTACAGTGTAGACACTTTATATACACTGTGGTGGGGAATCACTTACAGTGTAGACACTTTATATACACCGTGGTGGGGAATCACTTACAGTGTAGACACTTTATATACACCGTGGTGGGGAATCACTTACAGTGTAGACACTTTATATACACTGTGGTGGGGAATCACTTACAGTGTAGACACTTTATATACACCGTGGTGGGGAATCACTTACAGTGTAGACACTTTATATACACTGTGGTGGGGAATCACTTACAGTGTAGACACTTTATATACACTGTGGTGGGGAATCACTTACAGTGTAGACACTTTATATACACCGTGGTGGGGAATCACTTACAGTGTAGACACTTTATATACACCGTGGTGGGGAATCACTTACAGTGTAGACACTTTATATACACCGTGGTGGGGAATCACTTACAGTGTAGACACTTTATATACACTGTGGTGGGGAATCACTTACAGTGTAGACACTTTATATACACCGTGGTGGGGAATCACTTACAGTGTAGACACTTTATATACACGTGGTGGGGAATCACTTACAGTGTAGACACTTTATATACACCGTGGTGGGGAATCACTTACAGTGTAGACACTTTATATACACGTGGTGGGGAATCACTTACAGTGTAGACACTTATATACACCGTGGTGGGGAATCACTTACAGTGTAGACACTTTATATACACTGTGGTGGGAATCACTTACAGTGTAGACACTTTATATACACTGGTGGGGAATCACTTACAGTGTAGACACTTTATATACACTGTGGTGGGGAATCACTTACAGTGTAGACACTTTATATACACTGTGGTGGGGAATCACTTACAGTGTAGACACTTTATATACACTGTGGTGGGGAATCACTTACAGTGTAGACACTTTATATACACCGTGGTGGGGAATCACTTACAGTGTAGACACTTTATATACACTGTGGTGGGGAATCACTTACAGTGTAGACACTTTATATACACTGTGGTGGGGAATCACTTACAGTGTAGACACTTTATATACACCGTGGTGGGGAATCACTTACAGTGTAGACACTTTATATACACTGTGGTGGGGAATCACTTACAGTGTAGACACTTTATATACACTGTGGTGGGGAATCACTTACAGTGTAGACACTTTATATACACCGTGGTGGGGAATCACTTACAGTGTAGACACTTTATATACACTGTGGTGGGGAATCACTTACAGTGTAGACACTTTATATACACCGTGGTGGGGAATCACTTACAGTGTAGACACTTTATATACACCGTGGTGGGGAATCACTTACAGTGTAGACACTTTATATACACCGTGGTGGGGAATCACTACAGTGTAGACACTTTATATACACTGTGGTGGGGAATCACTTACAGTGTAGACACTTTATATACACTGTGGTGGGGAATCACTTACAGTGTAGACACTTTATATACACCGTGGTGGGGAATCACTTACAGTGTAGACACTTTATATACACCGTGGTGGGGAATCACTTACAGTGTAGACACTTTATATACACTGTGGTGGGGAATCACTTACAGTGTAGACACTTTATATACACCGTGGTGGGGAATCACTTACAGTGTAGACACTTTATATACACTGTGGTGGGGAATCACTTACAGTGTAGACACTTTATATACACCTGTGGTGGGGAATCACTTACAGTGTAGACACTTTATATACACCGTGGTGGGGAATCACTTACAGTGTAGACACTTTATATACACCGTGGTGGGGAATCACTTACAGTGTAGACACTTTATATACACCGTGGTGGGGAATCACTTACAGTGTAGACACTTTATATACACTGTGGTGGGGAATCACTTACAGTGTAGACACTTTATATACACGTGGTGGGGAATCACTTACAGTGTAGACACTTTATATACACCGTGGTGGGGAATCACTTACAGTGTAGACACTTTATATACACTGGTGGGGAATCACTTACAGTGTAGACACTTAATATACACCGTGGTGGGGAATCACTTACAGTGTAGACACTTTATATACACTGTGGTGGGCAATCACTTACAGTGTAGACACTTTATATACACTGGTGGGGAATCACTTACAGTGTAGACACTTTATATACACTGTGGTGGGGAATCACTTACAGTGTAGACACTTTATATACACTGTGGTGGGGAATCACTTACAGTGTAGACACTTTATATACACTGTGGTGGGGAATCACTTACAGTGTAGACACTTTATATACACTGTGGTGGGGAATCACTTACAGTGTAGACACTTTATATACACCGTGGTGGGGAATCACTTACAGTGTAGACACTTTATATACACCGTGGTGGGGAATCACTTACAGTGTAGACACTTTATATACACCGTGGTGGGGAATCACTTACAGTGTAGACACTTTATATACACTGTGGTGGGGAATCACTTACAGTGTAGACACTTTATATACACTGTGGTGGGGAATCACTTACAGTGTAGACACTTTATATACACCTGTGGTGGGGAATCACTTACAGTGTAGACACTTTATATACACCGTGGTGGGGAATCACTTACAGTGTAGACACTTTATATACACTGTGGTGGGGAATCACTTACAGTGTAGACACTTTATATACACTGTGGTGGGGAATCACTTACAGTGTAGACACTTTATATACACTGTGGCTGGGGAATCACTTACAGTGTAGACACTTTATATACACCGTGGTGGGGAATCACTTACAGTGTAGACACTTTATATACACCGTGGTGGGGAATCACTTACAGTGTAGACACTTTATATACACTGTGGTGGGGAATCACTTACAGTGTAGACACTTTATATACACCGTGGTGGGGAATCACTTACAGTGTAGACACTTTATATACACTGTGGTGGGGAATCACTTACAGTGTAGACACTTTATATACACCGTGGTGGGGAATCACTTACAGTGTAGACACTTTATATACACCGTGGTGGGGAATCACTTACAGTGTAGACACTTTATATACACTGTGGTGGGGAATCACTTACAGTGTAGACACTTTATATACACTGTGGTGGGGAATCACTTACAGTGTAGACACTTTATATACACCGTGGTGGGGAATCACTTACAGTGTAGACACTTTATATACACCGTGGTGGGGAATCACTTACAGTGTAGACACTTTATATACACCGTGGTGGGGAATCACTTACAGTGTAGACACTTTATATACACTGTGGTGGGGAATCACTTACAGTGTAGACACTTTATATACACTGTGGTGGGGAATCACTTTACTTTATATACACTGTGGTGGGGAATCACTTACAGTGTAGACACTTTATATACACTGTGGTGGGGAATCACTTACAGTGTGGACACTTTATATACACTGTGGTGGGGAATCACTTACAGTGTAGACACTTTATATACACCGTGGTGGGGAATCACTTACAGTGTAGACACTTTATATACACCGTGGTGGGGAATCACTTACAGTGTAGACACTTTATATACACTGTGGTGGGGAACAGCTTACATTGACCTCCTGATTCTCGGTTCCATCTGAGATGTACTGCTGGTATCAGAAAGTGCACACTGTTCAATGAGTGGTTTTTTTACTTAGATTAATGTCTAATTGATCGGATCATTTGATGGAATTCCATGCAATTTTCCAGAAAAATAGATTATAACTGAGAGGCAATCGGAGGCTGACTATTTCTATTCTCCATAAATATTTAAATCAGAGATGATTGGCTGGGATAAGGAAGTCAGGTGCTATTGATTTAGTGGCAGACACTGGGCCCAGATAGAGGTTGACGACATCCTACCTAATCTGGTAAGGTCAAGGCGATGACACCTGTCAAGGAAAATTACATGCAGATAAATGGCAATACTATTGTTTAATACGGTATCTCTTTTGGGGTTTATTTCTTATACATTACGAGTCAGGATAAAAAAAGACTGGCATTGATCGGTAACCAAACTGGTAATGCAAAAAGATGTCATCCCTATCATCAAGTTAGAGGTCTTCTTACCTTGACCCAGAGTTTTTATCAGTGATGTTGATATAGAAGCCAATGTATAATCCCAATTCATATCAACCTCACCCATGTCAAGGACATGCAAGCATTACAAAGTTCGATGTCACATATCACAGTGGCTGACCTAGGTCAATGTCACATATCACATATGCTGACCTAGGTCAATGTCACATATCACATATGCTGGCCAAATCAAGGACAGATAAGTATCAGAAGCTGACCAAGGTCAATGACATATTAATTTTGTATATCACAGAGAGTGACCAATGTACTTTACATATGATTCTATGTGAGCAGGCCAAAAGTCTATGGTTTTACTACTGGACTGACCAGGTGTCTATGGGTTTACCGATGGACTGACCAGGTATCTATCGTTTTGCTGCTGGACTGACCAGGTGTCTATGGTTTTACTGCTGTACTGACCAGGTATCTATGGTTTTGCTGCTGGACTGACCAGGTGTTTATGGTTTTACTGCTGTACTGACCAGGTGTCTATGGTTTTGCTGCTGGACTGACCAGGTGTCTATGCTTTTACCACTGGACTGACCAGGTGTCTATACTTTTACAACTGGGCTGTCCAGGTGTCCATCATTTTACTGCTGGACTGACCAGGTGTCTATGATGATACTGTTGGAATGTCTAGATGTCTAAGATTTTACTGCTAGACTGACCAGGTGTCTATGGTTTTACCACTGAACTGACCAGGTGTCTATGCTTTTACCACTGGACTGACCAGGTGTCCATCATTTTATTGCTAGACTGACCAGGTGTCTATTATGATACTGTTGGAATGTCTAGATGTCTAAGATTTTACTGCTAGACTGACCAGGTGTCTATGATTTTACTGCTGGACTGACCAGGTGTCTATGGTTTTGCTGCTAGACTGACCAGGTGTCTATGGTTTACTGCTGGACTGACCAGGTATCTATGGTTTTACTGCTAGACTGACCAGGTATCTATGGTTTTACCGCTGGACTGACCAGGTATCTATGGTTTTACCGCTGGACTGACCAGGTGTCTATGGTTTTACCACTGAACTGACCAGGTGTCTATGGCTTTGCTGCTAGTCTTTCGAAGTGTCAAGGTTTAAATAAATTTAGGGTCCTTGTTTATTTTAAATTACACTGAACTTAACTGCCATCGATGTTTCTTTCCTGGTGTTTCCCAGCCAATCATTATGATTGGAAATCGATCAGCTGGGTTGTGATCTATGTAGCCGACAGGATATCGGTGCTGGTCAGTGGCCTGGTGATGGAGGAAGCTTTGTGTGTTGGCTACATTGGTTCCTACAGATGGAAACGATGTCTTGAGTGTCTAATTATTTCTAATTGTTTTTTTCATTATTTTAATGAAAACACTTTGTTATGTCTTCTATGCGATTACACACTCCACAGCACACTGA
Source organism: Pecten maximus (assembly GCF_902652985.1). NCBI lineage: Eukaryota > Metazoa > Mollusca > Bivalvia > Pectinida > Pectinidae > Pecten > Pecten maximus. The sequence continues at coordinate 5,055,989 of NC_047021.1, forward strand.
AGGTCACATCTTTGATATTTGATCATACAACACACTTGAATTACAGATATCCTGGTCGTACAGTTGGAGCTAGGACATTACATATTTTATGAGTTGTTAAGAGCCCCATTAAGCACTATTTGAGTAGTGGAGATCCTATTCTTTGCTTGAGTTGCGAATCTTGATCATAGACGAACAGGAAACTGTAATGCTACAAATTGTTACATTTACTTCTGAGTATTAACCATTTGTGGCTACATCGAAAAAATAATTCACCAATTTTTGTACGATTTTGAATGGAGAGATTGTTCAAATCTCAGTTCTGCAAACATTCGCGTGCTTAGATTTTAATTTTGATTAATTTTATCATTTTTGTCTTGCTTGGGGCCAAAACGAGACATAGATTCCAAGCATCCTCCTGGCTTACAAACTCTTACACAAAGGTTGGGATATCCCTGTCCATGGTACAGACCCGAGTTTGATTATTTTTCTCACATACTGTATTTAAGAAAGTAACAAATTGTTTCGTGTTTTGTTAAATTTCTCAAGATGTACCTGACAAGTGTGTTATTCCAACCAAACCCAGAATACAGCTGTATTGTAGTAAAGACATATCGTCACACATATAGATTCTGTGAATTTTCAATTTTTAGTGTATTTTGGAGTTAAAAACCATAGAGTTTTAGAAATTCAAATATAATAAGAACATTGCTTTTCCAGTTGACTTGTAAAAACAAAGTTTATATTCAAATAAGAGCAAGTTCTGTAATATTTTCCTTCTCACTTTTCAGGAAGAGTGATTTTTTGAGGTAAGTATTTATACCTATAAATATTTACACATGCCTATAAAGTATCAGGGCCTCGGTGGCCGAGGTATCGATCATGACACTTCTCCACCTCTGAGTTGCAAGTTCGAAACCTACCTGGGGCAGTTGCCAGGTACTGACCACGTACGTAGGTCAGTGGTTCATTCACAAGATCACAAGCTGATTCTGTGATTAATAGTGATAATTCATTAGATAACAGGCCAATTTTGTGATTAATAGTGATAATTCACTAGATAACAGGCTGATTCTGTGGTTAATATTGATAATTCACTAGATAATTGGCAAATTCTGTGATAAATAGTGATGTTTCAATGTGTCAAGTTCAAGGACAAGGTCACCATACTACTTATATGCAACTGCAATGACCAAACTGGGATAGGATGGCAGGACCCCAAACTCTAGACCAATGCTATGCTCTTACCATCTGAGCTGCCTGTCCACTGGCATTCAGCCCAGTTCAGTTCCACTATATGGCCTTGTTTCCCTGAATTTTATCTTAAATAGAACCTGACCATTTTGGTTATAGTCAAATTTAAGATGCTGAGACGTGAATTCTAGTGGAAATCATGATTAATAAAAAAGCTTTACTGATTTAGGATAAAAATTCCAGTAAAAAAACGGGCCTCTTATGAGGTGTTATATTACTGTGGCTAGCTACAATATTGTAAAAAAAGAAAAGAAACACTTATGAAAGCCAGACTAATAATACATAGGAAAGTTGAGATGTTTATTACTTTAGTTTTACTCTTATATCACTCAACTGTCTGTATTGGACTTTGAATCCATATATGAGAAAATATCTTCCTATGACCACTACAAGACAGAGAATTATTGGAAGTTTTTGTAGCCTAAAAACACTATATCACCAAATCTTGTCTGCTGAAAGTGATGTTTTTATCACCAAATCTTGTCTGCCAACAGTGAAGTTTTATCACAAAAGCATGTTCACGGACTTTGATGTTTAATGACAGGGGCAAGGAGACCGTGTGACACCTTGTCAGCAATGCCAACTACACTAGACTGACCCTCACTGAGTTTATACACCCTTCAAGATTAACATGTATGATGACATCTGTCTTAAGTCACACATATATAGCCGACCGACTGATGTGGTAACATGGTCACATCTTAAGTCACACTAACTATACGACCGGCTGATGTGATAACATGGTCACATCTTAAGTCACACTAACTATAGCCGACCAGCTGATGTGATAACATAGTCACATCTTAAGTCACACTTACTATAGCCGACCGACTGATGTTGTAACATGGTCACATCTTAAGTCACACTTACTATAGCTGACTGACTGATGTAGTAACATGGTCACATCTTAAGTCACACTTACTATAGCCGACCAGCTGATGTGATAACATGGTCACATCTTAAGTCACACTTACTATAGCCGACCAGCTGATGTTGTAACATGGTCACATCTTAAGTCACACTTACTATAGCCGACCAGCTGATGTGGTAACATGGTCACATCTTAAGTCACACTAACTATAGCCGACCAGCTGATGTAGTAACATGGTCACATCTTAAGTCACACTAACTATAGCCGACCAGCTGGTGTGATACCATGGTCACATCTTAAGTCACACTTACTATAGCCGACCGACTGATGTAGTAACATGGTCACATCTTAAGTCACACTTACTATAGCCGACAGGCTGATGTAGTTACCTGTGTCATGGTTATAACTGGCCCTTACAAGTTTAGTGTCTATAGGATTGAACAGTTAACAGATTTAGCTAACTTTAACTAACTATATACAAGTTTAGTAGTAGAACCCCTACTGCAGCAAGTGGTCTTCAGCTCACACCGGACTGTGTTTGGCTATTCCTGCCTATACATTAGTGATCACAGCTACTAAGGGGCCAATGGCTTCTTAATGAGTTAAGAATGGGTTTGAAGCAAGGTTAGACTTTTCCTCATACCTATACAGAGAAGATGTTACATGCAGATGTTAAGATGATGATCTTCTTCTCCTTTATCAACATGGCCTGGGACTGGGCATGAAATTAGGCTTGGGGCTGGCTACAGGAGGGATATGGCTGAAATTAGGTTTGGGGCTGGCTACAGGAGGGATATGGCTGAAATTAGGCTTGGGGCTGGCTACAGGAGGGATATGGCTGAAATTAGGCTTGGGACTGGCTACAGGAGGGATATGGCTGAAATTAGGCTTGGGGACTGGCTACAGGAGGGATATGGCTGAAATTAGGCTTGGCGCTGGCTACAGGAGGGATATGGCTGAAATTAGGCTTGGGGCTGGCTACAGGAGGGATATGGCTGAAATTAGGCTTGGGGCTGGCTACAGGAGAGATATGGCTGAAATTAGGCTTGGACTGGCTATAGGAGAGATATGGCTGAAATTAGGCTTGGGGCTGGCTATAGGAAAGTAAGGCTGACCTAATTAAAGCTTGGGGCTGGCTACAGGAGAGATATGACTGAAATTAGACTTGGGGCTAGGCTACAGCAGATATATGGATGAAATTAGGCTTGGAACTGGCTATAGGAGAGATATGACTGAAATTAGGTTTGGGGCTGGCTACAGGAGAGATATAGCTGAAATTAGGCTTGGGACTGGCTACAGAAGAGATATGACTGAAATTAGGCTTGGGACTGCGGCTACAGGAGATATATGACTGAAATTAGGCTTGGGACTGCGGCTACAGGAGATATATGACTGAAATTAGGCTTGGGACTGTGGCTACAGGAGAGATATGGCTGAAATTAGGCTTTAGGGACTGGCTACAGGAGGTAGATATGGCTGAAATTAGGCTTGGGGCTGGCTACAGGAGGGATATAGCTGAAATTAGGCTTGGGGCTTGGGACAGGAGGGATATGGCTTTAAATTTCTGATTATCTAAGACCTTTTGGGCTGTATATATATTCAACGCTTGGTTGAAAGCTAGTTTATCAGATTAAATATGTGTAACTTTTGATAATAAAATAAAATGATACTGACATTCCAGATTTCAAGATAATCTCTTGGTCTGGATTCAAGCATACAGGGAGGATCCTGTCCCACCAAACAGAACCTAAAGTCTGCTGTAGGATGAATGACCGATACTTTTACAAATCGGTCCGAGGAGGATATGACGAGAGTAGATACTTTTACAAATGGGTCCGAGGAGGATATGACTAGAGTCGATACTTTTACGAATGGGTCTGAGGAGGATATGACGAGAGTAGATACTTTTACAAATGGGTCCGAGGAGGATATGACTAGAGTCGATACTTTTACAAATGGGTCCGAGGAGGATATGACGAGAGTAGATACTTTTACAAATGGGTCCGATGAGGATATGACTAGAGTAGATACTTTTACAAATGGGTCCGAGGAGGATATGACGAGAGTCGATACTTTTACAAATCGGTCCGAGGAGGATATGACTAGAGTCGATACTTTTACAAATGGGTCCGAGGAGGATATGACGAGAGTAGATACTTTTACAAATGGGTCCGAGGAGGATATGACTAGAGTCGATACTTTTACAAATGGGTCCGAGGAGGATATGACGAGAGTAGATACTTTTACAAATGGGTCCGAGGAGGATATGACTAGAGTAGATACTTTTACAAATGGGTCCGAGGAGGATATGACTAGAGTAGATACTTTTACAAATGGGTCCGAGGAGGATATGACTAGAGTTGATACTTTTACAAATGGGTCCGAGGAGGATATGACTAGAGTTGATACTTTTACAAATGGGTCCGAGGAGGATATGACGAGAGTAGATACTTTTACAAATGGGTCCGAGGAGGATATGACTAGAGTCGATACTTTTACAAATCGGTCCGAGGAGGATATGACTAGAGTCGATACTTTTACAAATGGGTCCGAGGAGGATATGACTTGAGTCGATACTTTTACAAATTGGTCCAGCAGGATATGATTATATCTCGAGTGTTGGTGACAGGTGATTTCATTACCCTATCACCACCTCATCATGTTTGTAATTTATGAGAGATGTTTATGGTCAAGGCACACTGGGGGACCCTTGCTGGCAGACTGGTCTAGTTTTTTTTATCTTGATATTGCCAAATTAGTCTGATAGACATGAAAGGAAGCAGTTATATTTAGATTTTCTGTTAGATTTTTCTTACAGCTGATGAGATGAATACTTGGTAGCAAATAGCATTAGGATGACCAGTGTATGGTAAGCGTGACTGATGTAGTGTATGGAAATGATGTTAAAGATATGGTAGTGATATTGACATCGACAAGCACTTTGGGCTTTGCCAATCATTGATGCAGTGTGGCAGTTAAATGGTAAGGTCTATTGAGCACATTATAAGTAAGAAGACATATGTATTATAGCGATGCCTTCATATAACGTACCCTTGCTTTCTATCAGTAGGTTTTACATGGTGCTACACACATATTTAAAGTGCTTAAAAAGTCCCTGAATTTGAATTTTGTTTTAATTCCATGAAAACTGCCAGATGTTTTGTTCTTGAATTATTGTCAGTGATTGTATTAATTAAAGACAGTGTTGCTTCTAGAACTCAAGGAAATCAAAATGAATTGGTTTTGTATTTGGGCAGTATCTTTTAGGGATATTGTCTGTAATCAGAAGTCCATGGACTTTGGACACTTTGTCTCAACACTGGTAACTCTAAAAGGATTACCTTGTTTTGCCGGTAATCAGAAGTGTCCATAGACTTTGGACACTTTGTCTCAACACCAGTGACTTTAAGATTAACTTGTTAGTGTCCGTAATCACAGTGTCCATAGACTTTGGACACTTTGTCTCAACACTGGTAACTCTAAAAGGATTACCTTGTTTTGCCGGTAATCAGAAGTGTCCATAGACTTTGGACACTTTGTCTCAACACCAGTGACTTTAAGATTAACTTGTTAGTGTCCGTAATCACAGTGTTCATAGACTTTGGACACTTTGTCTCAACACCAGTGACTTTACGATTAACTTGTTAGTGTCCGTAATCACAGTGTCCATAGACTTTGGACACTTTGTCTCAACACCAGTGACTTTACGATTAACTTGTTAGTGTCCGTAATCACAGTGTCCATAGACTTTGGACACTTTGTCTCAACACCAGTGACTTTACGATTAACTTGTTAGTGTCCGTAATCACAGTGTCCATAGACTTTGGACACTTTGTCTCAACACCAGTGACTTTACGATTAACTTGTTAGTGTCCGTAATCACAGTGTCCATAGACTTTTGACACTTTGTCTCAACACCAGTGACTTTACGATTAACTTGTTAGTGTCCGTAATCACAGTGTCCATAGACTTTGGACACTTTGTCTCAACACCAGTGACTTTACGATTAACTTGATAGTGTCCGTAATCACAGTGTCCATAGACTTTGGACACTTTGCCTCATGATATATGTATATTCAGTCTATGACATCCCTGACTAAATCATCCACTGGAAAGTGATGTTTATTATCAGATTTGTCAAGGATGGCTCCATGTTCTGACTTCCTGGGACCAGATTTAGTCCCCAATGGATCAAGTGCTCAGACATGTGTAGAGACATGTCTAACATCTTACCCAAATACAATCACACTTTATGCTGCTCTTTAAGCCTGTAATATTCTATTGTTCCTATGTTAATGCTGTAATCACAGTTCCTTGTTTGTGATGTATTCTGACTCAGACATTTATCTGTCAAGCAGAAATCCTTTTTTTGGATGTAGTACAGACTAACGTGTCCTATAGAGCCTAAGTAGATTTTACAATAATTCTCTTCAACATCCCAATTAGTTTTTGCAAGGTTTTGTATTTTTGTATACGAAGGCTGACCCCAGAGCCCTTAACCTTGGCAGCCGTCCTGTATGAGGACATGTTTTATATACGAAGGCTGACCCCAGAGCCCGTAACCTTGGTAGCCGTCCTGTATGAGGACATATTTCATATATGAAGGCTGACCCCAGAGCCCGTAACCTTGGCAGCCCTCCTGTATGAGGACATGTTTTGTATACGAAGGCTGACCCCAGAGCCCGTAACCTTGGTAGCTGTCCTGTATGAGGACATATTTCATATAAACATCAGACACTTTTAAAGGACTGTTATAGCTAGCGGGGTAGGTAAGGGACATGTATTGCTTCAGCTTTGCTCAGTATGCTTGTTAATATGAGAGGGCTTCCTGAGTGTCGGAGGTAAAAATTTGACCATGTTTAAAATGAAAATATAACAAAAGATACCTCATGAACCCCTCAATCAAATGTTTGTAAACAAAAAATTACCTCATGATCCCCTCAATCAAATATTTGTAAACAAAAGATTACCTCACGAACCCCTCAATCAAATGTTTGTAAACAAAAGATTACCTCACGAACCCCTCAATCAAATGTTTGTAAACAAAAGATTACCTCATGATCCCCTCAATCAAAGGTTTATACACAAAAGATTACCTCACGAACCCCTTGATCAAAGGTTTATACACAAAAGATTACCTCACGAACCCCTTGATCAAAGGTTTATACACAAAAGACACCCCTTAATTGCCCTTCAGCAGCATATAGTTTTGAGGTATGGTAATGCAGATGTCATTTCCAGGTTAGAAGTAGGAATTCTTTATCAATGTAACACTTGAGGTTTAGAGACACATTGAGGGGCCCTCACTGATGTGTCGAGGTTTAGAGACACATTGAGGGGGCCCTCACTGATGTGTCGAGGTTTAGAGACACATTGAGGGGGCCCTCACTGATGTGTCGAGGTTTAGAGACACATTGAGGGGGCCCTCACTGATGTGTCGAGGTTTAGACACATTGAGGGGGCCCTCACTGATGTGTCGAGGTTTAGAGACACATTGAGGGGGCCCTCACTGATGTGTCGAGGTTTAGAGACACATTGAGGGGGCCCTCACTGATGTGTCGAGGTTTAGAGACACATTGAGGGGGCCCTCACTGATGTGTCGAGGTTTAGACACATTGAGGGGGCCCTCACTGATGTGTCGAGGTTTAGAGACACATTGAGGGGCCCTCACTGATGTGTCGAGGTTTAGAGACACATTGAGGGGGCCCCTCACTGATGTGTCGAGGTTTAGACACATTGAGGGGGCCCTCACTGATGTGTCGAGGTTTAGACACATTGAGGGGGCCCTCACTGATGTGTCGAGGTTTAGAGACACATTGAGGGGGCCCTCACTGATGTGTCGAGGTTTAGAGACACATTGAGGGGGCCCTCACTGATGTGTCGAGGTTTAGAGACACATTGAGGGGGCCCCTCACTGATGTGTCGAGGTTTAGAGACACATTGAGGGGCCCTCACTGATGTGTCGAGGTTTAGAGACACATTGAGGGGCCCCTCACTGATGTGTCGAGGTTTAGAGACACATTGAGGGGCCCTCACTGATGTGTCGAGGTTTAGAGACACATTGAGGGGGCCCTTACTGATGTGTCGAGGTTTAGAGACACATTGAGGGGCCCTCACTGATGTGTCGAGGTTTAGAGACACATTGAGGGGGCCCCTCACTGATGTGTCGAGGTTTAGAGACACATTGAGGGGGCCCTCACTGATGTGTCGAGGTTTAGAGACACATTGAGGGGGCCCTCACTGATGTGTCGAGGTTTAGAGACACATTGAGGGGGCCCTCACTGATGTGTCGAGGTTTAGAGACACATTGAGGGGGCCCTCACTGATGTGTCGAGGTTTAGAGACACATTGAGGGGGCCCTCACTGATGTGTCGAGGTTTAGAGACACATTGAGGGGCCCTCACTGATGTGTCGAGGTTTAGAGACATTGAGGGGGCCCTCACTGATGTGTCGAGGTTTAGAGACACATTGAGGGGCCCTCACTGATGTGTCGAGGTTTAGAGACACATTGAGGGGGCCCTCACTGATGTGTCGAGGTTTAGAGACACATTGAGGGGGCCCCTCACTGATGTGTCGAGGTTTAGAGACACATTGAGGGGCCCCTCACTGATGTGTCGAGGTTTAGAGACACATTGAGGGGCCCTCACTGATGTGTCGAGGTTTAGAGACACATTGAGGGGGCCCTTACTGATGTGTCGAGGTTTAGAGACACATTGAGGGGCCCTCACTGATGTGTCGAGGTTTAGAGACACATTGAGGGGGCCCCTCACTGATGTGTCGAGGTTTAGAGACACATTGAGGGGGCCCTCACTGATGTGTCGAGGTTTAGAGACACATTGAGGGGGCCCTCACTGATGTGTCGAGGTTTAGAGACACATTGAGGGGGCCCTCACTGATGTGTCGAGGTTTAGAGACACATTGAGGGGGCCCTCACTGATGTGTCGAGGTTTAGAGACACATTGAGGGGGCCCTCACTGATGTGTCGAGGTTTAGAGACACATTGAGGGGCCCTCACTGATGTGTCGAGGTTTAGAGACATTGAGGGGGCCCTCACTGATGTGTCGAGGTTTAGAGACACATTGAGGGGCCCTCACTGATGTGTCGAGGTTTAGAGACACATTGAGGGGGCCCTCACTGATGTGTCGAGGTTTAGAGACACATTGAGGGGGCCCCTCACTGATGTGTCGAGGTTTAGACACATTGAGGGGGCCCTCACTGATGTGTCGAGGTTTAGAGACACATTGAGGGGGCCCTCACTGATGTGTCGAGGTTTAGAGACACATTGAGGGGGCCCTCACTGATGTGTCGAGGTTTAGAGACACATTGAGGGGGCCCCTCACTGATGTGTCGAGGTTTAGAGACACATTGAGGGGCCCTCACTGATGTGTCGAGGTTTAGAGACACATTGAGGGGCCCCTCACTGATGTGTCGAGGTTTAGAGACACATTGAGGGGCCCTCACTGATGTGTCGAGGTTTAGAGACACATTGAGGGGGCCCTTACTGATGTGTCGAGGTTTAGAGACACATTGAGGGGCCCTCACTGATGTGTCGAGGTTTAGAGACACATTGAGGGGGCCCCTCACTGATGTGTCGAGGTTTAGAGACACATTGAGGGGGCCCTCACTGATGTGTCGAGGTTTAGAGACACATTGAGGGGGCCCTCACTGATGTGTCGAGGTTTAGAGACACATTGAGGGGGCCCTCACTGATGTGTCGAGGTTTAGAGACACATTGAGGGGGCCCTCACTGATGTGTCGAGGTTTAGAGACACATTGAGGGGGCCCTCACTGATGTGTCGAGGTTTAGAGACACATTGAGGGGCCCTCACTGATGTGTCGAGGTTTAGAGACATTGAGGGGGCCCTCACTGATGTGTCGAGGTTTAGAGACACATTGAGGGGCCCTCACTGATGTGTCGAGGTTTAGAGACACATTGAGGGGGCCCTCACTGATGTGTCGAGGTTTAGAGACACATTGAGGGGGCCCTCACTGATGTGTCGAGGTTTAGAGACACATTGAGGGGCCCTCACTGATGTGTCGAGGTTTAGAGACACATTGAGGGGGCCCTCACTGATGTGTCGAGGTTTAGAGACACATTGAGGGGGCCCTCGGTGATGTGTCGGTACCAATCTACCTTCAGATTCAGTCCTCTCTACCTATTGTTTATACGTTTTATGACACTGGACTCATGTATTCTATTTAGAATCCATCCGAGACTACCGTATACGTACATAACTACCTGTACTGGAGGCTGGATCTTGTTTTCTTTGTATGATATCTATTTTTAAGTTATACAAGTAAATATGTATTACATCAAGTCATCAATCCATTCTGATTAGTCATGATGTTTGTAATATCAAAGTATGAATGACTAAAATAATAATGAAGAATAAGTTTTGTTGAAGTTATAAGGTAAAGAATGTATAAAACTCCTGTTGATGTAGCCTGCAAGAGCCTGCAAGAGTCAGCATGAAATACTGGTACCTCATGGAAAGGAACACTTGTCAACCTCACACATGACAATAGTAAGGGACAACTGATCGAGGAACCACAGTGGATCAATCTAACAAGACCCTGATATGATGAGGTTTTATCGAAGGCAATTATCTACAGGTAGGCTCGATGGTGTCAGTAGATTAGTGTGATCCTCCTTCACTAAGTCCACTAGTCCGACCATGATGGTCAGCTGATTTCCGGTACGGCTATCTACACCTCCACTTCACTCTCCATACTGTCCTGTAAATACTACTCCACTGGAGCAGCAAGGATTTCCAATCACCAACAACATTCTTAAGCTTGTTTTACAACCAATCTGGAAAATTAATTTAGCTCAAAAATCTTTTAAGGTGTGTGTAGTAAGCTTTCTCTGTGTCACAGTGATTGGCCCTAGATATCCAGTGAGTTTATTGCCTGACCCACAATCTACAGGCTTTACACGATCTGTCCTCCAGAAATGATTGGCTATCTATAAGAATTATATCAATCGTGTATCAATTTCCTTGACCATAACCAATAGGACTGCCAACCTTATGTGGCTGAGTGTTAATAGGACATCCAAACATGATTGTTTTAAGACCTTACACATTATTTCCGAATTATTGTTTGAATATAGTTTCTGCATTCCATCTCCACTGCCCATTCCCATGGCAGGAAAGATGTTGAGGTGTTCTGGTCCTTTGTTGTTGAGGTGTTCTGGTCCTTTGTTGTTGAGGTGTTCTGGTCCTTTGTTGTTGAGGTGTTCTGGTCCTTTGTTGTTGAGGTGTTCTGGTCCTTTGTTGTTGAGGTAATCTGGTCCTTTGTTGTTGAGGTGTTCTGGTAATAACAGTTCCTTTGTTGTTGAGCTGTTCTGGTCCTTTGTTGTTGAGGTGTTCTGGTAATAACAGTTCCTTTGTTGTTGAGGTGTTCTGGTCCTTTGTTGTTGAGGTGTTCTGGTCCTTTGTTGTTGAGGTGTTCTGGTCCTTTGTTGTTGAGGTAATCTGGTCCTTTGGTGTTGAGGTGTTCTGGTAATAACAGTTCCTTTGTTGTTGAGGTGTTCTGGTCCTTTGTTGTTGAGGTGTTCTGGTCCTTTTTTTGAAGTTCCTTTGTTGTTGAGGTGTTCTGGTCCTTTGTTGTTGAGGTGTTCTGGTCCTTTGTTGTTGAGGTGTTCTGGTCCTTTGTTGTTGAGGTGTTCTGGTCCTTTGTTGTTGAGGTGTTCTGGTAATAACAGTTCCTTTGTTGTTGAGGTGTTCTGGTCCTTTGTTGTTGAGGTGTTCTGGTAATAACAGTGCCTTTGTTGTTGAGGTGTTCTGGTCCTTTGTTGTTGAGGTGTTCTGGTCCTTTGTTGTTGAGGTGTTCTGGTAATAACAGTGCCTTTGTTGTTGAGGTGTTCTGGTCCTTTGTTGTTGAGGTGTTCTGGTCCTTTGTTGTTGAGGTGTTCTGGTCCTTTGTTGTTGAGGTGTTCTGGTAATAACAGTGCCTTTGTTGTTGAGGTGTTCTGGTCCTTTGGTGTTGAGGTGTTCTGGTAATAACAGTTCCTTTGATGTTGAGGTGTTCTGGTCCGTTGTTGTTGAGGTGTTCTGGTCCTTTGTTGTTGAGGTGTTCTGGTCCTTTGTTGTTGAGGTGTTCTGGTCCTTTGGTGTTGAGGTGTTCTGGTCCTTTGTTGTTGAGGTGTTCTGGTTCTTTGTTGTTGAGGTGTTCTGGTCCTTTGTTGTTGAGGTGTTCTGGTCCTTTGTTGTTGAGGTGTTCTGGTCCTTTGTTGTTGAGGTGTTCTGGTCCTTTGTTGTTGAGGTGTTCTGGTCCTTTGTTGTTGAGGTGTTCTGGTCCTTTGTTGTTGAGGTGTTCTGGTCCTTTGTTGTTGAGGTGTTCTGGTCCTTTGTTGTTGAGGTGTTCTGGTCCTTTGTTGTTGAGGTGTTCTGGTCCGTTGTTGTTGAGGTGTTCTGGTCCTTTGTTGTTGAGGTGTTCTGGTCCTTTGTTGTTGAGGTGTTCTGGTAATAACAGTGCCTTTGTTGTTGAGGTGTTCTGGTCCTTTGGTGTTGAGGTGTTCTGGTAATAACAATTCCTTTGTTGTTGAGGTGTTCTGGTCCTTTGTTGTTGAGGTGTTCTGGTCCTTTGTTGTTGAAGTGTTCTGGTCCTTTGTTGTTGGAGTGTTCTGGTCCTTTGGTGTTGAGGTGTTCTGGTCCTTTGTTGTTGAGGTGTTCTGGTCCTTTGTTGTTGAGGTGTTCTGGTAATAACAGTTCCTTTGTTGTTGAGGTGTTCTGGTCCTTTGTTGTTGAGGTGTTCTGGTCCTTTGTTGTTGAGGTGTTCTGGTCCTTTGTTGTTGAGGTGTTCTGGTCCTTTGTTGTTGAGGTGTTCTGGTCCTTTGTTGTTGAGGTGTTCTGGTCCTTTGTTGTTGAGGTGTTCTGGTCCTTTGTTGTTGAGGTGTTCTGGTCCTTTGTTGTTGAGATGTTCTGGTCCTTTGTTGTTGAGGTGTTCTGGTCCTTTGTTGTTGAGGTGTTCTGGTCCTTTGTTGTTGAGGTGTTCTGGTCCTTTGTTGTTGAGGTGTTCTGGTGATAACAGTGCCTTTGTTATTGAGGTGTTCTGGTCCTTTGTTGTTGAGTTGTTCTGGTAATAACAGTTCCTTTGTTGTTGTGGTGCTCTGATGACAGCAGTGAATTATATTGAATATACATCGAAGAAGATAATCCTCCCTACTGTAGTCTTTTATAACAGTGAGGTAGAATGAGTCAAAGTGTGAAATAGAGAGGTAGGATGGGTCAAAGTATAAAATAGAGAGGTAGGGTGGGTCAAAGTATAAAATAGAGAGGTAGGGTGGGTCAAAGTGTCAAATAGAGAGGTAGGGTGGGTCAAAGTATAAAATAGAGAGGTAGGGTGGGTCAAAGTGTAAAATAGAGAGGTAGGGTGGGTCAAAGTGTAAAATAGAGAGGTAGGGTGGGTCAAAGTATAAAATAGAGAGGTAGGGTGGGTCAAAGTGTAAAATAGAGAGGTAGGGTGGGTCAAAGTATAAAATAGAGAGGTAGGGTGGGTCAAAGTATAAAATAGAGAGGTAGGGTGGGTCAAAGTGTGAACTAGAGAGGTAGGGTGGGTCAAAGTATAAAATAGAGAGGTAGGGTGGGTCAAAGTGTAAAATAGAGAGGTAGGGTGGGTCAAAGTATAAAATATAGAGGTAGGGTGGGTCAAAGTATAAAATAGAGAGGTAGGGTGGGTCAAAGTGTCAAATAGAGAGGTAGGGTGGGTCAAAGTATAAAATAGAGAGGTAGGGTGGGTCAAAGTGTAAAATAGAGAGGTATGGTGGGTCAAAGTATAAAATAGAGAGGTAGGGTGGGTCAAAGTGTCAAATAGAGAGGTAGAGTGGGTCAAAGTATAAAATAGAGAGGTAGGGTGGGTCAAAGTGTAAAATAGAGAGGTAGGGTGGGTCAAAGTGTAAAATAGAGAGGTAGGGTGGGTCAAAGTGTGAACTAGAGAGGTAGGGTGGGTCAAAGTGTAAAATAGAGAGGTAGGGTGGGTCAAAGTATAAAATAGAGAGGTAGGGTGGGTCAAAGTGTAAAATAGAGAGGTAGGGTGGGTCAAAGTATAAAATAGAGAGGTAGGTGGGTCAAAGTATAAAATAGAGAGGTAGGGTGGGTCAAAGTGTAAAATAGAGAGGTAGGGTGGGTCAAAGTATAAAATAGAGAGGTAGGGTGGGTCAAAGTATAAAATAGAGAGGTAGGGTGGGTCAAAGTATAAAATAGAGAGGTAGGGTGGGTCAAAGTATAAAATAGAGAGGTAGGGTGGGTCAAAGTATCAAATAGAGAGGTAGGGTGGGTCAAAGTGTGAACTAGAGAGGTAGGGTGGGTCAAAGTATAAAATAGAGAGGTAGGGTGGGTCAAAGTATAAAATAGAGAGGTAGGGTGGGTCAAAGTATAAAATAGAGAGGTAGGGTGGGTCAAAGTGTAAAATAGAGAGGTAGGGTGGGTCAAAGTATAAAATAGAGAGGTAGGGTAGGTCAAAGGGTAAAATAGAGAGGTAGGATGGGTCAAAGTATAAAATAGAGAGGTAGGGTGGGTCAAAGTGTAAAATAGAGAGGTAGGGTGGGTCAAATTATAAAATAGAGAGGTAGGGTGGGTCAAAGTATAAAATAGAGAGGTAGGTGGGTCAAAGTATAAAATAGAGAGGTAGGATGGGTCAACGTGTAAAATAGAGAGGTAGGATGGGTCAAAGTATAAAATAGAGAGGTAGGGTGGGTCAAAGTATAAAATAGAGAGGTAGCCTGGTGGGTCAAAGTATAAAATATAGAAGGAGGATGGGTCAATGTATAAAATAGAGAGGTAGGGTGGGTCAAAGTGTAAAATAGAGAGGTAGGGTAGGTCAAAGTATAAAATAGAGAGGTAGGGTGGGTCAAAGTGTAAAATAGAGAGGTAGGGTGGGTCAAAGTATAAAATAGAGAGGTAGGGTGGGTCAAAGGGTAAAATAGAGAGGTAGGATGGGTCAAAGGGTAAAATAGAGAGGTAGGATGGGTCAAAGTATAAAATAGAGAGGTAGGGTGGGTCAAAGGGTAAAATAGAGAGGTAGGATGGGTCAAAGTATAAAATAGAGAGGTAGGGTGTGTCAAAGTGTAAAATAGAGAGGTAGGGTGGGTCAAAGTGTGAACTAGAGAGGTAGGGTGGGTCAAAGGGTAAAATAGAGAGGTAGGGTGGGTCAAAGTATAAAATAGAGAGGTAGGGTGGGTCAAAGTGTAAAATAGAGAGGTAGGGTGTGTCAAAGTGTAAAATAGAGAGGTAGGATGGGTCAAAGTATAAAATAGAGAGGTAGGGTGGGTCAAAGTATAAAATAGAGAGGTAGGTTGGTCAAAGTATAAAATAGAGAGGTAGGGTGGGTCAAAGTATAAAATAGAGAGGTAGGGTGGGTCAAAGTGTCAAATAGAGAGGTAGGGTGGGTCAAAGTATAAAATAGAGAGGTAGGGTGGGTCAAAGTATAAAATAGAGAGGTAGGATGGGTCAACGTGTAAAATAGAGAGGTAGGATGGGTCAAAGTATAAAATAGAGAGGTAGGGTGGGTCAAAGTATAAAATAGAGAGGTAGGGTGGGTCAAAGTATAAAATAGAGAGGTAGGGTGGGTCAAAGTGTAAAATAGAGAGGTAGGATAGGTCAAAGTATAAAATAGAGAGGTAGGGTGGGTCAAAGTGTGAAATAGAGAGGTAGGGTGTGTCAAAGTGTGAACTAGAGAGGTAGGGTGGGTCAAAGTATAAAATAGAGAGGTAGGGTGGGTCAAAGTGTAAAATAGAGAGGTAGGGTGGGTCAAAGTATAAAATATAGAGGTAGGGTGGGTCAAAGTATAAAATAGAGAGGTAGGGTGGGTCAAAGTGTCAAATAGAGAGGTAGGGTGGGTCAAAGTATAAAATAGAGAGGTAGGGTGGGTCAAAGTGTAAAATAGAGAGGTATGGTGGGTCAAAGTATAAAATAGAGAGGTAGGGTGGGTCAAAGTGTCAAATAGAGAGGTAGAGTGGGTCAAAGTATAAAATAGAGAGGTAGGGTGGGTCAAAGTGTAAAATAGAGAGGTAGGGTGGGTCAAAGTGTAAAATAGAGAGGTAGGGTGGGTCAAAGTGTGAACTAGAGAGGTAGGGTGGGTCAAAGTGTAAAATAGAGAGGTAGGGTGGGTCAAAGTATAAAATAGAGAGGTAGGGTGGGTCAAAGTGTAAAATAGAGAGGTAGGGTGGGTCAAAGTATAAAATAGAGAGGTAGGTGGGTCAAAGTATAAAATAGAGAGGTAGGGTGGGTCAAAGTGTAAAATAGAGAGGTAGGGTGGGTCAAAGTATAAAATAGAGAGGTAGGGTGGGTCAAAGTATAAAATAGAGAGGTAGGGTGGGTCAAAGTATAAAATAGAGAGGTAGGGTGGGTCAAAGTATAAAATAGAGAGGTAGGGTGGGTCAAAGTATCAAATGGAGAGGTAGGGTGGGTCAAAGTGTGAACTAGAGAGGTAGGGTGGGTCAAAGTATAAAATAGAGAGGTAGGGTGGGTCAAAGTATAAAATAGAGAGGTAGGGTGGGTCAAAGTATAAAATAGAGAGGTAGGGTGGGTCAAAGTGTAAAATAGAGAGGTAGGGTGGGTCAAAGTATAAAATAGAGAGGTAGGGTAGGTCAAAGGGTAAAATAGAGAGGTAGGATGGGTCAAAGTATAAAATAGAGAGGTAGGGTGGGTCAAAGTGTAAAATAGAGAGGTAGGGTGGGTCAAAGTATAAAATAGAGAGGTAGGGTGGGTCAAAGTATAAAATAGAGAGGTAGGTGGGTCAAAGTATAAAATAGAGAGGTAGGATGGGTCAACGTGTAAAATAGAGAGGTAGGATGGGTCAAAGTATAAAATAGAGAGGTAGGGTGGGTCAAAGTATAAAATAGAGAGGTAGCCTGGTGGGTCAAAGTATAAAATATAGAAGGAGGATGGGTCAATGTATAAAATAGAGAGGTAGGGTGGGTCAAAGTGTAAAATAGAGAGGTAGGGTGGGTCAAAGTATAAAATAGAGAGGTAGGGTGGGTCAAAGTGTAAAATAGAGAGGTAGGGTGGGTCAAAGTATAAAATAGAGAGGTAGGGTGGGTCAAAGGGTAAAATAGAGAGGTAGGATGGGTCAAAGGGTAAAATAGAGAGGTAGGATGGGTCAAAGTATAAAATAGAGAGGTAGGGTGGGTCAAAGGGTAAAATAGAGAGGTAGGATGGGTCAAAGTATAAAATAGAGAGGTAGGGTGTGTCAAAGTGTAAAATAGAGAGGTAGGGTGGGTCAAAGTGTGAACTAGAGAGGTAGGGTGGGTCAAAGGGTAAAATAGAGAGGTAGGGTGGGTCAAAGTATAAAATAGAGAGGTAGGGTGGGTCAAAGTGTAAAATAGAGAGGTAGGGTGTGTCAAAGTGTAAAATAGAGAGGTAGGATGGGTCAAAGTATAAAATAGAGAGGTAGGGTGGGTCAAAGTATAAAATAGAGAGGTAGGTTGGTCAAAGTATAAAATAGAGAGGTAGGGTGGGTCAAAGTATAAAATAGAGAGGTAGGGTGGGTCAAAGTGTCAAATAGAGAGGTAGGGTGGGTCAAAGTATAAAATAGAGAGGTAGGGTGGGTCAAAGTATAAAATAGAGAGGTAGGATGGGTCAACGTGTAAAATAGAGAGGTAGGATGGGTCAAAGTATAAAATAGAGAGGTAAGGTGGGTCAAAGTATAAAATAGAGAGGTAGGGTGGGTCAAAGTATAAAATAGAGAGGTAGGGTGGGTCAAAGTGTAAAATAGAGAGGTAGGATAGGTCAAAGTATAAAATAGAGAGGTAGGGTGGGTCAAAGTGTGAAATAGAGAGGTAGGGTGTGTCAAAGTGTGAAATAGAGAGGTAGGGTGGGTCAAAGTGTAAAATAGAGTAGGGTGGGTCAAAGTATAAAATAGAAAGGTTGGGTGGGTCAAATTGTGAAATAGCAGGTTAGGTATATAAGAATTGATTTATAATGGTGCTAAGCATATCTTGGTCAAGGTCAGCTTTAGCATCTGTGAATTATCTGCCATTTTTGAGCATGTCATGTGTTCATTTGCATATTGATGACATTATAATAAATACAATTCAGCTGTAGTGCTGTTTTCATGGTTAAGTTGACACTTGTCAAAATCATATTCAAAAGAGTCAGTAACCGGTTGTCCTGATTTATTGTGAAAGTCCCAAAATAAACACTGTCAGTAACACAAGTCATCAGAGACATTACAAACGAAGTGTTTGTGTGAATTGTTTTAGGAGCCATAACATGTCTTTTAGGAGGATATCTGTCATTCTGTCAGTTATTCCAAAGGTGTTTCAAAATCTGTCGACTAAACCGGCTATAGATACATTCTGTAGTTGAATTTAACTGCAATGAAACCCCACACATATTGGACAATGTTTCACTTGTTTGTCACTTTTATTGTTAATTCTGATCCAGTGATTTGTATGATGTCTGTTTAAGGTAATGAAATCTCATACCCTAATCACACCAAAGGGAGAACATTCTTACACATAAAATATGTCCCTGTTTGGCATTGAAATGTATATATATAAAGGTTGATCTCTTCCTAATAACAAGATGGCAGAACAGCCCTGACAAAATAGCAGGTGACAAGCTTACTGAAATCTTAGCCACAGTGTTAAGTGACCTACATTGGTAAGGCTATACATGAACACTAAGCAATCCAATTCATGAATAATTGATGCGAAAGAATTCTTTTGAAAATTATTATTATTATTATTATCTTTTTCTCTCTTTTGCAAATTTTTCTTTTGATTTGAGCAAAAATAATTTGCGATCACTTGATGGAAAGAATTTAATATAATTTTCAATTACAACATTTAATTTGGAAGGGATATGAAACACTGAAACACACTGTGTGGGTTCGTTAAGGAGTCTTGTAAAATTAATGAAGGGAAATGTCGTGATTCTTATACCCCAAATTTTTTTTCACTTCACTACAGTGAGAGACAGTCTGCCTTAAAATGTGCCTTGGCGTCCTTTAGGTCTACTGTTATTATGTTGGACCCTGGCAAGCCTAGTGCTGTTCAATGTATGCATTCAACTTTATGAATTATAAATTGATTAAATTTTCAGCTGTAATTAAAGAATATTGATCTGTTCCATTGTAATGCCAGTATCTTCTTTTGATGACTAGATTTAAGCAGAAAGTCACAAACTTTGACGACTTACCCATTCTTAGGAATACGGCACTGTGGCTTCTCTTCAATAGACTTGTAAAGAGTGTCTCTGCTTATTTTGATTTTATTATCTGCTTTTACTATCAGATTTGTATGTTGGGATCCTGGTACGACTCAAGTTAATTTTGTTATACAGTACCTCAATATACTGCCACCTTTCGTCCAGTAAGATTTTGGTGGTACCAGTTGTCCCCTATGAACTAGTTATACAGTACCTCAATATACCGCCACCTTCGTCCAGTAAGATTTTAGTGGTACCAGTTGTCCCCTATGAACTAGTTATACCGTACCTCAATATACCGCCACCTTCGTCCAGTAAGATTTTGGTGGTACGAGATTTCCCCTATGAACTAGTACGTTATACCGTACCTCGATATACTGCCACCTTCATCCAGTAAGATTTTGGTAGTACCAGTTTTCCCCTATGAACTAGTTATACAGTACCTCGATATATCGCCACCTTCCATTCAGTAAGATTTTAGTGGTACCAGTTGTCCCCTATGAACTAGTTATACGGTACCTCAATATACCGCCACCTTCGTCCAGTAAGATTTTGGTGGTACGAGATTTCCCCTATGAACTAGTACGTTATACAGTACCTCGATATACTGCCACCTTCATCCAGTAAGATTTTGGTGGTACCAGTTTTCCCCTATGAACTAGTTATACAGTACCTCGATATATCGCCACCTTCCATTCAGTAAGATTTTAGTGGTACCAGTTGTCCCCTATGAACTAGTTATACAGTACCTCAATATACCGCCACCTTCGTCCAGTAAGATTTTGGTGGTACGAGATTTCCCCTATGAACTAGTACGTTATACAGTACCTCGATATACTGCCACCTTCATCCAGTAAGATTTTGGTGGTACCAGTTTTCCCCTATGAACTAGTTATACAGTACCTCGATATATCGCCGCCTTCCATTCAGTAAGATTTTAGTGGTACCAGTTGTCCCATATGAACTAGTTATACAGTACCTCAATATATACCGCCACCTTCGTCCAGTAAGATTTTAGTGGTACCAGTTGTCCCCTATGAACTAGTTATACAGTACCTCAATATACCGCCACCTTCGTCCAGTAAGATTTTAGTGGTACCAGTTGTCCCCTATGAACTAGTTATACGGTACCTCGATATACCACCACCTTCCATTCAGTAAGATTTTGGTGGTACCAGTTGTCCCATATGAACTAGTTCTACAGTACCTCTATATACCGCCACCTTCCATTCAGTAAGATGTTGGTGGTACCAGTTGTCCCTATGAACTAGTTATACAGTACCAGCACTGATTTTGGTGGTACAAGATTTCCTCTATGAACTAGTTTTTATTGTTTGACTTGCTCATTTTGACAGTTTTTGAACTGTTTACAAAGATTCTTGTCAGGAAAATACACAATAGGGATAATGTCAGCTTTCTGAAGACATTTACACCTTTTACAATGTAGTTACACATTATTTTTACCATAAGTAGCCTTTTAAGACATACACATATTGTAGGTCATCATTGAGAACTCATTACCCCATCGTTGTCTGTCATTCTATTGAATATCTGCATTTGTACACTTGATCTTTGTAATTCAACTCATTCATTTTCATTCAGAAATTATTTTAAGTTTACCTATATATTGATAAATCACATAAAGCTTCAGAGTAATTAAATGTGTTATCTGTACTTATGTACATATACACATGTATAGTCATGGATGTATTACAACAAGTCCACATTACCAAGACCCCCAAACAAACCCCTATTCACTTTTTTGATACACTCCTTTTCTCACTGTTTTCAGAAGCATTTCTTGCATTTTTTCTTGTTTATTATTTGCTATTGTTTTCATTTCCATGATGGATGCTCACATCAAAAGTCACTGACTGGTTTCACTATGTTTTTTTTTTATTCAAATTCCTTTCTGGGGGGAAAAAAGCTTTTCTATTTCGCTGTTCCAGAGATTTGATGGCAACTCAATGAATACTGTCATTATCTGCTGTCGAAAAAACATTAATAATGCCGTATTGATGAGTTCCAACAAAGACTCTGGATCTTCTATTTCTGGACAATCGCAAGCAGAAGGAAATGTGGATTCAAATCCTTGATGAACATCGACAGTAACAGTAAAAGTACATTTGTCCCTATAGAAGCTACCTCATTAGTTATTTCCTCATTTGATACACTAGTGTCATAATGTACAATGTCAACAGATGTCTTATTTACACTGTCATCGGACACAGTGTTATAATGTACGATGTCAACAGATGTCTTATTTACATTGTCATCAGTCACAGTGTCATAATGTATGATGTCAACAAATGTCTTATTTACATTGTCATTGGACACAGTGTCATAATGTACGATGTCAACATATGTCTTATTTACATTGTCATCGGACACAGTAACATAATGTATGATGTCAACAGATGTCTTATTTACACTGTCATCAGTCACAGTGACATAATGTACAATGTCAACAGATGTCTTATTTACATTGTCATTGGACACCGTGTCATAATGTATGATGTCAACATATGTCTTATTTACATTGTCATCGGACACAGTGTCATAATGTACAATGTCAACAGATGTCTTATTTACATTGTCATCAGTCACAGTGTCATAATGTACGATGTCAACAGATGTCTTATTTACATTGTCGTCAGACACAGTATCATAATGTACGATGTCAACAGATGTCTTATTTACATTGTCATCAAACACAGTGTCATAATGTACGATGTCAACAGATGTCTTATTTATACTGTCATCAGTCACAGTGACATAATGTACAATGTCAACAGATGTCTTATTTACATTGTCATCGGACACCGTGTCATAATGTATGATGTCAACATATGTCTTATTTACATTGTCATCGGACACAGTGTCATAATGTACAATGTCAACAGATGTCTTATTTACATTGTCATCAGTCACAGTGTCATAATGTACGATGTCAACAGATGTCTTATTTACATTGTCGTCAGACACAGTATCATAATGTACGATGTCAACAGATGTCTTATTTACATTGTCATCAGTCACAGTGTCATAATGTACGATGTCAACAGATGTCTTATTTACATTGTCATCAGACACAGTGTCATAATGTATGATGTCAACAGATGTCTTATTTACATTGTCATCAGTCACAGTGTCATAATGTACGATGTCAACAGATGTCTTATTTACATTGTCATCAGACACAGTGACATAATATACGATGTCAACAGATGTCTTATTTACATTGTCATCAGTCACAGTGTCATAATGTACGATGTCAACAGATGTCTTATTTACACTGTCATCGGACACAGTGTTATAATGTACGATGTCAACAGATGTCTTATTTACATTGTCATCAGTCACAGTGTCATAATGTACGATGTCAACAGATGTCTTATTTACATTTTCGTCAGACACAGTGTCATAATGTACGATGTCAACAGATGTCTTATTTACATTGTCATCAGACAGTGTCATAATGTATGATGTCAACAGATGTCTTATTTACATTGTCATCAGGCACAGTGTCATAATGTACGATGTCAACAGATGTCTTATTTACATTGTCATCAGTCACAGTAACATAATGTACGATGTCAACATATGTCTTATTTACATTGTCATTGGACACAGTGTCATAATGTACGATGTCAACAGATGTCTTATTTACATTGTCATCAGACACAGTGTCATAATGTACGGTGTCAACAGATGTCTTATTTACATTGTCATCAGTCACAGTAACATAATGTACGATGTCAACATATGTCTTATTTACATTGTCATTGGACACAGTGTCATAATGTACGATGTCAACAGATGTCTTATTTACATTACCATCAGACACAGTGTCATAATGTATGATGTCAACAGATGTCTTATTTACATTGTCATCAGGCACAGTGTCATAATGTATGATGTCAACAGATGTCTTATTTACATTGTCATCGGACACAGTGTCATAAGGTACAATGTCAACAGATGTCTTATTTACATTGTCATCGGACACAGTGTCATAATGTACGATGTCAACAGATGTCTTATTTACATTCCATCAGTCACAGTGTCATAATGTACGATGTCAACAGATGTCTTATTTACATTGTCATCAGTCACAGTGTCATAATGTACGATGTCAACAGATGTCTTATTTACATTGTCATCAGACACAGTGTCATAATGTACGATGTCAACAGATGTCTTATTTACACTGTCATCGGACACAGTAACATAATGTACGATGTCAACAGATGTCTTATTTACACTGTCATCGGACACAGTAACATAATGTACGATGTCAACAGATGTCTTATTTACATTGTCGTCAGACACAGTGTCATAATGTACAATGTCAACAGACGTCTTATTTACATTGTCGTCAGACACAGTGTCATAATGTACAATGTCAACAGACGTCTTATTTACATTGTCGTCAGACACAGTGTCATAATGTACAATGTCAACAGACGTCTTATTTACATTGTCATCAGTCACAGTAACATAATGTACGATGTCAACAGATGTCTTATTTACATTGTCGTCAGACACAGTGTCATAATGTACGATGTCAACAGATGTCTTATTTACATTGTCATCGGTCACAGTAACATAATGTACGATGTCAACAGATGTCTTATTTACATTGTCGTCAGTCACAGTGACATAATGTACGGTGTCAACAGATGTCTTATTTACACTGTCATCGGACACAGTGTCATAATGTACAATGTCAACAGACGTCTTATTTACATTGTCATCAGACACAGTGTCATAATGTACGATGTCAACAAATGTCTTATTTACATTACCATCAGACACAGTGTCATAATGTACGATGTCAACAGATGTTTCCTTTACATTGTCATCAGTCACAGTGTCATAATGTACGATGTCAACAGATGTCTTATTTACACTGTCATCAGACACAGTGTCATAATGTACGATGTCAACAGACGTCTTATTTACATTGTCATCAGACACAGTGACATAATATACGATGTCAACAGATGTCTTATTTACATTGTCATCAGTCACAGTGTCATAATGTACGATGTCAACAGATGTCTTATTTACACTGTCATCGGACACAGTGTTATAATGTACGATGTCAACAGATGTCTTATTTACATTGTCATCAGTCACAGTGTGATAATGTACGATGTCAACAGATGTCTTATTTACATTGTCATCAGGCACAGTGTCATAATGTATGATGTCAACAGATGTCTTATTTACATTGTCATCAGACAGTGTCATAATGTATGATGTCAACAGATGTCTTATTTACATTGTCATCGGACACAGTGTCATAATGTACAATGTCAACAGATGTCTTATTTACATTCCATCAGTCACAGTGTCATAATGTACGATGTCAACAGATGTCTTATTTACATTGTCATCAGTCACAATGTCATAATGTACAATGTCAACAAATGTCTTATTTACATTGTCATCAGACACAGTATCATAATGTACGATGTCAACAGATGTCTTATTTACATTGTCATCAGACACAGTGTCATAATGTACGATGTCAACAAATGTCGTATTTACATTGTCATCGGACACAGTGTCATAATGTACGATGTCAACAGATGTCTTATTTACATTGTCGTCAGACACAGTGTCATAATGTACGATGTCAACAGACGTCTTATTTACATTGTCGTCAGACACAGTGTCATAATGTACGATGTCAACAGACGTCTTATTTACATTGTCATCAGGCACAGTGTCATAATGTACAATGTCAACAGATGTCTTATTTACATTGTCATCAGACACAGTGTCATAATGTATGATGTCAACAGATGTCTTATTTACATTGTCATCAGGCACAGTGTCATAATGTACAATGTCAACAGATGTCTTATTTACATTGTCATCGGACACAGTGTCATAATGTACAATGTCAACAGATGTCTTATTTACATTGTCATCAGACAGTGTCATAATGTATGATGTCAACAGATGTCTTATTTACATTGTCATCGGACACAGTGTCATAATGTACAATGTCAACAGATGTCTTATTTACATTGTCATCGGACACAGTGTCATAATGTACGATGTCAACAGATGTCTTATTTACATTCCATCAGTCACAGTGTCATAATGTACGATGTCAACAGATGTCTTATTTACATTGTCATCAGTCACAGTGTCATAATGTACGATGTCAACAGATGTCTTATTTACATTGTCATCAGTCACAGTGTCATAATGTACGATGTCAACAGATGTCTTATTTACATTGTCATCAGGCACAGTGTCATAATGTACAATGTCAACAGATGTCTTATTTACATTACCATCAGACACAGTGTCATAATGTATGATGACAACAGATGTCTTATTTACATTGTCATCAGGCACAGTGTTATAATGTACGATGTCAACAGATGTCTTATTTACACTGTCATCAGACACAGTGTCATAATGTACGATGTCAACAGACGTCTTATTTACATTACCATCAGACACAGTGTCATAATGTATGATGTCAACAGATGTCTTATTTACATTGTCATCAGGCACAGTGTCATAATGTACAATGTCAACAGATGTCTTATTTACATTACCATCAGTCACAGTGTCATAATGTACGATGTCAACAGATGTCTTATTTACATTGTCATTGGACACAGTGTTATAATGTATGATGTCAACAGATGTCTTATTTACATTGTCATCAGACACAGTGACATAATCATATACGATGTCAATTGAACAGATGTCTTATTTACATTGTCATCAGTCATAGTGACATAATGTACGATGTCAACTTTAAGTATGCAAGTCTGGCAACGGGTGCATTTAGATGTAGACAATCCATTCTGAGTAAATTAAAATAAACAGTTGCATTTAAGCATGGGAAATTTGTTCTGAGTAAATTAATGACAGTATACAAGTTTGGAGTTACAACAGGTACATTGTATAAGTTTGGGGAAATTCGTTCTGAGTAAATTAATGACAGTATACAAGTTTGGAGTTACAACAGGTACATTGTATAAGTTTGGGGAAATCCATTCTGATTAAATTAATGATGGTATTACATCTCCTTTGTAATTATTTGGTTTTCAACCCTGAAACCTTTAAGTTAAATTGTCTTTCCTTGGACAAACTGATATGTTTGTGTTAGTGAATATAGAGACTGTTAACCTTTAATTAGTGTTATAGTAACTTAGACATGCCAGCAATCTAAGAAAGTATCCGAAATGTCAAACAAACATACAATTAAAAATTTGTCAACTTTTCCACCACAACAATAGTTTTCTACACTCTGAATATTGTCACATGTATTTCATTTTAAAAGCAAATTATCAAAAAAAGGCAATTTCATTTCATTTCAAACAGAATAATTAAATACTACAAATGATGATTTGCTCTATTTGACATTTCTGTCGTTTAATTAAGATGTTCTTTTTCTATTGATATTTGTAAATGAGTTCCTACTAATTGTTAAGAATAATTCAGCATATGTTACCAATATAGCCACAGAACGTATTACAGTGAATAATTGTTGTTTTATTGTCACTTTGAATGTAACAGAAAACATGAATTATACTACAAGTCACCTGACTTTCCTTAGAACATACTCATAAATACATTAACATTTTCATCATCAATTAACAAATATAAGTTTTCCCTACAATGAACTTAATTTTGATTAACAATTTCCACCTGTCTTTCCATTTTTTCCCCCATTGTCTGTTCTATTTCCAGGCATTTGACCAAAGGTCTCCTCTTTTACACATAAATCATGACATTGTTTGATTACAGCTGTGATATTTAATTGGGTTAGAACCATTTTGGAGATACAGGTTTTCTGGCATATTATCAATTGGTACATTAAATTGACACCCTAATGCAGGTGAAGCATACCCCTTAGAAAAAGACTAAGTCTGACACCCTGCTTGATAGTGTACAGGTTTGACACCCTGTTAGCTAGTTTATAAGT
Organism: Pecten maximus; assembly: GCF_902652985.1. Classification (NCBI taxonomy): domain Eukaryota; kingdom Metazoa; phylum Mollusca; class Bivalvia; order Pectinida; family Pectinidae; genus Pecten; species Pecten maximus. The sequence continues at coordinate 5,083,209 of NC_047021.1, forward strand.
CTGACACCCTGTCTAGGTAGTTTATAAGTCTGACACCCTGCTAGGTAGTGTATAAGTCTGACACCCTGTTAGGTAGTGTATAAGTCTGACACCCTGTTAGGTAGTGTATAAGTCTGACGCCCTGTTAGGTAGTGTATAAGTCTGACACCCTGTTAGCTAGTGTATAAGTCTGACACCCTGTTAGGTAGTGTATAAGTCTGACACCCTGTTATGTAGTGTATAAGTCTGACACCCGTCTAGGTAGTGTATAAGTCTGACACCCTGTTAGGTAGTGTATAAGTCTGACACCCTGTTAGCTAGTGTATAAGTCTGACACCCGTCTAGGTAGTGTATAAGTCTGACGCCCTGTTAGGTAGTATATAAGTCTGACACCCTGTTAGCTAGTGTATAAGTCTGACACCCTGCTTGATAGTGTACAGGTTTGACACCCTGTTAGCTAGTTTATAAGTCTGACACCCTGTTAGGTAGTTTATAAGTCTGACACCCTGCTAGGTAGTGTATAAGTCTGACACCCTGTTAGGTAGTGTATAAGTCTGACACCCTGTTAGGTAGTGTATAAGTCTGACGCCCTGTTAGGTAGTGTATAAGTCTGACACCCTGTTAGCTAGTGTATAAGTCTGACACCCTGTTAGGTAGTGTATAAGTCTGACACCCTGTTATGTAGTGTATAAGTCTGACACCCGTCTAGGTAGTGTATAAGTCTGACACCCTGTTAGGTAGTGTATAAGTCTGACACCCTGTTAGCTAGTGTATAAGTCTGACACCCGTCTAGGTAGTGTATAAGTCTGACGCCCTGTTAGGTAGTATATAAGTCTGACACCCTGTTAGCTAGTGTATAAGTCTGACACCCTGTTACGTAGTGTATAAGTCTGACACCCTGTTAGGTAGTGTATAAGTCTGACACCCGTCTAGGTAATGTATAAGTCTGACACCCTGTTAGGTAGTGTATAAGTCTGACACCCTGTTAGGTAGTGTATAAGTCTGACACCCTGTTAGGTAGTGTATAAGTCTGACACCCTGTTAGGTAGTGTATAAGTCTGACACCCTGTTAAGTAGTGTATAAGTCTGACACCCTGTTAGGTAGTGTATAAGTCTGACACCCTGTAAGGTAGTGTATAAGTCTTACACCCGTCTAGGTAGTGTATAAGTCTGACACCCTGTTAGGTAGTTATAAGTCTGACACCCTGTTAGGTAGTGTATAAGTATGACACCCTGTTAGGTAGTGTATAAGTCTGACACCCGTCTAGGTAGTGTATAAGTAGGGCACAAGTGTCAGCCATTCTTCCTCTCCAGTAAGCTTTGTCCAAGAGAGAAAAGCCGTAATCAGCCTTATCATTGGTGGAGGTGGTGGTGAGTGGCCTGACAGGTTTATAGTTGGGAGATGGTGAGTTATGTCCCCTGTAATGGTGGCGGGCCATATCTAGCCACCTTGTTCTGTACGATACTATCAACCAATTTGTATACCATTGATTCCCCCACAGACCGATAACCCACTATCTTCACTTCAGTTATAACTAATGTAGCAAATATTTTAAAATATAAATTGTTGAGATATATGATGGTAAGATAATCAGTGGAAACATATACATGATAAGTGGATGCTGATTTCACACCACAAACTGTTAATAGCAAGCTGTGCTATGTGAAACTAGTGAAGACCTGATTTATTTCAAACTTATCTAAAAACTTCACAGTGTTTGCTATGGGTTTTTTAAGTGCACTTCAGGAAGGAGTGATTTATTAATAGTGTATTGATTTGCTTTTAAATTTAAGATATTGATGCTTGGTTTTATTGACCGGAAAGAGACCTAAATCATCTTCAATGTCAGGAGGAAAATTATATTTGTAAATATTGTTATGTCTGATAAGTTGAGATTTCTCTTTGTTATTTGATGCAAAATCTTTCCAATCTTTCCATAATGATTTAAATAGTAAAAAATGTTATTTGAGTTTTAAAATCAAATCTAAATCGTTATTTCCTGTGAAAGGTGACACAGTACACAAATCTGATATAGACCTGAAACAAAACAAGTTTACGGAGAAAACTCTGTGGGAACTTGTGAATGTGATAGAGATTTGAGGTCTTTCAAATCTTTACAGGTTGATCAATGTTTTAGGATTTCATGAACTGTTGTAATGTTTATGTTGGATACAGCTCCATTATACATTATACCTAAAACAAAACATCAATATTGCAGGAGTTTGATAGAACAGGTGTTATTCTGACAGAACAGGTATAATTCTGACAGAACAGGTATAATTCTGACAGAACAGGTATAATTCTGACAGAACAGGTATAATTCTGACAGAACAGAACAGGTATAATTCTGACAGAACAGATATAATTCTGACAGAACAGGTGTATTTCTGACAGAACAGGTATAATTCTGACAGAACAGGTACAATTCTGACAGAACAGGTACGTATAACTCTGACAGAACAGGTGACAGAACAGGTATAATTCTGACAGAACCGAACTAGGTATAATTCTGACCAAACAGATGTATAATTTCTACAGCAAACAGGGTATATGCCAGAACAGGTATAACTCGACAGAACAGGTACAATTCTGACAGAACAGGTACGTATAACTCTGACAGAACAGGTATAATTCTGACAGAACAGGTATAATTCTGACAGAACGGGTATAACTGACAGAAAACAATTAAAAAATTCATCCTACTGTTTGTATGGTGGCTTGGAAATGTGGTAAATTAACACCACCGTCACGATTGATCATTTGAAGAGTACATGGACACTTCATGTTGAATTACATGTTCCACTCACTCTCAACAATATGCTGTAAAACTTAGAAATTATCGGCTAACCCTAAGGAATTCTAAAATCGGTTTCAGCTCTATGATGGAGTAATGTAAGACGAGCTGAAACAATCAGGCATCACTTCTACACTCCAACAATTATCCTAGAGCAGGAAGCATTATTTGCCAAGTCAATGAGCAGGAACACAGAGGGAGCTGCTCAGTGGCCGTGGCTTCCCAGGCAGAAACTAGAGATAGTAAAATGGAGCAAAGCTTCTCACCAACCAGACGTAATGACTCCGAGCCTTGGAACCAAGTACAGATTCTGAGGCAGTGGTGCATCCCATCTTCAGATATCTGACACCTGGACATTGTCCTATACAAGACATACAGAAAATTGGTGAATAAAGAGCTTTCCTCAATCACACTGGCTTGTAACGATATGGGGACATATTTGATAGAGATCACATGTATCATCATGTATTTACTGGACCAGTCTGATACAACTGGGTTAAGTCTCTTAACCGTGAAAAATAAAGTGCAGCAGTGACTGAAAGCTAAGGGCTATACCGTAGTTAGTAGGGGACAGACACTGTCGGTCAGCTCTACACCTACAGTAAGTAGGGGACAGACACTGTCGGTCAGCTCTACACCTACAGTAAGTAGGGGACAGACACTGTCGGTCAGCTCTACACCTACAGTTAGTAGGGGACGACACTGTCGGTCAGCTCTACACCTACAGTAAGTAGGGAACAGACACTGTCGGTCAGCTCTACACCTACAGTTAGTAGTGGACAGACACTGTCGGTCAGCTCTACACCTACAGTTAGTAGGGGACAGACACTGTCAGTCATCTCTACACCTACGGTAAGTAGGGGACAGACACTGTCGGTCAGCTCTACACCTACAGTAAGTAGGGGACAGACACTGTCGGTCAGCTCTACACCTCCAGTTAGTAGGGAACAGACACTGTCGGTCAGCTCTACACCTACAGTAAGTAGGGGACAGACATTGTCGGTCAGGTCTACACCAACAGTTAGTGAGGACAGACACTGTCGGTCAGCTCTACACCTACAGTAAGTAGGGGACAGACACTGTCGGTCAGCTCTACACCTACAGTTAGTGAGGACAGACACTGTCGGTCAGCTCTACACCTACAGTAAGTAGGGGACAGACACTGTCGGTCAGCTCTACACCTACAGTAAGTAGGGGACAGACACTGTCGGTCATCTCTACACCTACGGTAAGTAGGGGACAGACACTGTCGGTCATCTCTACACCTACAGTAAGTAGGGGACAGACACTGTCGGTCATCTCTACACCTACAGTAAGTAGGGGACAGACACTGTCTGTCAGCTCTACACCTACAGTTAGTGAGGATAGACACTGTCGGTCAGCTCTACACCTACAGTTAGTGAGGACAGACACTGTCGGTCAGCTCTACACCTACAGTTAGTAGGGGACAGACACTGTCGGTCAGCTCTACACCTACAGTTAGTAGGGGACAGACACTGTCGGTCATCTCTACACCTACAGTTAGTGAGGACAGACACTGTCGGTCAGTTCTACACCTACAGTTAGTGAGGACAGACACTGTCAGTCAGCTCTACACCTACAGTTAGTAGGGGACAGACACTGTCGGTCAGCTCTACACCTTCAGTTAGTGGGGGACAGACACGGTCTGTCAGCTCTACACCTACAGTAATTAGGCAACAGACACTGTCGGTCAGCTCTACACCTACAGTTAATAGGGGACGACACTGTCGGTCAGCTCTACACCTACAGTAAGTAGGGAACAGACACTGTCGGTCAGCTCTACACCTACAGTAAGTAGGGGACAGACACTGTCGGTGAGCTCCACACCAACAGTTAGTAGGGGACAGACACTGTCGGTCAGCTCTACACCTACAGTTAGTGAGGACAGACACTGTCGGTCAGCTCTACACCTACAGTAAGTAGGGAACAGACACTGTCGGTCATCTCTACACCTACAGTAAGTAGGGGACAGACACTGTCGGTGAGCTCCACACCAACAGTTAGTAGGGGACAGACACTGTCGGTCAGCTCTACACCTACAGTTAGTGAGGACAGACACTGTCGGTCAGCTCTACACCTACAGTTAGTGAGGACAGACACTGTCGGTCAGCTCTACACCTACAGTTAGTGAGGACAGCCACTGTCGGTCAGCTCTACACCTACAGTTAGTGAGGACAGACACTGTCGGTCAGCTCTACACCTACAGTTAGTGAGGACAGACACTGTCGGTCAGCTCTACACCTACAGTTAGTGAGGACAGACACTGTCGGTCAGCTCTACACCTACAGTTAGTAGGGGACAGACACTGTCGGTCAGCTCTACACCTACAGTTAGTGAGGACAGACACTGTCGGTCAGCTCTACACCTACAGTTAGTAGGGGACAGACACTGTCGATCAGCTCTACACCTACAGTTAGTAGGGGACAGACACTGTCGGTCAGCTCTACACCTACAGTTAGTGAGGACAGACACTGTCGGTCAGCTCTACACCTACAGTTAGTGAGGACAGACACTGTCGGTCAGCTCTACACCTACAGTAAGTAGGGGACAGACACTGTCGGTCAGCTCTACACTTACAGTTAGTGAGGACAGACACTGTCGGTCAGCTCTACACCTACAGTAAGTAGGGGACAGACACTGTCAGTCAGCTCTACACCTACAGTTAGTAGGGGACAGACACGGTCTGTCAGCTCTACACCTACAGTTAGTGAGGACAGACACTGTCGGTCAGCTCTACACCTACAGTTAGTAGGGGACAGACACTGTCGGTCAGCTCTACACCTACAGTAAGTAGGGGACAGACACTGTTTGTCAACTCTACACCTACAGTTAGTAGGGGACAGACACTGTCGGTCAGCTCTACACCTACAGTTAGTGAGGACAGACACTGTCGGTCAGCTCTACACCTACAGTAAGTAGGGGACAGACACTGTCGGTCAGCTCTACACCTACAGTAAGTAGGGGACAGACACTGTCGGTCATCTCTACACCTACAGTAAGTAGGGGACAGACACTGTCAGTCAGCTCTACACCTACAGTTAGTGAGGACAGACACTGTCGGTCAGCTCTACACCTACAGTTAGTGAGGACAGACACTGTCAGTCAGCTCTACACCTACAGTTAGTGAGGACAGACACTGTCGGTCAGCTCTACACCTACAGTTAGTGAGGACAGACACTGTCGGTCAGCTCTACACCTACAGTTAGTAGGGAACAGACACTGTCGGTCATCTCTACACCTACAGTTAGTAGGGGACAGACACTGTCGGTGAGCTCCACACCAACAGTTAGTAGGGGACAGACACTGTCGGTCAGCTCTACACCTACAGTTAGTGAGGACAGACACGGTCTGTCAGCTCTACACCTACAGTAAGTACGGGACAGACACTGTCGGTCAGCTCTACACCTACAGTTAGTGAGGACAGACACTGTCGGTCAGCTCTACACTTACAGTAAGTAGGGGACAGACACTGTCGGTCAGCTCTACACCTACAGTAAGTAGGGGACAGACACTGTCAGTCAGCTCTACACCTACAGTTAGTAGGGGATAGACACTGTCGGTAAGCTCTACACTTACAGTAAGTAGGGGACAGACACTGTCGGTCAGCTCTACACCTACAGTAAGTAGGGGACAGACACTGTCAGTCAGCTCTACACCTACAGTAAGTAGGGGACAGACACTGTCGGTCAGCTCTACACCTACAGTAAGTAGGGGACAGACACTGTCGGTCAGCTCTACACCTACAGTAAGTAGGGGACAGACACTGTCAGTCAGCTCTACACCTACAGTTAGTAGGGGATAGACACTGTCGGTAAGCTCTACACCTACAGTTAGTGAGGACAGACACTGTCAGTCAGCTCTACACCTACAGTAAGTAGGGGACAGACACTGTCGGTCAGCTCTACACCTACAGTTAGTAGGGGACAGTCAGTTATCTCAGTACTATGCAGTCAGTAGGGGACATTTCCTCTTTAATTGCCTTTGTAACACAGTTGATTGTTTTATTGCAATGCTGGTTGTTAGATTGAGATTGTGGCCTGATTCCAGTACAGATTAGGAACTGAACAGAATTGACTGTCTGTGGTGATAGTAACAACCTAGATTGTACAGTGGAAGAAAAGAATGTTTCGAGCTATGAAATTGTCAGAAACATACATTGATATTCCAAGCATCAAATTAGATAGTTGACAATATTAATGACAATTGGTAGATTATATATATAACTAATGTAACGGGTTGGTATTGTTATGTATTGTTGTGCAGTGATTGTGTGAAAGTGAAGATTCTGTTTATGGTAATAATAAAACTGAAATCTACAGCTGTCTGGTCCTTCCAGAGGACTCATCAGAGAATCAAAGTCAGCCTTTAAAAATGTTGTATAAAAAAGACAACATTCATTAGTTCCTTCATTCAAGAAGTTGATATGTGAATATTTTAAATATCTGATATTTGTATCCTCTGAGCGGATGGATGCTGCTGGAAGCATATTCATACCAGACAACTCTAATTCAGGCTAATTAGTGAGATCAAATTGTTATGTGATATGAAGAGACAGAAAAACAGAAAGAAGGAAATGTGAGGACTATTGCTGACAGTTCTAGGAATGTCCTGGTTAACTGTAGGTGTAGGTGTTTACCGGCGGTCAGCCACGAATCACTACCAAGCCTAAAACTAAATCAGCTGAAATTTGATTCTAACTCAATGGTTTTGGCGGTACATGTTGTATTTGGTGTACAGTATATCTGGGTGGTATTGGTGTACAGTAGGTCTGGGTGGTATTGGTGTACAGTAGATCTGGGTGGTATTGGTGTACAGTAGGTCTGGGTGGTATTGGTATACAGTAGTTCTGGGTGGTATTGGTATACAGTAGATCTGGGTGGTATTGGTGTACAGTAGATCTGGGTGGTATTGGTATACAGTAGTTCTGGGTGGTATTGGTGTACAGTAGATCTGGGTGGTATTGGTGTACAGTAGATCTGGGTGGTATTGGTGTACAGTAGGTCTGGGTGGTATTGGTGTACAGTAGGTCTGGGGGGGATTGGTATACATTAGGTCTGGGTGGTATTGGTATACAGTAGATCTGGGTGGTATTGGTGTACAGTAGATCTGGGTGGTATTGGTGTACAGTAGGTCTGGGTGGTATTGATGTACAGTAGGTCTGGGTGGTATTGGTATACAGTAGATCTTGGTGGTATCGGTGTACAGTAGGTCTGGGTGGTATTGGTGTACAGTAGGTCTGGGTGGTATTGGTGTACAGTAGGTCTGGGGGGGATTGGTGTACAGTAGATCTGGGTGGTATTGTTATACAGTAGGTCTGTGTGGTATTGGTGTACAGTAGGTCTGGGTGGTATTGGTGTACATTAGATCTGGGTGGTATTGGTATACAGTAGGTCTGGGTGGTATTGGTGTACAGTAGGTCTGGGTGGTATTGGTGTACAGTAGATCTGGGTGGTATTGGTGTACAGTAGATCTGGGTGGTATTGGTATACAGTATGTCTGGGTGGTATTGGTGTACAGTAGATCTGGGTGGTATTGGTGTACAGTAGGTCTGGGTGGTATTGGTATACAGTAGATCTGTGTGGTATTGGTGTACAGTAGATCTGGGTGGTATTGGTGTACAGTAGGTCTGGGTGGTATTGGTATACAGTAGATCTGGGTGGTATTGGTATACAGTAGGTCTGGGTGGTATTGGTGTACAGTAGATTTGGGTGGTATTGGTATACAGTAGGTCTGGGTGGTATTGGTGTACAGTAGGTCTGGGTGGTATTGGTGTACAGTAGATCTGGGTGGTATTGGTATACAGTAGGTCTGTGTGGTATTGGTGTACAGTAGGTCTGGGTGGTATTGGTGTACAGTAGATCTGGGTGGTATTGGTGTACAGTAGGTCTGGGTGGTATTGGTGTACAGCAGGTCTGGGTGGTATTGGTGTACAGTAGATCTGGGTGGTATTGGTGTACAGTAGGTCTGGGTGGTATTGGTGTACAGTAGGTCTGGGTGGTATTGGTGTACAGTAGATCTGGGTGGTATTGGTGTACAGTAGGTCTGGGTGGTATTGGTGTACTGTAGGTCTGGGTGGTATTGGTGTACAGCAGGTCTGGGTGGTATTGGTATACAGTAGATCTGGGTGGTATTGGTGTACAGTAGATCTGGGTGGTATTGGTGTACAGTAGGTCTGGGTGGTATTGGTGTACAGTAGATCTGTGTGGTATTGGTGTACAGTAGGTCTGGGTGGTATTGGTGTACAGTAGATCTTGGTGGTATTGGTATATAATATATCTGGATGGTATTGGTGTACAGTATATCTTGGTGGTATTGATGTACAGTAGATTTGGGTGGTATTGTTATACAGTAGATCTGGGTGGTATTGTTATACAGTAGGTCTGGGTGGTATTGGTATACAGTAGATCTGGGTGGTATTGGTGTACAGTAGGTCTGGGTGGTATTGGTGTACAGTAGATCTGGGTGGTATTGGTGTACAGTAGGTCTTGGTGGTATTGGTATACAGTAGTTCTGGGTGGTATTGGTGTACAGTAGATCTGGGTGGTATTGGTGTACAGTAGATCTGGGTGGTATTGGTATACAGTAGTTCTGGGTGGTATTGGTGTACAGTAGATCTGGGTGGTATTGGTGTACAGTAGATCTGGGTGGTATTGGTGTACAGTAGGTCTGGGTGGTATTGGTGTACAGTAGGTCTGGGGGGATTGGTATACAGTAGGTCTGGGTGGTATTGGTATACAGTAGATCTGGGTGGTATTGGTGTACAGTAGATCTGGGTGGTATTGGTGTACATTATATCTGGGTGGTATTGGTGTACAGTAGGTCTGTGTGGTATCGGTATACAGTAGATCTGGGTGGTATTGGTGTACAGTAGGTCTGGGTGGTATTGGTTTACAGTAGATCTGGGTGGTATTGGTGTACAGTAGGTCTGGGTGGTATTGGTGTACAGTAGGTCTGGGTGGTATTGGTGTACAGTAGATCTGGGTGGTATTGGTGTACAGTAGGTCTGGGTGGTATTGATGTACAGTAGGTTTGGGTGGTATTGGTGTACAGTAGATCTGTGTGGTATTGGTGTACAGCAGGTCTGGGTGGTATTGGTGTACAGTAGATCTGGGTGGTATTGGTGTACAGTAGGTCTGGGTGGTATTGGTGTACAGTATGTCTGGGTGGTATTGGTGTACAGTAGGTCTGGGTGGTATTGGTGTACAGTAGGTCTGGGTGGTATTGATGTACAGTAGGTCTGGGTGGTATTGGTATACAGTAGATCTTGGTGGTATCGGTGTACAGTAGGTCTGGGTGGTATCGGTGTACAGTAGGTCTGGGTGATATTGGTGTACAGTAAGTCTGGGTGGTATTGGTGTACAGTAGGTCTGTGTGGTATTGGTGTACAGTAGGTCTGTGTGGTATTGGTGTACAGTAGGTCTGGGTGGTATTGGTGTACATTAGATCTGGGTGGTATTGGTATACAGTAGATCTGGGTGGTATTGGTGTACAGTAGGTCTGGGTGGTATTGGTATACAGTAGATCTGTGTGGTATTGGTGTACAGTAGATCTGGGTGGTATTGGTGTACAGTAGATCTGGGTGGTATTGGTATACAGTAGATCTGGGTGGTATTGGTGTACAGTAGATCTGGGTGGTATTGGTGTACAGTAGATCTGGGTGGTATTGGTGTACAGTAGATCTGGGTGGTATCGGTGTACAGTAGATCTGGGTGGTATCGGTGTACAGTAGGTCTGGATGGTATTGGTGTACAGTAGGTCTGGGTGGTATTGGTGTACAGTAGATCTGGGTGGTATTGGTGTACAGTAGGTCTGGGTGGTATTGGTGTACAGTAGATCTGGGTGGTATTGGTATACAGTAGATCTGGGTGGTATTGGTGTACAGTAGGTCTGGGTGGTATTGGTGTACAGTAGGTCTGGGTGGTATTGGTGTACAGTAGATCTGGGTGGTATTGGTGTACAGTAGGTCTGGGTGGTATTGATGTACAGTAGTTCTGGGTGGTATTGGTGTACAGTAGATCTGTGTGGTATTGGTGTACAGCAGGTCTGGGTGGTATTGGTGTACAGTAGATCTGGGTGGTATTGGTGTACAGTAGGTCTGGGTGGTATTGGTATACAGTAGATCTGGGTGGTATTGGTGTACAGTAGATCTGGGTGGTATTGGTGTACAGTAGGTCTGGGTGGTATTGGTATACAGTAGATCTGTGTGGTATTGGTGTACAGTAGATCTGGGTGGTATTGGTGTACAGTAGATCTGGGTGGTATTGGTATACAGTAGATCTGGGTGGTATTGGTGTACAGTAGATCTGGGTGGTATTGGTGTACAGTAGATCTGGGTGGTATTGGTGTACAGTAGATCTGGGTGGTATCGGTGTACAGTAGATCTGGGTGGTATCGGTGTACAGTAGGTCTGGATGGTATTGGTGTACAGTAGGTCTGGGTGGTATTGGTGTACAGTAGATCTGGGTGGTATTGGTGTACAGTAGGTCTGGGTGGTATTGGTGTACAGTAGATCTGGGTGGTATTGGTATACAGTAGGTCTGGGTGGTATTGGTGTACAGTAGGTCTGGGTGGTATTGGTGTACAGTAGATCTGGGTGATATTGGTATACAGTAGGTCTGGGTGGTATTGGTGTACAGTAGATCTGTGTGGTATTGGTATATAGTATATCTAGATGGTATTGGTGTACAGTATATCTTGGTGGTATTGATGTACAGTAGATTTGGGTGGTATTGTTATACAGTAGATCTGGGTGGTATTGATGTACAGTAGATCTGGGTGGTATTGATGTACAGTAGATCTGGGTGGTATTGGTGTACAGTAGATCTGGGTGGTATTGGTGTACAGTAGGTCTGGGTGGTATTGGTGTACAGTAGATCTGGGTGGTATTGGTGTACAGTAGATCTGTGTGGTATTGGTATACAGTAGGTCTGGGTGGTATTGGTGTACAGTAAGTCTGGGTGGTATTGGTGTACAGTAGATCTGGGTGGTATTGGTGTACAGTATGTCTGGGTGGTATTGGTGTACAGCAGGTCTGGGTGGTATTGGTGTACAGTAGATCTGGGTGGTATTGGTGTACAGTATGTCTGGGTGGTATTGGTGTACAGTATGTCTGGGTGGTATTGGTGTACAGTAGGTCTGGGTGGTATTGGTGTACAGTAGGTCTGGGTGGTATTGGTGTACAGTAGGTCTGGGTGGTATTGGTATACAGTAGGTCTGGGTGGTATTGGTGTACAGTAGGTCTGGTTGGTATTGGTGTACAGTAGATCTGTGTGGTATTGGTATATAATATATCTGGATGGTATTGGTGTACAGTATATCTTGGTGGTATTGATGTACAGTAGATTTGGGTGGTATTGTTATACAGTAGATCTGGGTGGTATTGTTATACAGTAGGTCTGGGTGGTATTGGTGTACAGTAGGTCTGGGTGGTATTGGTGTACAGTAGGTCTGGGTGGTATTGATGTAGAGTAGATCTGGGTGGTATTGGTGTACAGTAGGTCTGGGTGGTATTGTTATACAGTAGGTCTGGGTGGTATTGGTGTACAGTAGGTCTGGGTGGTATTGGTGTACAGTAGATCTGGGTGGTATTGATGTAGAGTAGATCTGGGTGGTATCGGTGTTAAATATTTGATATGGTTGTCCTGTTAGCAATTCTGTGAACTTTGAACACACAATTTGATTAGCAGTCCCTTCTGAGATTGAAAAGTGTATTGAAGACATTTATTTGCTGTTAAACATTTAAAATTTGATCAGAATTCATTTCTTTGATTGGGTGAAAAACTAATGTGTTTCAACATGTGGAACGAAATTTAAACTAATTATGATAAATTCAATAATTAAATGGCATGTACTTTTACAAGAGGTTAACTTTCATTGATTTTAATTGCCTTTAGAATTCTGTCATAGGACAGGAAGTCTGTAAAGGTACAGCCCTTATAATTGATGCTGTGTGACGCTTTATCGGGGTTTTCTTCAGATTACTTCAATCTAAGCCTTGTCAGCATGTAACACAGGTCATCTAACAAAGGTCAGCATGTAACACAGGTCAGTACCTTATATAGGTCAGTATCTTATACAGGTCAGTATCTTATATAGGTCAGTATCTTATACAGGTCAGTATCTTATACCGGTCAGTATCTTATACAGGTCAGTATCTTATATAGGTCAGTATCTTATATAGGTCAGTATCTTATATAGGTCAGTATCTTATACAGGTCAGTATCTTATATAGATCAGTATCTTATATAGGTCAGTATCTTATACAGGTCAGTATCTTATATAGGTCAGTATCTTATACAGGTCAGTATCTTATATAGGTCAGTATCTTATACAGGTCAGTATCTAACACAGGTCATCTTATATAGGTCAGTATCTTATATAGGTCAGTATCTTATACAGGTCAGCATGTAACACAGGTCAGTATCTAACACAGGTCAGTATCTTATATAGGTCAGTATCTTATACAGGTCAGTATCTTATACAGGTCAGTATCTTATATAGGTCAGTATCTTATACAGGTCAGTATCTTATACAGGTCAGTATCTTATACAGGTCAGTATCTTATACAGGTCAGTATCTAACACAGGTCAGTATCTTATACAGGTCAGTATCTTATACAGGTCAGTATCTTATATAGGTCAGTATCTAACACAGGTCAGTATCTTATATAGGTCAGTATCTTATACAGGTCAGTATCTTATACAGGTCAATATCTTATATAGGTCAGTATCTTATATAGGTCGGTATCTTATACAGGTCAGTATCTTATACAGGTCAGTATCTTATATAGGTCAGTATCTTATACAGGTCAGTATCAGTATTATACGTCCAAGTCCTCCATCTATCATATGTCCCAGTCCTCCATCTATCCTATGTCCCAGTCCTCCATCTATACGATGTCCCAGTCCTCCATCTATGCGATGTCCCAGTCCTCCATCTATCCTATGTCCCAGTACTCCATCTATCCTATGTCCCAGTACTCCAGCTATCCTATGTCCCAGTCCTCCATCTATCCTATGTCCCAGTCCTCCATCTATCCTACGTCCCAGTCCTCTATCTATTATACGTCCCAGTCCTCCATCTATACGATGTCCCAGTCCTTCATCTATATGATGTCCAAGTCCTCCATCTATATGATGTCCCAGTCCTCCATCTATACGATGTCCAAGTCCTCCTTCTATCCGATGTCCCAGTCCTCCATCTATGCGATGTCCCAGTCCTCCATCTATCCTATGTCCCAGTACTCCATCTATCCTATGTCCCAGTACTCCATCTATCCTACGTCCCAGTCCTCTATCTATTATACGTCCCAGTCCTCCATCTATACAATGTCCCAGTCCTCCATCTATATAATGTCCCAGTCCTCCATCTATACGATGTCCAAGTCCTCCATCTGTACGATGTCCAAGTCCTCCATCTATCCTATTACCCAGTCCTCCATCTATACAATGTCCCAGTCCTCCATCTGTATGATGTCCAAGTCCTCCATCTATACGATGTCCAAGTCCTCCATCTATCCTATGTCCCAGTCCTCCATCTATACAATGTCCCAGTCCTCCATCTGTACGATGTCCAAGTCCTCCATCTATACGATGTCCAAGTCCTCCATCTATATGATGTCCCAGTCCTCCATCTATACGATGTCCAAATCCTCCATATATCCTATGTCCAAGTCCTCCATCTATCCTACATCCAAGTCCTCAATCTATACGATGTCCAAGTCCTCCATTTAACCTACGTCAAAGTCTTCAATCTATACTACGTCCCAGTCCTCCATCTATATGATGTCCCAGTCCTCCATCTATACGATGTCCCAGTCCTCCATCTATACGATGTCCAAGTCCTCCATCTATCCTATGTCCCGGTCCTCCATCTATTCTACGTCCCAGTCCTCAATCTATATGATGTCCCAGTCCTCCATCTTACCTACATCCCAGTCCTCCATCTATCCTACGTCCCAGTCCTCCATTTAACCTACTGTCCCAGTCCTCCATCTATCCTTGGCATGCTGGTTTTTCCTTGTGACTAGGTGATATACATACATATCAAAGATTTCTAAATCAAAATTCCTTTCATGTGATATTTGAAATGTAGAATTTTTAGAGTTGTGTTAAATTATTCAAGAACTAATGTTTACTTAACACTTTAAATGTCTTAAGTTTTATCTCAGTTTTCTGGATTTCCTGGTGAGAATCGTTATTTATCTAGTGCACTACAATTAATTCATCTTAAATATCACATCTCTATCTTATCAGCAGGACTGGTTTTTGGGAGATAGTACTGTGTGGCAGCTGTTTAAGGATGACACCTCTTATAACATTCACAGCTAAGTAATGGCCAGACATTTAGTAACAGCTTCACATCAAAGGACTAGTTATCAATTCACTCAAAAAAACAGGATAGTTTGTCTTCTTCCTCAACAGTCTATTCCTCATTACTGAAGTCTGACATTTATTAAACAGTGAGTGGAATTTAATCATCTATATGGTTACTGTGCATCACAGACAAGTCTGTACACGGAACAAGGGTAGATAACCTTGATGTCACTATGGTATTACATGGAACAAGGGTAGATAACCCTGATGTCACTATGGTATTACACGGAACAAGGGTAGATAACCCTGCTGTCACTATGGTATTACATGGAACAAGGGTAGATAACCCTGATGTCACTATGGTATTACACGGAACAAGGGTAGATAACCCTGCTGTCACTATGGTATTACATGGAACAAGGGTAGATAACCCTGCTGTCACTATGGTATTACATTGGACAAGGGTAGATAACCTTGATGTCACTATGGTATTACATGGAACAAGGGTAGATAACCCTGATGTCACTATGGTATTACACGGAACAAGGGTAGATAACCCTGCTGTCACTATGGTATTACATGGAACAAGGGTAGATAACCCTGATGTCACTATGGTATTACATCGAACAAGGATAGATAACCTTGATGTCACTATGGTATTACATTGAACAAGGGTAGATAACCTTGATGTCACTATGGTATTACATTGAACAAGGGTAGATAACCCTGATGTCACTATGGTATTACATCGAACAAGGGTAGATAACCCTGATGTCACTATGGTATTACATGGAACAAGGGTAGATAACCCTGATGTCACTTTGGTGTTACATTGGACAAGGGTAGATAACCCTGATGTCACTATGGTATTACATGGAACAAGGGTAGATAACCTTGATGTCACTATGGTATTACATGGAACAAGGGTAGATAACCTTGATGTCACTATGGTATTACATTGGACAAGGGTAGATAACCCTGATGTCACTATGGTATTACATGGAACAAGGGTAGATAACCTTGATGTCACTATGGTATTACATTGGACAAGGGTAGATAACCCTGATGTCACTATGGTATTACATTGGACAAGGGTAGATAACCTTGATGTCACTATGGTATTACATGGAACAAGTGTAGATAATCCTGATGTCACTATGGTATTACATCGAACAAGGATAGATAACCTTGATGTCACTATGGTATTACATTGGACAAGGGTAGATAACTCTGATGTCACTATGGTATTACATGGATAAGGGCAGATAACCCTGATGTCACTATGGTATTACATGGAACAAGGGTAGATAACCCTGATGTCACTGGTATTACATCGAACAAGGGTAGATAACCCTGATGTCACTATGGTATTACATGGAACAAGGGAAGATAACCCTGATGTCACTAGATACAGTGATCTTTTTCTGACCATATTGTGGCCAATCTCTACATGTTTCATTTTGTTGTACTTTAGTCTACAATAAGTAACTAACAGTGTCTGGTGTATCACGGAGACAGCACAGTCTCTTCTGAGCAGTCTGTGTTAATCTCTATCAGCATCAAACCCAGCTACAGACCTGTAAAATCTAGTAACAAACTTATAACAAATCATATCCACCATACTATGTCAGAAGATGTTTTTCTGAGTCATGTGACATGTCACAGGTGTAGTAAAAGATATGTAAAATAGCCAGTTAACCCTACCTATTACCTATAAAAAAGTAGATATATTTGAAATCTATACATCATATGACAAGTTTAATACAGCTGTGAAGGATAAGTAAACTTATTTTTTGGTGTTTTTCAGACATGTGAATACCATGGTAACCACTTTAAAAAAAAGGAAAAACTTAAAATTACATAAATCATGATTTGAGACCCAAAATGACATAATCACCTACATTTTTTTCTAAATCCTTGAAATCAAATGTATGCATCTCTATCCTAAAGACAGAATTAATCTGGTTTTGACATAAATATTATGTTCATCGTTAGGATTTCCTGCTGTCTTACCTCATCTCATACACATCATATTTTATTTCAACATATTTTATTGGGAAACAATTGGATTGAACATCAGGCTTAATCCTAAATCAAATATCTCTCCATAACATATAGTACATTTATTACAAAAGTATCCGGTTATTACTGAAGAACGGATCATATAGAATATGTACATCTTTTTGTATATAGAGTATTTGTAGATAATATATAATGGTAATCTGATGTGTTTTCTTTTTTATATCAAATTTTGTTATTTTACAATTCAGTATTAATTAAACATTAGTACACGTTTACTATGCAGGAGAGAGACAAGTGCCTGATCAACAACACAGTTTCTGACTGAAATGTCCATTTGGTAACTACCAGTAGTCATCTACTCATGTGTTGATCAAACACGCATCTTCCTACTACATATAAATAGGTACAACATAAGAATTTGAAATAAATAGTTAGTCACCTAAACATTCTAGCAATGAGATCAATCAATTCCTATACATAACTAGCAGCATCATTTTTTGTAAACCAAATTTCCTGTGTAAACACCCTTTCAAAAAATCTAAAAATCTGAAAATTTATAATCTTAAAACCAATTTTTTGTTATGTACATTTTTTAACAAGTATGAAGCTTGTATAAACTACTTCATAATGAATATACCAATGATAGTATATCTATATACCAATGATAGTATATCTATATACCAATGATAGTATATCTATATACCAATGATAGTATATCTATATACCAATGATAGTATATCTATATACCAATGATAGTATATCTATATACCAATGATAGTATACATTTATTTTTCAGCCTATCATAATCTACATTATGATATATCGATGGCCAGGCTACTGTAGTCTGTTACCACAATATGACACATGATTTGTTATTTTCTGAAGCCATCAGTGATGTTGTTTACTTGTAGTGTGTCAATGATTTGTGGACAATGCTCGTGTCTGCTTCACTAAACAACCTGGCTCTTCACTTGTGAATGTGATCAGGTCAACATGTGTACTGCTTGTTCCATATCAACCATCGAAATCGAAAAAAGGATGAGATTTATTGAACAATGAAACATATAATGCAGGTTTTTTTCCCTCTGATTTCTTCCCATTTTGCTGAGATGATGTTCTGATAAATAACTTTGAATCTTTCTTGTAAAACTGATTTGCCAATATTTGTGTCTGTGCCCGAATCCATTGAAATGGATGGATAAGTATCAGACTAGTGTATGTAGACTGAATAGTTTTTATTATATCATATCGCTGTAATAACATTGTTAGGGAGGGCCTATCCTGGCTGTGTTTTCTTTGTCTGAGTCACCCCCTGGCATCAGACAGGATTGACCTTGTGTGGAAAAATAAATTGTGGAATGAGGTATAGACCAGATAAATACACCCGTAGACAGAGGTCTGGATAATAGACACACCTGTAGACAGAGGTCTGGACTGATGGACACACCTGTAGACAGAGATCTGGACTGATGGACACACCTGTAGACAGAGGTCTGGACTGATGGACACACCTGTAGACAGAGGTCTGGACTGATGGACACACCTGTAGACAGAGGTCTGGACCGATGGACACACCTGTAGACAGAGGTCTGGACCGATGGACACACCTGTAGACAGAGGTCTGGACCGATGGACACACCTGTAGACAGAGGTCTGGACCGATGGACACACCTGTAGACAGAGGTCTGGACTGATGGACACACCTGTAGGCAGAGGTCTGGACTGATGGACACACCTGTAGGCAGTGGTCTGGACTGATGGACACACCTGTAGACAGAGGTCTGGACTGATGGACACACCTGTAGACAGAGGTCTGGAATGATGGACACACCTGTATGCAGTGGTCTGGACTGATGGACACACCTGTAGGCAGAGGTCTGGACTGATGGACAATCCTGTAGAAAGAGGTCTGGACTGATGGACAATCCTGTAGACAGAGGTCTGGACTGATGGACACACCTGTAGACAGAGGTCTGGACTGATGGACACACCTATAGACAGAGGTCTGGACTGATGGACACACCTGTAGGCAGAGGTCTGGACTGATGGACACACCTGTACACAGTGGTCTGGACTGATGGACACACCTGTAGACAGAGGTCTGGACTGATGGACACACCTGTAGGCAGTGGTCTGGACTGATGGACACACCTGTAGACAGAGGTCTGGACTGATGGACACACCTGTAGACAGAGGTCTGGACTGATGGACACACCTGTAGACAGAGGTCTGGACTGATGGACACACCTGTAGACAGAGGTCTGGACTGATGGACACACCTGTAGACAGAGGTCTGGACTGATGGACACACCTGTAGACAGAGGTCTGGACTGATGGACACACCTGTAGACAGAGGTCTGGACTGATGGACACACCTGTAGGCAGTGGTCTGAACTGATGGACACACCTGTAGACAGAGGTCTGGACCGTTGGACACACCTGTAGACAGAGGTCTGGACCGATGGACACACCTGTAGACAGAAGTCTGGACTGATGGACACACCTGTAGACAGAGGTCTGGACTGATGGACACACCTGTAGGCAGTGGTCTGGACTGATGGACACACCTGTAGACAGAGATCTGGACTGATGGACACACCTGTAGACAGAGGTCTGGACTGATGGACACACCTGTAGACAGAGGTCTGGACTGATGGACACACCTGTAGGCAGAGATCTGGACTGATGGACACACCTGTAGACAGAGGTCTGGACTGATGGATACACCTTTAGACAGAGGTCTGGACTGATGCACACACCTGTAGACAGAGATCTGGACTGATGGACACACCTGTAGACAGAGGTCTGGACTGATGGACAAAACTGTAGACAGAGGTCTGGACTGATGGACACACCTGTAGACAGAGGTCTGGACTGATGGACACACCTGTAGACAGAGGTCTGGACTGATGGACAAAACTGTAGACAGAGGTCTGGACTGATGGACACACCTGTAGACAGAGGTCTGGACTGATGGACAATCCTGTAGACAGAGGTCTGGACTGATGGACAATCCTGTAGACAGAGATCTGGACTGATGGATACATCTGTAGACAGAGGTCTGGACTGATGGACACACCTGTAGACAGAGGTCTGGACTGATGGACAAATCTGTAGACAGAGGTCTGGACCTGATAGACACATCTGTAGGCACAGGTCTGGACAAAGCTGATAGATATACCGGGAGACAGTCGTCTGGAGGTCCTGAAGGCCTTTACATGTATAAAGTGTTAAATAAAGAGTCTGAATGGACAGATTGGACATTATGAGATTCCAATTCGGGTCTCACTCCTGCCTGAATCAGTTGTATCAATGTGATAAATCTTGTTTCTTTTTTTAGAGGATGTGGAAGCCAGTTGCCTTGTTGTTGTCATGGCTACGGTATGGTAGGGTTATTAATGAGGCTGCAGTAACCAATGGTTCACTTCTAGGATTTTTAGGTCACCATGCAGGTTCAGACTATCATCAGTCTCATCTAATTGGACCTATTGCAAAAACAAGTTTTCGAAAACTAGTATCTCACCCAAACACTGCCAGCTCACAGACCACCACATCAATGGACGGGGTTAAGTGTCTTTGTGTTGAAGGACATACATTTGTAGTTGGAGATATTTATTCAAATCATGTGTTGATACACTTTTCAATTTCATTTTTGTGGTTAAATTATTATGGTTCTGAGTCTTCTTTCAATTTTGTTTTTCGGGTGTTTTCAGAATTGATGAAATCAAACAAATACATCTTTAATCACATTCTGCTATTAAAAATAAGCAATGACAATTCCTTATTGTGTATGATAGGGGTCATGTCAGGAGTTTGTGTATGGAAGGGGTCATGTCAGGAGTTTGTGTATGGTAGGGGTCATGTCAGCAATTTGTGTATGGTAGGGGTTATGTCAGGAGTTTGTGTATGGTAGGGGTCATGTCAGGAGTTTGTGTATGGTAGGGGTCATGTCAGGAGTTTGTGTATGGTAGGGGTCATGTCAGCAATTTGTGTATGGTAGGGGTCATGTCAGGAGTTTGTGTATGGTAGGGGTCATGTCAGGAGTTTGTGTATGGTAGGGGTCATGTCAGGAAATTGTGTATGGTAGGGGTCATTTCAGGAGTTTGTGTATGGTAGGTGATATATCAGGAGAGTTTGTGTATGGTAGGTGATATATCAGTAGTTTGTGTATGGTTCGAGATATATCAGTAGAGTTTGTGTATGGTAGGTGATATATCAGGAGTTTGTGTATGGTAGGTGATATATCAGTAGTTTGTGTATGGTAGGTGATATATCAGGAGAGTTTGTGTATGGTAGGTGATATATCAGGAGTTTGTGTATGGTAGGTGATATATCAGTAGTTTGTGTATGGTAGGTGATATATCAGGAGAGTTTGTGTATGGTAGGTGATATATCAGGAGTTTGTGTATGGTAGGTGATATATCAGGAGTTTGTGTATGGTAGGTGATATATCAGGAGTTTGTGTATGGTAGGTGATATATCAGGAGTTTGTGTATGGTAGGTGATATATCAGGAGAGTTTGTGTATGGTAGGTGATATATCAGGAGAGTTTGTGTATGGTAGGTGATATATCAGGAGAGTTTGTGTACGGTAGGTGATATATCAGGAGTTTGTGTATGGTAGATGATATATCAGGAGAGTTTGTGTATGGTAGGTGATATATCAGGAGTTTGTGTATGGTAGGTGATATATCAGGAGAGTTTGTGTATGTTAGGTGATATATCAGGAGTTTGTGTATGGTAGGTGATATATCAGGAGAGTTTGTGTATGGTAGGTGATATATCAGGAGAGTTTGTGTATGGTAGGTGATATATCAGGAGAGTTTACATAGTAAGGATAAAGCCAAGGGATTTTAATAGTGTGATGAGGTAGACGTTGCTGTTTAGGAGAGCACTCCGATCAGGGTATAAAGATTCTGTTCTTATAGTCTGTATTGGAATGCCCATAGGCTTAAACAATTTTACACAATTAGTGCAATATATATTGAAACTTCTCACGTTTTATGAAAAACAAGATCAGTCTGTCTGTGCTATTTCGCTGTCATTTACATGAATTATTTGAAATAAAAATGAATTTGAAATAGAATCTCTCCATTATATGAATACTTAACTGAAGATTTAAAAATTGATTTTCAGAAACATTATAAATTTGAATAGAACAGTTGAAAAACTACAGCTGTATCTGAAGGATTTGAGGACATGGTGTAACAGGTATTATATGATTATTTGATAAGGTTATCACCATGGTAACCATGTAATTGTCTTTTAGTTTCAGTTTTGATCAATTAATGCAGGACTTCACACCGATTTGGACATAGTATCAGGAAACAAGATTGCTTTCCATTGAATACTAAAACAAATGAGTTTATATGTAACACTGCTATCATCAGATACACTATCAAAGTTTCTTTTTCTTTTTGAAATAAATTTCATTTGTGTTCCACACAGAATTAGTATGATGATAATGGCGCCTAGGATAATTAAGTTAAAAGCTTCCTATATTGAAATGTCAATATATTGTAGAACACAAAGTCTGACAATTCACTGTAGGGTTGAGTAATCAGGATAGAGACCAGAGCAGCCTCTTTGGATACGTATAATAACATATGTACTCTACCTCCCAGAAGGCACCTGAACAGGAAGTCACCAGACTGAGGCTGACAGTGTTATTGTAAATCTTAATAAGGTTTTATCTTCACTAATTACGTAATGGGTATCACAGCCAAGTAAGTTATAAATGCCTCTGTACATCAATAAGCTGCAAAAATGACCGGGAGAAATACTTAATATGTCTGTCTGTATATCAATGAGCTGTGAATAATGTTCAGGAGAAATGCTCAATATGTCTGTATGTCAATAAGCTGTTGATAATGTTCAGGAGAAATACTTGACATGTCTTTATATCAATAAGCTGTGAACAATGTTCAGGAGAAATGCTCAATATGTCTGTATGTCAATAAGCTGTTGATAATGTTCAGTAGAAATACTTGATATGTCTTTATATCAATAAGCTGTTGATAATGTTCAGGAGAAATACTTGATATGTCTGTCTGTATATCAATGAGCTGTGAATAATGTTCAGGAGAAATACTTGATATGTCTTTATATCAATAAGCTGTTGATAATGTTCAGGAGAAATACTTGATATGTCTGTATGTCAATAAGCTGTTGATAATGTTCAGTAGAAATACTTGATATGTCTGTAGGTAACCAAGTGAATAAAGAAAAGGCTAAATGTCATATATGTAAACAAATGAACAAATGAAATGTTAAATGTCATTTAAGTAAACTAGTGAATGAAAGAAATGCTAAATGTCATGTAAACAAATGAACAAATGAAATGCTAAATGTCATATAAGTAAACTAGTGAATGAAGGAAATGCTAAATATTGTATAAGTTAACATGAGATCAAAGAAAGACTGAATGTTATACATATATTTAAAGAATTGAAAGATAGAAATGCTTAATGTCATACATGAAAACTTATGATAGAAGGAAAGGCTAAATGTCATAAGAAAGAATAAGCTTGTGAACGAAGGAAGCTGTCAGAAATATCAATCTCTGTGTAGACTGTAAATCAAATGAAGGGTTTTTACGTACAGTTATTGTTCTCTCGGGAAACAGTTTAAATTTTTTGATACAGGAATATCTTTCCAGTACTAAAAACGCCTTTTGATTTTTCCTTTGAGATATGTCCCTGTATAAGAAAGAATGCTATTAAAAGCAAATGTAGACGATTTACTTCTTACAGTAAAAGTAATTCTGTAGAACACCGTCTCCATCACCGGTGTGTAACAGATAGAGGTGACTGCTCAATCCACATTGCTCTCTCTCCTTGGTGGCCATAGAGGTACATTGATACTTGTTAAGGGCCCATATCCTCTAAACAGTTTCTGTCAAGTTTAACTTGAGCATTGTATGTGCTTCCCTCAGACACATTCACCCAGATATTCTGACAAAAAGTAATGGTGTTTGAGGAGATTGTTTGTGGATTGAATAGCTGGGTTAAATCTATGGTATGTGCTCAGTGTTGGTGTTGCATGCACTTTTCAGATGGTTATAACCAGTTGTACTTGTAAACCTAACCAAATCCATATGATCAAATGGCAACACAGTTTTAAGATAGAATGCTATTGGTATTTTCACTCCTCCAATTTTAAAAAGCTCTTAGATGTCCAGTAGGGAACTGTGATGTCTAGCACCACCTCAGGAGGAGTGTATACTGGCCAGCGAGCCAAGTGTTTACCAAGCTCTTATAGACACCATTACAACACTCATAAATACCCCTCCAACACTTACGGTGAAGATTGAAACACATTTTGAGAGCCAAACCTTCTGACAAATAGCCATCACCTTTTTTCTTAATTCAAGTCAGAGGGGCGTCTTGGTTTGGCTCTGTACCTTAACAGCTTAATCTAAATCTTACCATAGAAATTTTAATAAGTTGCTGATCCAGACATAGGTTAGTGATTGGTTTATTAAGTATCTGATTTTATCAGTTCCTTCTCTGATTATTCTGATTTAATGGTATTGAAACATGGTATGAATCTGTTATTATGTAATGATAGGCAGACATTGGTTATTGGTTATTGATTGATACAATTATCACACTCCAACTCCATGGATCAGGTACCAAACAGATCGCACTCCAAGGCCGAGAATTGACCAGGTACCAAACAAATCGCACTCCAAGGCCGAGCATGGACCAGGTACCTAACAGATCACACTCCACATGGACCAGGTACCTAACAGATCACACTCCACATGGACCAGGTACCTAACAGATCACACTCCACATGGACCAGGTACCAAACAGATCACACTCCACATGGACCAGGTACCAAACAGATCACACTCCACATGGACCAGGTACCAAACAGATCACACTCCACATGGACCAGGTACCTAACAGATCACACTCCACATGGACCAGGTACCTAACAGATCACACTCCACATGGACCAGGTACCAAACAAATCACACTCCACATGGACCAGGTACCTAACAGAGCACACTCCACGTGGACCAGGTACCTAACAGATCACACTCCACGTGGACCAGGTACCAAACAGATCACACTCCACGTGGACCAGGTACCAAACAGATCACACTCCACATGGACCAGGTACCTAACAGATCACACTCCACATGGACCAGGTACCAAACAGATCACACTCCACATGGACCAGGTACCAAACAGATCACACTCCACATGGACCAGGCACCAAACAGATCACACTCCACATGGACCAGGTACCTAACAGATCACACTCCACATGGACCAGGTACCTAACAGATCACACTCCACATGGACCAGGTACCAAACAGATCACACTCCACATGGACCAGGTACCTAACAGATCACACTCCACATGGACCAGGTACCAAACAGATCACACTCCACATGGACCAGGTACCTAACAGATCACACTCCACATGGACCAGGTACCAAACAGATCACACTCCACATGGACCAGGTATCAAACAGATCACACTCCACATGGACCAGGTACCAAACAGATCACACTCCACATGGACCAGGTACCTAACAGATCACACTCCACATGGACCAGGTACCTAACAGATCACACTCCACATGGACCAGGCACCAAACAGATCACACTCCACATGGACCAGGTACCTAACAGATCACACTCCACATGAGTCAGGTACCTAACAGATCACACTCCACATGGACCAGGTACCTAACAGATCACACTCCACATGGACCAGGTACCATACAGGTCACACTCCACATGGACCAGGTACCTAACAGATCACACTCCACATGGACCAGGTACCAAACAAATCACACTCCACATGGACCAGGTATCAAACAGATCACACTCCACATGGACCAGGTACCTAACAGATCACACTCCACATGGACCAGGTACCAAACAGATCACACTCCACATGGACCAGGTACCAAACAGATCACACTCCACATGGACCAGGTACCTAACAGATCACACTCCACATGGACCAGGTACCTAACAGATCACACTCCACATGGACCAGGTACCTAACAGATCACACTCCACATGGACCAGGCACCAAACAGATCACACTCCACATGGACCAGGTACCAAACAGATCACACTCCCCATGGACCAGGCACCAAACAGATCACACTCCACATGGACCAGGTACCTAACAGATCACACTCCACATGGACCAGGTATCAAACAGATCACACTCCACATGGACCAGGTACCAAACAGAGCACACTCCACATGGACCAGGTACCTAACAGAGCACACTCCACATGGACCAGGTATCAAACAGATCACACTCCACATGGACCAGGTACAAAACAGATCACACTCCACATGGACCAGGTACCAAACTGATCACACTCCACATGGACCAGGTACCAAACAGATCACACTCCACATGGACCAGGTACCTAACAAATCACATTCCACATGGACCAGGTACCTAACAGATCACACTCCACATGGACCAGGAACCAAACAGATCACACTCCACATGGACCAGGTACCAAACAGATCACACTCCCCATGGACCAGGCACCAAACAGATCACACTCCACATGGACCAGGTACCTAACAGATCACACTCCACATGGACCAGGTATCAAACAGATCACACTCCACATGGACCAGGCACCAAACAGATCACACTCCACATGGACCAGGTACCGAACAAATCACACTCCAAGGCCGAATATGGACCAGGTACCAAACAAATCACACTCCACATGGACCAGGTACCTAACAGATCACACTCCACATGGACCAGGTACCAAACAGATCACACTCCAAATAGACCAGGTACCAAACAGATCACACTCCACATGGACCAGGCACCAAACAGATCACACTCCACATGGACCAGGTATCAAACAGATCACACTCCACATGGACCAGGTACATAACAGATCACACTCTACATGGACCAGGTACCTAACAGATCACACTCCACATGGACCAGGTACCTAACAGATCACACTCCAAGGCCGAATATGGACCAGGTACCAAACAAATCACACTCCACATGGACCAGGTACCTAACAGATCACACTCCACTTGGACCAGGTACCAAACAGATCACACTCCAAATAGACCAGGTACCAAACAGATCACACTCCACATGGACCAGGTACCTAACAGATCACACTCCACATGGACCAGGTACCAAACAGATCACACTCTAAGGCCGAGAATGGACCAGGTACCTAACAGATCACACACCAAGGCCGAGCATGGACCAGGTACCTAACAGATCACACTCCACATGGACCAGGTACCAAACAGATCACACTCCAAGGCCGAATATGGACCAGGTATCAAACAGATCACACTCCACATGGACCAGGCACCAAACAAATCACACTCCACATGGACCAGGTACCAAACAAATCACACTCTACATGGACCAGGTACCAAACAAATCACACTCCACATGGACCAGGCACCAAACAAATCACACTCCACATGGACCAGGTACCTAACAGATCACACTCCACATGGACCAGGTACCAAACAGATCACACTCCAAATAGACCAGGTACCAAACAGATCACACTCCACATGGACCAGGTACCTAACAGATCACACTCCACATGGACCAGGTATCAAACAGATCACACTCCACATGGACCAGGCACCAAACAGATCACACTCCACATGGACCAGGTACCTAACAGGTCACACTCCACATGGACCAGGTACCTAACAGATCACACTCCACATGGACCAGGTACCTAACAGATCACACTCCACATGGACCAGGTACCTAACAGATCACACTCCAAGGCCGAGCATGGACCAGGTATCAAACAGATCACACTCCACATGGACCAGGTACCAAACAGATCACACTCCACATGGACCAGGTACCTAACAGATCACACTCCACATGGACCAGGTACGTAACAGATCTCACTCCAAGGCCGAGCATGGACCAGGTATCAAACAGATCACACTCCACATGGACCAGGTATCAAACAGATCACACTCCACATGGACCAGGTACCTAACAGATCACACTCCAAATAGACCAGGTACCAAACAGATCACACTCCAAGGCCGAGCATGGATCAGGTACCTAACAGATCACACTCCACATGGACCAGGTATCAAACAGATCACACTCCAAATAGACCAGGTACCAAACAGATCACACTCCAAGGCCGAGCATGGATCAGGTACCAAACAGATCACACTCCAAATAGACCAGGTACCAAACAGATCACACTCCACATGGACCAGGTACCTAACAGATCACACTCCACATGGACCAGGTACCAAACAGATCACACTCCACATGGACCAGGTACCTAACAGATAACACTCTACATGGACCAGGTATCAAACAGATCACACTTCACATGGACCAGGTACCTAACAAATCACACTCCACATGGACCAGGTACCAAACAGACCACACTCCACATGGACCAGGTACCAAACAGGTCACACTCCAAGGCCGAGCATGGACCAGGTACCTAACAAATCACACTCCACATGGACTAGGAACCTAACAGATAACACTCCACATGGACCAGGTATCAAACAGATCACACTCCACATGGACCAGGTACCTAACAAATCACACTCCAGATGGACCAGGCACCAAACTGATCACACTCCACATGGACCAGGTACCTAACAGATCACACTCCACATGGACCAGGTACCTAACAGATCACACTCCACATGGACCAGGCACCAAACTGATCACACTCCATATGGACCAGGTACCTAACAGATCACACTCCACATGGACCAGGTACCAAACAGATCACACTCCACATGGACCAGGTACCTAACAGGTCACGCTCCACATGGACCAGGTACCTAACAGGTCACGCTCCACATGGACCAGGTACCAAACAGATCACACTCCAAGGCCGAGCATGGATCAGGTACCTAACAGATCACACTCCACATGGACCAGGTACCAAACAGATCACACTCCACATGGACCAGGTACCAAACAGATCACACTCCACATGGACCAGGCACCAAACAGATCACACTCCACATGGACCAGGTACCTAACAGATCACACTCCACATGGACCAGGTACCTAACAGATCACACTCCACATGGACCAGGTACCAAACAGATCACACTCCACATGGACCAGGTACCTAACAGATCACACTCCACATGGACCAGGTACCAAACAGATCACACTCCACATGGACCAGGTATCAAACAGATCACACTCCACATGGACCAGGTACCAAACAGATCACACTCCACATGGACCAGGTACCTAACAGATCACACTCCACATGGACCAGGTACCTAACAGATCACACTCCACATGGACCAGGCACCAAACAGATCACACTCCACATGGACCAGGTACCTAACAGATCACACTCCACATGAGCCAGGTACCTAACAGATCACACTCCACATGGACCAGGTACCTAACAGATCACACTCCACATGGACCAGGTACCATACAGGTCACACTCCACATGGACCAGGTACCTAACAGATCACACTCCACATGGACCAGGTACCAAACAAATCACACTCCACATGGACCAGGTATCAAACAGATCACACTCCACATGGACCAGGTACCTAACAGATCACACTCCACATGGACCAGGTACCAAACAGATCACACTCCACATTGACCAGGTACCAAACAGATCACACTCCACATGGACCAGGTACCTAACAGATCACACTCCACATGGACCAGGTACCTAACACATCACACTCCACATGGACCAGGTACCTAACAGATCACACTCCACATGGACCAGGCACCAAACAGATCACACTCCACATGGACCAGGTACCAAACAGATCACACTCCCCATGGACCAGGCACCAAACAGATCACACTCCACATGGACCAGGTACCTAACAGATCACACTCCACATGGACCAGGTATCAAACAGATCACACTCCACATGGACCAGGTACCAAACAGAGCACACTCCACATGGACCAGGTACCTAACAGAGCACACTCCACATGGACCAGGTATCAAACAGATCACACTCCACATGGACCAGGTACAAAACAGATCACACTCCACATGGACCAGGTACCAAACTGATCACACTCCACATGGACCAGGTACCAAACAGATCACACTCCACATGGACCAGGTACCTAACAAATCACATTCCACATGGACCAGGTACCTAACAGATCACACTCCACATGGACCAGGCACCAAACAGATCACACTCCACATGGACCAGGTACCAAACAGATCACACTCCCCATGGACCAGGCACCAAACAGATCACACTCCACATGGACCAGGTACCTAACAGATCACACTCCACATGGACCAGGTATCAAACAGATCACACTCCACATGGACCAGGTACCAAACAGAGCACACTCCACATGGACCAGGTACCTAACAGAGCACACTCCACATGGACCAGGTACCAAACAGATCACACTCCACATGGACCAGGTACCAAACAGATCACACTCCACATGGACCAGGCACCAAACTGATCACACTCCACATGGACCAGGTACCGAACAAATCACACTCCAAGGCCGAATATGGACCAGGTACCAAACAAATCACACTCCACATGGACCAGGTACCTAACAGATCACACTCCACATGGACCAGGTACCAAACAGATCACACTCCAAATAGACCAGGTACCAAACAGATCACACTCCACATGGACCAGGCACCAAACAGATCACACTCCACATGGACCAGGCACCAAACAGATCACACTCCACATGGACCAGGTATCAACAGATCACACTCCCATGGACCAGGTACATAACAGATCACACTCTCATGGACCAGGTACCTAACAGATCACCTCCACATGGACCAGGTAACCTAACAGATCACACTCCAAGGCCGAATATGGACCAGGTACCAAACAAATCACACTCCACATGGACCAGGTACCTACGATCACACTCCACTTGGACCAGGTACCAAAACAGATCACACTCCAAATAGACCAGGTACCAAACAGATCACACTCCACATGGACCAGGTACCTAACAGAAAAATCCCCACACCAACTCCCACATGGACCAGGTACCAACGATCACACTCCAAGGCCGAGAATGGACCAGGTACCTAACAGATCACACACCAAGGCCGAGCATGGACCAGGTACCTAACAGATCACACTCCACATGACCGGTACATAACAGATCACACTCACATGAAGGACTAACAGATCCACCCCTGGACCAGACCAACAATCACCCCCCGAATTGGACGGTCCCAAAAAATCCACTCACAGGACAGTACCACAATCACACCACTTGCCGGGGTACAAAGACCATCCAATAACCAGGACCAAACAGATCAACTCACATGGACCGTAAACAGATCACACTCCAATGGACAGGTACCAACAGATCACACTCCAAGGCGGAATGGACAGGTACCTAAGATCACACCCAGCCGACTGACAGGTACTAACATCACACTCCAGACCAGGTACAACAGATCACACCCAGCGAATTGGACAGGTATCAAAAGATCACACCACATGACCAGCACCAAAAAAAAAAAATCCACGACAGTACCAACAAATCAATCCAATAGACCATCCAAAAGATCACACCCATGCAGTACTAACAGATCACACTCCAATGGACAGGTACCAACATCAACTCAAGCGAGATGGCCGTACCAACAGATCACCCCAAGGCGACGACCGGACAACAGATCAATCACAGGGACCAGGTCAAAGATCACACTCAAGGCGAAAGGACAGGTATCAACGTCACACCACGGCCGGCACCAAAAAAATCACCTCCACATGGACCAGTACAAACAAATCACCTACTGGACAGGTACCAACAAACACCTCCACATGGACCGGCAAACAAATCAACTCCAATGGCCGTACCTACGATCACACTCCACATGGACAGTCCAAACGATCCACTCCAATAACCAGGTCAAACGACACACTCCCATGGACCAGGTACTACAACACCCCAATGGACCAGTATCAAAGAACACCCATGAAGACCAAACAGATCAACTCCATGGCCAGGTATACAGTCCACTCCACAGGACAGGTCCTAACAGATCACCTCCACATGACCAGTACCTACAGATCAACTCCACTGGACAGTACTAACAGACACACTCAAGGCGACATGGCGTATCAAAAACCACCACATGGACCAGGTACCAAACAGATCACACTCCACATGGACCAGGTACCTAACAGATCACACTCCACATGGACCAGGTACGTAACAGATCTCACTCCAAGGCCGAGCATGGACCAGGTATCAAACAGATCACACTCCACATGGACCAGGTATCAAACAGATCACACTCCACATGGACCAGGTACCTAACAGATCACACTCCAAATAGACCAGGTACCAAACAGATCACACTCCAAGGCCGAGCATGGATCAGGTACCTAACAGATCACACTCCACATGGACCAGGTATCAAACAGATCACACTCCAAATAGACCAGGTACCAAACAGATCACACTCCAAGGCCGAGCATGGATCAGGTACCAAACAGATCACACTCCAAATAGACCAGGTACCAAACAGATCACACTCCACATGGACCAGGTACATAACAGATCACACTCCACATGGACCAGGTACCAAACAGATCACACTCCACATGGACCAGGTACCTAACAGATAACACTCTACATGGACCAGGTATCAACAGATCACACTCCACATGGACCAGGTACCTAACAGATCACACTCCACATGGACCAGGTACCTAACAGATCACACTCCACATGGACCAGGCACCAAACAGATCACACTCCACATGGACCAGGTACCAAACAGATCACACTCCAAGGCCGAGCATGGATCAGGTACCAAACAGATCACACTCCAAATAGACCAGGTACCAAACAGATCACACTCCACATGGACCAGGTACATAACAGATCACACTCCACATGGACCAGGTACCAAACAGATCACACTCCACATGGACCAGGTACCTAACAGATAACACTCTACATGGACCAGGTATCAAACAGATCACACTTCACATGGACCAGGTACCTAACAAATCACACTCCACATGGACCAGGTATCAAACAGATCACACTCCAAATAGACCAGGTACCAAACAGATCACACTCCAAGGCCGAGCATGGATCAGGTACCAAACAGATCACACTCCAAATAGACCAGGTACCAAACAGATCACACTCCACATGGACCAGGTACATAACAGATCACACTCCACATGGACCAGGTACCAAACAGATCACACTCCACATGGACCAGGTACCTAACAGATAACACTCTACATGGACCAGGTATCAAACAGATCACACTTCACATGGACCAGGTACCTAACAAATCACACTCCACATGGACCAGGTACCAAACAGACCACACTCCACATGGACCAGGTACCAAACAGGTCACACTCCAAGGCCGAGCATGGACCAGGTACCTAACAAATCACACTCCACATGGACTAGGAACCTAACAGATAACACTCCACATGGACCAGGTATCAAACAGATCACACTCCACATGGACCAGGTACCTAACAAATCACACTCCAGATGGACCAGGCACCAAACTGATCACACTCCACATGGACCAGGTACCTAACAGATCACACTCCACATGGACCAGGTACCTAACAGATCACACTCCACATGGACCAGGCACCAAACTGATCACACTCCATATGGACCAGGTACCTAACAGATCACACTCCACATGGACCAGGTACCAAACAGATCACACTCCACATGGACCAGGTACCTAACAGGTCACGCTCCACATGGACCAGGTACCTAACAGGTCACGCTCCAC
This sequence comes from Pecten maximus, assembly GCF_902652985.1. Classification (NCBI taxonomy): domain Eukaryota; kingdom Metazoa; phylum Mollusca; class Bivalvia; order Pectinida; family Pectinidae; genus Pecten; species Pecten maximus. Next base: position 5,117,120 of record NC_047021.1, read on the forward strand.
ATGGACCAGGTACCAAACAGATCACACTCCAAGGCCGAGCATGGATCAGGTACCTAACAGATCACACTCCACATGGACCAGGTACCAAACAGATCACACTCCAAGGCCGAGCATGGATCAGGTACCAAACAGATCACACTCCACATGGACCAGGTACCTAACAGATCACACTCCACATGGACCAGGTACCAAACAGATCACACTCCACATGGACCAGGTACCTAACAGATCACACTCCACATGGACCAGGTACGTAACAGATCTCACTCCAAGGCCGAGCATGGACCAGGTATCAAACAGATCACACTCCACATGGACCAGGTATCAAACAGATCACACTCCACATGGACCAGGTACCTAACAGATCACACTCCAAATAGACCAGGTACCAAACAGATCACACTCCAAGGCCGAGCATGGATCAGGTACCTAACAGATCACACTCCACATGGACCAGGTATCAAACAGATCACACTCCAAATAGACCAGGTACCAAACAGATCACACTCCAAGGCCGAGCATGGATCAGGTACCAAACAGATCACACTCCAAATAGACCAGGTACCAAACAGATCACACTCCACATGGACCAGGTACATAACAGATCACACTCCACATGGACCAGGTACCAAACAGATCACACTCCACATGGACCAGGTACCTAACAGATAACACTCTACATGGACCAGGTATCAAACAGATCACACTTCACATGGACCAGGTACCTAACAAATCACACTCCACATGGACCAGGTACCAAACAGACCACACTCCACATGGACCAGGTACCAAACAGGTCACACTCCAAGGCCGAGCATGGACCAGGTACCTAACAAATCACACTCCACATGGACTAGGAACCTAACAGATAACACTCCACATGGACCAGGTATCAAACAGATCACACTCCACATGGACCAGGTACCTAACAAATCACACTCCAGATGGACCAGGCACCAAACTGATCACACTCCACATGGACCAGGTACCTAACAGATCACACTCCACATGGACCAGGTACCTAACAGATCACACTCCACATGGACCAGGCACCAAACTGATCACACTCCATATGGACCAGGTACCTAACAGATCACACTCCACATGGACCAGGTACCAAACAGATCACACTCCACATGGACCAGGTACCTAACAGGTCACGCTCCACATGGACCAGGTACCTAACAGGTCACGCTCCACATGGACCAGGTACCAAACAGATCACACTCCAAGGCCGAGCATGGATCAGGTACCTAACAGATCACACTCCACATGGACCAGGTACCAAACAGATCACACTCCACATGGACCAGGTACCAAACAGATCACACTCCACATGGACCAGGCACCAAACAGATCACACTCCACATGGACCAGGTACCTAACAGATCACACTCCACATGGACCAGGTACCTAACAGATCACACTCCACATGGACCAGGTACCAAACAGATCACACTCCACATGGACCAGGTACCTAACAGATCACACTCCACATGGACCAGGTACCAAACAGATCACACTCCACATGGACCAGGTATCAAACAGATCACACTCCACATGGACCAGGTACCAAACAGATCACACTCCACATGGACCAGGTACCTAACAGATCACACTCCACATGGACCAGGTACCTAACAGATCACACTCCACATGGACCAGGCACCAAACAGATCACACTCCACATGGACCAGGTACCTAACAGATCACACTCCACATGAGCCAGGTACCTAACAGATCACACTCCACATGGACCAGGTACCTAACAGATCACACTCCACATGGACCAGGTACCATACAGGTCACACTCCACATGGACCAGGTACCTAACAGATCACACTCCACATGGACCAGGTACCAAACAGATCACACTCCACATGGACCAGGTATCAAACAGATCACACTCCACATGGACCAGGTACCTAACAGATCACACTCCACATGGACCAGGTACCAAACAGATCACACTCCACATGGACCAGGTACCAAACAGATCACACTCCACATGGACCAGGTACCTAACAGATCACACTCCACATGGACCAGGTACCTAACAGATCACACTCCACATGGACCAGGTACCTAACAGATCACACTCCACATGGACCAGGCACCAAACAGATCACACTCCACATGGACCAGGTACCAAACAGATCACACTCCCCATGGACCAGGCACCAAACAGATCACACTCCACATGGACCAGGTACCTAACAGATCACACTCCACATGGACCAGGTATCAAACAGATCACACTCCACATGGACCAGGTACCAAACAGAGCACACTCCACATGGACCAGGTACCTAACAGAGCACACTCCACATGGACCAGGTATCAAACAGATCACACTCCACATGGACCAGGTACAAAACAGATCACACTCCACATGGACCAGGTACCAAACTGATCACACTCCACATGGACCAGGTACCAAACAGATCACACTCCACATGGACCAGGTACCTAACAAATCACACTCCACATGGACCAGGTACCTAACAGATCACACTCCACATGGACCAGGCACCAAACAGATCACACTCCACATGGACCAGGTACCAAACAGATCACACTCCCCATGGACCAGGCACCAAACAGATCACACTCCACATGGACCAGGTACCTAACAGATCACACTCCACATGGACCAGGTATCAAACAGATCACACTCCACATGGACCAGGTACCAAACAGAGCACACTCCACATGGACCAGGTACCTAACAGAGCACACTCCACATGGACCAGGTACCAAACAGATCACACTCCACATGGACCAGGTACCAAACAGATCACACTCCACATGGACCAGGCACCAAACTGATCACACTCCACATGGACCAGGTACCGAACAAATCACACTCCAAGGCCGAATATGGACCAGGTACCAAACAAATCACACTCCACATGGACCAGGTACCTAACAGATCACACTCCACATGGACCAGGTACCAAACAGATCACACTCCAAATAGACCAGGTACCAAACAGATCACACTCCACATGGACCAGGCACCAAACAGATCACACTCCACATGGACCAGGCACCAAACAGATCACACTCCACATGGACCAGGTATCAAACAGATCACACTCCACATGGACCAGGTACATAACAGATCACACTCTACATGGACCAGGTACCTAACAGATCACACTCCACATGGACCAGGTACCTAACAGATCACACTCCAAGGCCGAATATGGACCAGGTACCAAACAAATCACACTCCACATGGACCAGGTACCTAACAGATCACACTCCACTTGGACCAGGTACCAAACAGATCACACTCCAAATAGACCAGGTACCAAACAGATCACACTCCACATGGACCAGGTACCTAACAGATCACACTCCACATGGACCAGGTACCAAACAGATCACACTCCAAGGCCGAGAATGGACCAGGTACCTAACAGATCACACACCAAGGCCGAGCATGGACCAGGTACCTAACAGATCACACTCCACATGGACCAGGTACCAAACAGATCACACTCCAAGGCCGAATATGGACCAGGTATCAAACAGATCACACTCCACATGGACCAGGCACCAAACAAATCACACTCCACATGGACCAGGTACCAAACAAATCACACTCCAAATAGACCAGGTACCAAACAGATCACACTCCACATGGACCAGGTACCTAACAGATCACACTCCACATGGACCAGGTACCAAACAGATCACACTCCAAGGCCGAGAATGGACCAGGTACCTAACAGATCACACACCAAGGCCGAGCATGGACCAGGTACCTAACAGATCACACTCCACATGGACCAGGTACCAAACAGATCACACTCCAAGGCCGAATATGGACCAGGTATCAAACAGATCACACTCCACATGGACCAGGCACCAAACAAATCACACTCCACATGGACCAGGTACCAAACAAATCACACTCTACATGGACCAGGTACCAAACAAATCACACTCCACATGGACCAGGCACCAAACAAATCACACTCCACATGGACCAGGTACCTAACAGATCACACTCCACATGGACCAGGTACCAAACAGATCACACTCCAAATAGACCAGGTACCAAACAGATCACACTCCACATGGACCAGGTACCTAACAGATCACACTCCACATGGACCAGGTATCAAACAGATCACACTCCACATGGATCAGGCACCAAACAGATCACACTCCACATGGACCAGGTACCTAACAGGTCACACTCCACATGGACCAGGTACCTAACAGATCACACTCCACATGGACCAGGTACCTAACAGATCACACTCCACATGGACCAGGTACCTAACAGATCACACTCCAAGGCCGAGCATGGACCAGGTATCAAACAGATCACACTCCACATGGACCAGGTACCAAACAGATCACACTCCACATGGACCAGGTACCTAACAGATCACACTCCACATGGACCAGGTACGTAACAGATCTCACTCCAAGGCCGAGCATGGACCAGGTATCAAACAGATCACACTCCACATGGACCAGGTATCAAACAGATCACACTCCACATGGACCAGGTACCTAACAGATCACACTCCAAATAGACCAGGTACCAAACAGATCACACTCCAAGGCCGAGCATGGATCAGGTACCTAACAGATCACACTCCACATGGACCAGGTATCAAACAGATCACACTCCAAATAGACCAGGTACCAAACAGATCACACTCCAAGGCCGAGCATGGATCAGGTACCAAACAGATCACACTCCAAATAGACCAGGTACCAAACAGATCACACTCCACATGGACCAGGTACATAACAGATCACACTCCACATGGACCAGGTACCAAACAGATCACACTCCACATGGACCAGGTACCTAACAGATAACACTCTACATGGACCAGGTATCAAACAGATCACACTTCACATGGACCAGGTACCTAACAGATCACACTCCACATGGACCAGGTACCTAACAGATCACACTCCACATGGACCAGGCACCAAACAGATCACACTCCACATGGACCAGGTACCAAACAGATCACACTCCAAGGCCGAGCATGGATCAGGTACCAAACAGATCACACTCCAAATAGACCAGGTACCAAACAGATCACACTCCACATGGACCAGGTACATAACAGATCACACTCCACATGGACCAGGTACCAAACAGATCACACTCCACATGGACCAGGTACCTAACAGATAACACTCTACATGGACCAGGTATCAAACAGATCACACTTCACATGGACCAGGTACCTAACAAATCACACTCCACATGGACCAGGTATCAAACAGATCACACTCCAAATAGACCAGGTACCAAACAGATCACACTCCAAGGCCGAGCATGGATCAGGTACCAAACAGATCACACTCCAAATAGACCAGGTACCAAACAGATCACACTCCACATGGACCAGGTACATAACAGATCACACTCCACATGGACCAGGTACCAAACAGATCACACTCCACATGGACCAGGTACCTAACAGATAACACTCTACATGGACCAGGTATCAAACAGATCACACTTCACATGGACCAGGTACCTAACAAATCACACTCCACATGGACCAGGTACCAAACAGACCACACTCCACATGGACCAGGTACCAAACAGGTCACACTCCAAGGCCGAGCATGGACCAGGTACCTAACAAATCACACTCCACATGGACTAGGAACCTAACAGATAACACTCCACATGGACCAGGTATCAAACAGATCACACTCCACATGGACCAGGTACCTAACAAATCACACTCCAGATGGACCAGGCACCAAACTGATCACACTCCACATGGACCAGGTACCTAACAGATCACACTCCACATGGACCAGGTACCTAACAGATCACACTCCACATGGACCAGGCACCAAACTGATCACACTCCATATGGACCAGGTACCTAACAGATCACACTCCACATGGACCAGGTACCAAACAGATCACACTCCACATGGACCAGGTACCTAACAGGTCACGCTCCACATGGACCAGGTACCTAACAGGTCACGCTCCACATGGACCAGGTACCAAACAGATCACACTCCAAGGCCGAGCATGGATCAGGTACCTAACAGATCACACTCCACATGGACCAGGTACCAAACAGATCACACTCCAAGGCCGAGCATGGATCAGGTACCAAACAGATCACACTCCACATGGACCAGGTACCTAACAGATCACACTCCACATGGACCAGGTACCAAACAGATCACACTCCACATGGACCAGGTACCAAACAAATCACACTCCACATGGACCAGGTACCTAACAGGTCACACTCCACATGGACCAGGTACCAAACAGATCACACTCCAAGGCCGAGAATGGACCAGGTACCTAACAGATCACACTCCACATGGACCAGGTACAAAACAGATCACACTCTACATGGACCAGGTATCAAACAGATCACACTCCACATGGACCAGGTACCTAACAGGTCACACTCCACATGGACCAGGTACCAAACAGATCACACTCCAAGGCCGAGAATGGACCAGGTACCTAACAGATCACACTCCACATGGACCAGGTACAAAACAGATCACACTCTACATGGACCAGGTATCAAACAGATCACACTCCACATGGACCAGGTACCAAACAGATCACACTCCAAGGCTGAGCATGGACCAGGTACCATACAGTCAGTTGGAAACTGCCCAGGCTAAAAGATACATTTACAGGCCTTTACGACTCAGATCCAGAAACATTATTAAAAAGTTTGTTATGTTTGCTGTGATCTTCCTACACAAGATGGTGTACTGTGGATGTGAACACACCTCTTTCATATTCCTCAAGTTTCTGTCTCTAAAACTGTGTCATACAATCTGTAGTCCGAGATTCATCATCTAGATATTATTCCTAATAAAAAAAAAACTTATCAATTTGGGTGTGACAAGGTGTCATAAAGCATGAAAAATTAACATCTACACACTTAGTGTTCTTTTTTATTAGTCAATAAATTGTTCTGAGAGCTTCTTAAGGAAATATCTCAACGTAGGTGTTATTAATGACAAATTGGAACATATTTCTTCGCTCTCCTGGGTGTTGATTTCTGCATTAGGCAATAATTCATTTTCTCGCCTACGATGAAAAGTCAGCAAGGTGAAAGGACCTTAGGCTACATGACTGAAGACATACATGTCATACTTCCTGGCATGAGACATACATGTCATACTTCCACACATGAGACATACATGTCATACTTCCTGACATGAGACATACATGTCATACTTCCCGTGAGACATACATGTCATACTTCCTGATATGAGACATACATGTCATACTTCCTGATATATGAGACATACATGCCATACTTCCTGACATGAGACATACATGTCATACTTCCTGACATGAGACATACATGTCATACTTCCCGTGAGACATACATGTCATACTTCCTGACATGAGACATACATGTCATACTTCCTGACATGAGACATACATGTCATACTTCCTGACATGAGACATACATGTCATACTTCCCGTGAGACATACATGTCATACTTCCACACATATGACATACCTGTCATACTTCCACACATATGACATACCTGTCATACTTCCCGTGAGACATACATGTCATACTTCCTGACATGAGACATACATGTCATACTTCCCGTGAGACATACATGTCATACTTCCTGTGAGACATACATGTCATACTTCCTGTGAGACATACATGTCATACTTCCTGACATGAGACATACATGTCATACTTCCTGATATGAGACATACATGTCATACTTCCTGTGAGACATACATGTCATACTTCCTGACATGAGACATACATGTCATACTTCCTGACATGAGACATACATGTCATACTTCCACACATGAGACATACATGTCATACTTCCACACATGAGACATACATGTCATACTTCCTGTGAGACATACATGTCATACTTCCACACATGAGACATACATGTCATACTTCCACACGAGACATACATGTCATACTTCCTGACATGAGACATACATGTCATACTTCCTGACATGAGACATACATGTCATACTTCCTGACATGAGACATACATGTCATACTTACCGTGAGACATACATGTCATACTTACCGTGAGACATACATGTCATACTTCCTGGCATGAGACTTCCGGTTGTGGGACATACATTCATGTCATAAGACATACATGCCATGATACATACATACCATGCTTCCCATCATGAGATAAAATCTTCGTAATTCCCTCCAGTATTTTGGTCAATGCTATTTTTGGGTACAATGTGGGTTTTTTCTCCTCAAGATTTTATGAGGGTGGGGGTGATATTATGTATCCCAGACAACCCATGCTCGATCAGTTCCCGAGCCCAAGCAATTCAAGTTTTTGTTTTTCAGGTAATTATGAGAATGAAGTTTTCTGAAATGTATTTTGACATTAGAAATCAACTATTTTCAGAGGCTGATTTTGTGTACTAGCCCGCTCTCAAGCGTGACTATTTACATATTTGGCAAAAATAATTCGCAAATGCATGCTTTAATTTTGTGATATTTTTTATACATACAACATGTAAAACAAGTTGGTTTCAAAAATGTAAATTTCAGATGATTTCATGTCAAATCCTGACTTATTGTAAACACAGTGGTGATAACTGGACTCACCTTGTTTACCGAGTCTGTTCTGAGGGCAGACAACTCAACTGATCCTGAGCTTTGTGTATTGAGAGTAGAAGTTTCCAGACTCTTCTACGTCGGGAAACAGTTCTACATTTGAAGAGGCCATATTATTTTATTTTATTTCAATTTTATTTATTTTCATATCTTTATTGCATCAATATTCATTCTTTTCCATGCCTAGGTATTTAAATTATGTTTCTTTACTTTTATTAACCTTTTATTTGTTTCATATCCTCTTTATTCAGTATTTAATTATTCATTAAGTTATATATGTACCTGTTTATTTAGTTTTAATTAACTATTTATCTATTCAGCTGTTTATTTATTATTTTTAACTTCCTCTCCTTTCTACTATTTTCCAATCTATTCATTTGCCTTCTTATTTGAACTGCCACCCGATTGTGACTTAAAATTGTTGTGATCTAGACAAACAAAATCACTTTATATTTTTGAAACCAGCTAGATTTATTTGTTGTATTCATTTTAAAAAATATCACAAATAAAGCATTTATCTGGAATAATTTGCAAAAAAAAACGTAAATAGTCACGCTTGAGCAGGCTCGTGACCAGAGCTCGGTCTCGGCTCGGGATACGCATTCCACCCCCACCTTTTGTGAGGTTTTGGCTTTAGCGATCACGTGATCCGTCTGATCCGTCTGGTCACGTGATCATTTAGTCAAAATGGCGCCTATTGGACAGGGCCTGACACGAAGCTGTGATGTTTGTCACTAGAATATCTATCAACATGAATTAAAGGCAAGTTACTTATTAACTTAAACTATGTTTGTTAACAGACTTCGATTAGTCTCTGTTTATTTAGGACGAAACTTTGTTTACGATCAGTGAATACTGATTCAGAGTCTAGTCAGACCGCACATGATGAAATACCATCGTTTATATATATATCCATAAAACAAAACTAGCGTATCTGTTGGTCGTAGTGGCCATTCATGATGTTTACACAGAATGTACTCTCTCTGACAGAGACAATATATATATAATCTGGATTTTTTGTAATGAGCTTTACTGCAGTGGGTTATAAAATCTCCTACTGTGGTGTTGGTGGGGAAGGGTTTAAATCAAACAAATCAAAGTTGAGTTAGAAGGAAACAATTGTCACATCATAGTACATGGTATATATTTTGCTTTCTTACAAAAGTTTTTGAAGTCCAAATGTTGAATATCACCCTTATTTAGTGATAAGGGCAAACGATTGCTTGATATCTGACATATGATGAATATGTGGGTGTTTAGCTACAGGGGCCCTTGCTGAACTGTAAGTGTTCTTTCTAGTTGCAATTGTATTGTGGCATACTAACATTTTTTTTTTCTTCAGACATTCTCACATCTTTGATCCTCGGACCTGATGAATGGTATGGAGAGAGAATATCTAGGTAAGGATGTAATAAATGGCTATATTACATAAGTACTTGTTGAATTTCACAATAATTTAATAAACTTAAATGTTTTGACTAATGAATACTGATGATTAAAAGTATTTCAATACTTAGAAATGATTTATGAATTATTCATGTTACTTCAATAATTTTAATGATATTTAAAAAAAAAAATACATGCTTTACTTTGTTGTTCTAAATCTTTGTTTTCTGTTGACAGGTCACATGACTGTACCAAACGATGATGCTTTGTTTACTCTGTATTTTAATTATCATGATGTTTTGTTTACTATGCATTTTAACCATGACAATGTTTTGTTTCCTTATAACCATTTTGTTGTACAGTATTTCTGATATTAGACATAAAATGTGTATGTACTGATAAATGATGGGCATTTCTTCACTGTATTATTTGTCTGTTATTACAAGAATTTTCTATATATGTATATGTCTTTATTTTGAACTAACTTGATTCTTTTTTAACAATACATTGTTGATGTCAGTAAATATACTAGTAAGGCTAGGATTATCTTATTGATGTTTTATATTTATATATAAATAAAAATTGAAGATCTGACCAAGTTTGTTCAAATGAATGACCTTGGCCTATAAATATATACTTTCAATTCACATTAGTGAAATGTGCTAAAACCTTCAAAGGACTTCTTCTTAATAACCTGGCCCAAGGACCTGATAATGGCGGTTGGTTAGTCTAAGGACCTAGTTAAAACCAAACCAATGTGAATGTAGTGGTAATCAGCTTAGCATCCACATAAATGACCTAGATAAACTTTAAAAGTTTCATAGCAGTAGCAGGTGAGTGATACAGGCCCGTTGGGCCTCTTATTACTGATGATTTATGTAGATATCATAAATTTTCAGAACATTTATATCATCTTAAATCTTCTGTTATTACAAACAAGAAAACTCTATTAATTACACTCTGAGCATCAGAGCCATAATAAAGACACATTACACTAGTAAATGTCCTGGTCTGGTACCCACCTTGGGACTCATATCGCCTCACTTTACCTGGAAATAATACATTTTGGGATTGTCTGTATAATTGATGGCTATAATCAAATGGGTGACATTGCTGAGAATGATCTTTTTGCTGCATGTTAATGTTGAAATCACATTACGTACACCAACTTGTCTCATTTCTGTATATGCACTGCCACAATTTGTTTCATAACAACCTCTGAAACATTTTGGTAATGATTGAATTTCCACCTTTGCATTAGTTTCTGGTTCTCTCGGGAGTACTAGAATTTCCACTTCCATCCAGTGTGATCATTAAATTTTGTATTAATGAAATTTTGGGTTGATTATAAAAGATTTACAGAATGTGTGTATTTGATATAGCATTAGAGTAAATGTGTTTTATTTTCAATTCAGTGTTCTATTGATTCACCTGCAAGCCGTCCTTCTTGTTGATTCATTAGTCATTAGGGGTTTCCTTACAGTCACGAAATGTATATAAATTACAACGGAAGTCAAACGTTCTTCAAGTATAAAAATAATGTCACTTCCAAGGTTTTGATTCCATGGACGCCATCGGTTAGTAATTAGCTGAGGATAAAGTTACAGTACTGGAGTCAAAAGTGTCAATTGACAGGGACAATATTGTGGGGCTCAGGATATATAATGTATGTCAACTCCAACCACACATCCAATGTCACTATATCCACCACACCACCACATCTAACCCCACCACACCACCACATCTAACCCCACCACATCTAACCCCACCACACCACCAAATCTAATCCCACCACATCAAACCCCATCACACCACCACATCTAACCCCACCACACCACCACATCTAACCCCACCACATCTAACCCCACCACATCTAATTACCCTGCGCCTCCTGTTAGATCATCTTACCCGGAGGTCGTTATGTTTTACCCTGCGCCTCATGTTAGATCATCTTACCCAAAGGTCGTTATGTTTTACCCTGCACCTCCTGTTAGATCATCTTACCCAAAGGTCGTTATGTTTTACCCTGCACCTCCTGTTAGATCATTTTACCCAAAGGTCGTTATGTTTTACCCTGCGCCTCCTGTTAGATCATCTTACCCAAAGGTCGTTATGTTTTACCCTGCGCCTCCTGTTAGATTATCTTACCCAAAGGTCGTTATGTTTTACCCTGCACCTCCTGTTAGATCATCTTACCCAAAGGTCGTTATGTTTTACCCTGCGCCTCCTGTTAGGTCATCTTACCCAAAGGTCGTTATGTTTTACCCTGCACCTCCTGTTAGATCATCTTACCCAAAGGTCGTTATGTTTTACCCTGCGCCTCCTGTTAGGTCATCTTACCCAAAGGTCGTTATGTTTTACCCTGCACCTCATGTTAGATCATCTTACCTGGAGGCCATTATGTTTTACCCTGCACCTCCTGTTAGATCATCTTACCTGGAGGCCATTATGTTTTACCCTGCGCCTCCTGTTAGATCATCTTACCTGGAGGTCGTTATGTTTTACCCTGCGCCTCCTGTTAGATCATCTTACCCAAAGGTCGTTATGTTTTACCCTGCGCCTCATGTTAGATCATCTTACCCAAAGGTCGTTATGTTTTACCCTGCGCCTCCTGTTAGATCATCTTACCTGGAGGTCGTTATGTTTTACCCTGCACCTGTTAGATCATCTTACCCAGAGGTCGTTATGTTTTACCCTGCGCCTCCTGTTAGATCATCTTACCCAGAGGTCGTTATGTTTTACCGGTTGTTAGGCACCATCCTCTGTATGTAACTCCAAACCAGATTTCAACTAGATGCAGTCTGAAACATGATTTTGGGAGGTCAATCATTTTCTAAGTAAATGGCGCAGTTTTGACCCCTGGAAACAGAGAGAAGGGGCCCCAAAGGGGAAAATTAGCTCAAATGTGGCTTTAAATCAGTTTTGCTGACTATACTGACAAGTTGTTACCTACTGCTGACTAAAACTACCATGATGAGATTTACTGAAAGTAGTGTCAATATGAAAATTATCATTCTCTCTGCTGTAAGTCCTTGTAGTCAGACGACCATTTTGATCCTTGGGCCTCTTCCTTATGAAATTATAACAAACATTTTGCTGAGGATCATATCAGGTTAGATTATCTACGCTGAAATCTTTCAGTGCAAACTTTTGTATATACATATAAACATCTTTTGTTTGATAATTATGATCATATTTTTTTCACAGCTCTTATAATTGTGCTGTACTTATTAGGTATGTCAGCATCCTCATCAAGGTATGCGGTGCTGGGGTGCAGAAGCAGTTACCTCCCTTGTCAGAGCAGCTCTGGAGCATGGATACGATCCGCCTCTTCAGTCAAATCTGGTATGTACAAAATATCAAGGAATAGGTATAATCAGTGAAGCAGAAGTGTTTATAGGTATAATCAGTGAAGCAGGGGTGCAGTGAAGCAGAACTGTTTTTAGTTATAGTCAGTGAAGCAAAACTGTTTTTAGTTATAGTCAGTGGAGCAGAACTGTTTTTAGGTATAGTCAGTGAAGTAGAACTGTTTTTAGGTATAGTCAGTGAAGCAGAACTGTTTTTAGGTAAAGTCAGCAAAGCTGAACTGTTTTTAGGTATAGTCAGTGAAGCAGAACTGTTTTTAGGTATAGTCAGTGAAGTAGAAGTGTTTTAGGTATAGTCAGTGAAGCAGAACTGTTTTTAGGTATAGTTAGTGAAGCAGAACTGTTTTTAGGTAAAGTCAGCGAAGCTGAACTGTTTTTAGGTATAGTCAGTGAAGCAGAACTGTTTTTAGGTATAGTCAGTGTAGCAGAACTGTTTTTAGGTAGAGTCAGTGAAGTAGAAGTGTTTTTAGGTATAGTCAGTGAAGCTGAACTGTGTTTAGGTATAGTCGGTGAAGCAGAAGTGTTTTTAGGTATAGTCAGTGAAGCAGAAGTGTTTTTAGGTATAGTCAGTGAAGCAGAATTGTTTTTAGGTATAGTCAGTGAAGCAGAAGACGCTTACCCTTCCAGAACACCTGGTCTTATTAGTCCCCTGCCGTTTGAAAAACGGGGGGGACTATAGGTTTACCCTCTGTCCGTCTGTCTGTCTGTCTGTCCGTCCGTCTGTCTGTCTGTCATGCAATAGTTGTCCGGACAACTCCTTCTAAAGTACTACTCCGATTTTAATGAAACTTGGTATACATGATCAGTATAACATGTAGTTGGGCATCCCACATTTTTTTCCCCCAAAAACCAATTTTCAAAATGGCTGCCGACTTCTCATTGGTTGAGACTTGTCCGGACAACTCCTCCTGAAGTACTACTCCGATTTTAACGAAACTTGGTATACATGATCAGTATAACATGTAGTTGTGCATCCCACATATTTTTTTTTCAAAAATTCATTTTTCAAAATGGCTGCGGGCTTCTCATTGGTTGAGGCTTGTCCGGACAACTCCTCCTAAAGTACTACTCCGATTTTAACGAAACTTGGTATGCATGATCAGTATCACATGTAGTGTGCATCCCAATTTTTCTTTTCGAAAAAAAACATTTTTCAAAATGGCCGCCAGCTTCTCATTGGTTGAGGCGTGTCCGGACAATCCTAAAGTACTACTCTGATTTTAACGAAACTTGGTATACGTGATCAGTATAACACGTAGTTTAAAAAATGGGAAATAAATAGTTGCACTCCTGGGTCAGGCAGGGGACTTTGTATTGCTGTTGCAATACTATCCATCCTTGTTCTTGTTTCAGTGCTTCAGTGTTATCCATGTAAATCTACCCTAATTTGGTTATTTCAACTTTGAATCATTGTTTTATTATTTACACATCAGTTATTAGCTCACCTGCCCAAAGAGCCCGTGGCGTGGCTTCCCTTGTCCAACTGGCCATCGTCAACTTTTCCAATTTAAACAACGTCTTCTCAATAACCAAAAGGCCCAGAGACCTAATATTGAGTCTGTAGCATGCTGGGATGAATGGCTACCAAATTTGTTCAAATGAATGACCTTGACCCTACATTAAAGGTAACAGGGGTCAAATAGGCTAAAATATTTACTCGACTTCTTTTCAATAACCAAGAAACCCAGAGACCTAATATTAGTCGTGTAGCATGCTGGGATAAAGGGCTACCAAGTTTGTACAAATGAATGAAACTGGCTTTCATTTAAGGTCACAGGGGTCAAATAGGCTAAAATCTTTAAATAACTTCTCAATTATCAAGATACCCAGAGACTTGAAATTTGGCCTGTAGTATGCTAGGGTGAAAGGCTTCCAAATTTGTGCAAATGAAAAACCTTGATCTACATTCAAGGTCACAGGGAACAAATAGGCTTAGATCTTTAAATGACTTCTTCTTAATAACCAAGAGGGTCTTGATATTGGGCCTGTAGTATGCATGGATATAGTAACAGTTTACTGTAGGATATTGTATAGTAACAGTTTACTGTAGGATATTATATAGTAACGGTTTACTGTAGGATATTCTATTGTAACGGTTTACTGTAGGGTATTATATAGTAACGGTTTACTGTAGGATATTATATAGTAACGGTTTACTGTAGGATATTATATAGTAACGGTTTACTGTAGGATATTATATAGTAACGGTTTACTGTAGGGTATTATATAGTAACGGTTTACTGTAGGATATTATATAGTAACAGTTTACTGTAGGATATTATATATTAACGGTTTACTGTAGGATATTATATAGTTACGGTTTACTGTAGGATATTATATAGTAACGGTTTACTGTAGGATATTGTATAGTAACAGTTTACTGTAGGATATTATATAGTAACAGTTTACTGTAGGGTATTATATAGTAACGGTTTACTGTATATATAGTAACGGTTTACTGTAGGATATTGTATAGTAACAATTTACTGTAGGATATTATATAGTAACGGTTTACTGTAGGATATTATATAGTAACGGTTTACTGTAGGATATTATATAGTAACGGTTTACTGTAGGATATTATATATTAATAGTGTATGATATTGTATAGTAACGGTTTACTGTAGGATATTGTATAAGATAAGATAAGATAAGATAAGTTTATTTCTGGTTCAGGACTTTTAAAGTCCTCTATACCAGACTCAAATAATACATGAGATTGATATATTACTTCTGTCCGGTCTACTGTACATTGTTAGCTCACCTGGTCCGAAGGACCAAGGTGAGCTTATGCCATACCGTGGCGTCTGTCGTCCGTCGTCCGTCCGTCGTCCGTCTGTCGTCCGTCCGTCGTCCGTCCGTCCGTCAATAATTGACTTATTTGACTTCTTCTTCATAACCGCTGATCGGAATTTCACTAAATTTTGTCAGAAGCATCCCTATGGGTGGGGGACTCAAAATTGTACAAATGATGGCGCTGACCCCCTGGGGGCCTCTGGGGCGGGGCCAAAAGGGGTCAATTTAGCTATATTGATATAAACGACTTCTTCTCTGAAACCAAGCAATGGATATCGCTCATATTTGCTTGGTAGAATCACTATGGGGTGGGGAATCAAAATTGTACAAATGATTGGGCTGACTCCCTGGGGACCTCTGGGGCGGGGCCAAATGAGGTCAATCCGGCTATATTGATATAAACGACTTCTTCTCTGAAACCGAGCACTGGATATCGCTCATATTTGCCTGGTAGCATCACTATGTAGTGGGGATTCAAAATTGTACAAATGATTGGGCTGACCCCCCAGGGGCCTGAGGGGCGGGGCCAAATGTGGTCAATTGGACTATATTGATATAAACGACTTCTTCTCTGAAACCAAGCAATGGATATCACTCATATTTGCTTGGTAGAATCACTATGGGGTGGGGAATCAAAATTGTACAAATGATGGGGCTGACCCCCTGGGGACCTCTGGGGCGGGGCCAAATGAGGTCAATCGGGCTATATTGATATAAACGACTTCTTCTCTGAAACCGAGCATTTGTTATCGCTCATATTTGCCTGGTAGCATTACTATGGGGTGGGGACTCAAAATTGTACAAATGGTGGGGCTGACCCCCAGGGGGGCTGAGGGGCGGGCTAAACAGGGTCAATTTGGCTAAATTGATATAAACAACTTCTCCTCTGAAACTAAGCAATGGATATCTCTCATATTTGCCTTGTAGCACCTACTTTGGGTAGGAATTCAAAATTATACAAATGGTGGGGCTAACCCCCTGGGGGTCTTAGGGGCGGGGCCAAAAAGGACCAGTTTGGCTAGATTGATACAAACAACTTCTCCTCTGAAACTAAGCAATGGATATTGCTCATATTTGCCTGGTAGCACCCCCTTGGGGTAAGGATTCAAAATTGTACAAATGATGGGGCTGACCCCCTTGGGGCTGAAGGGCGGGGCCAAAAGGGGCTAGTTTGGCTAAATTGTTATAAACAACTTCTCCTCTGAAACTGAGCAATGGATATCTCTCATATTTGACTGGTAGCATCCCCTTGGGGTAGGGATTCAAAATTGTACAAGTGATGGGGCTGACCCCCCTGGGGGCTGAGGGGCGGGTCAGAAGGGGTCAATTTGCCTTAATTGATATAAACAACTTCTTCTCTGAAACTAAGCAATGGATATATCGCTCATATTCGCCTGGTAGCATCCCCTTGGGGTAGAGATTCAAAATTATACAATTGGTGGGGCTGACCCACCGGGGGCTGAGGGGCGGGGCCAAAAGGGATCAATTTGGCTAAATTGACATTTTTAGAATTACAATAAAACCAATGTTCATGTACCCATATAAAATGCTTATGATATATTGACATAGCAATACCAGTGACACATATACTTATAGCATAGTTCTTGTTTCATATCTCATGAAACCAGGTGAGCGATACAGGCCCTCTGGGCCTCTTGTTTATGATTTAATTGATGCTTTGTAATTAAAGAAAAGTTATTGGTTTTTCCAGTGATCGTCTAGCTTGTTTTTGAAGGAGTTTACATTTAATGCTGATATAACCTGTTCTGGCAATTCATTCCAGATTGACACTGTTCTGTTTGAAAAGTAGTTTTTTCTTAGCGTATTTGTGGATAGTCTAGGGAATATTTTTTTGGTATGTCCTCTGGTACTGTTGCGTTCAGCAGCATCCTTCCATAAAATGATACCATTAAAACATTCTTTATCATATAATTCGCTTATTATTTTGTACAGTTCTATCATATCTCCTCTATTTCTTCTGAATGCCAAAGTTGGTAGTTTGAGTTTTTCCAGCCTCTCGCTGTAGGTCAATTCCTTCATTCCCGGGAGACACTTGGTTGCTCTTCTTTGAACCCCTTCTATCTTGTCAGTGTGTTTTTGTAAGTGAGGTGCCCACACAGGACTAGCGTAGTCCAGTTGGGATCTTACCAGACATTTATATAATGGGATAAAAGACCTGGTGTCCATAAACTGGAAAGTCCTTCTGATGAGTGCAAACATAGAGTTCGCTTTCTTAACTTTTTCAGCTATATGTTCGTCAAACGAAAGCTCGGAGTCGATGATTACTCCTATGTCCTTCTCTTGTTTGGTTTTCTGCAGGTATTTCCCGTTGAGATGGTAGTCCGGTTTGGGTTCATCATGTCCTCTTCCTTTTCCCTTGCATATTCTCATCTGTTTGCATTTGTCTGGGTGCATCTTAAGTAGCCATGTATCACTCCACTTACACATTGTGTCCAGATCCTTTTGAAGCTCTGCACTGTCGTGCTCGCTTTTTATTAGCTCACCTGGACCGAAGGTCCGGTGAGCTTATGCCATGGTGCAGCGTCCGTCGTCCGTCGTCCGGTGTCCGTCGTCCGTCGTCCGTCCGTCAACATTTGCTTCAAATCGCTACTAGTCATCAAGTTCTTATTGGATTTTGACCAAATTTGGTCAGAAACATCCTTGGCAGAAGGGGATCAGATTTTGCATAAATGGTGACTCTGACCCCCAAGGGGCCTGAGGGGCGGGGCCCAATAGGGGAAATTGAGGCAATTCCTTTAAATCGCTACTAGTCATAAAGTTATGAATGGATTTGAACCCAATTTGGTCAGAAACATCCTTTGGGGAAGGGGAACAGATTTTGCATAAATGGTTACTCTGACCCCCAAGGGGCCAAAAGGGCGGGGCCCATTAGGGGAAATAGAGGTAATTCCTTCAAATCGCTACTAGTCCTAAAGTTATGAATGGATTTGAACCCAATTTGGTCAGAAACATCCTTCAGGGAAGGGGAACAGATTTTGGATAAATGGTGACTCTGACCCCCAAGGGGCCAAAGGGGCGGGGCCTAATGGGGAAATAGAGGTAATTCCTTCAAATCGCTACTAGTCATAAAGTTATGAATGGATTTGAACCCAATTTGGTCAGAAACATCCTTTGGGGAAGGGGAACAGATTTTGCATAAATGGTGACTCTGACCCCCAAGGGGCCAAAAGGGCGGGGCCCATTAGGGGAAATAGAGGTAATTCCTTCAAATCGCTACTAGTCCTAAAGTTATGAATGGATTTGAACCCAATTTGGTCAGAAACATCCTTCAGGGAAGGGGAACAGATTTTGGATAAATGGTGACTCTGACCCCCAAGGGGCCAAAGGGGCGGGGCCTAATGGGGAAATAGAGGTAATTCCTTCAAATCGCTACTAGTCATAAAGTTATGAATGGATTTGAACCCAATTTGGTCAGAAACATCCTTTGGGGAAGGGGATCAGATTTTGCATAAACGGTGACTCTGACCCCCAAGGGGCCTGAGGGGCAGGGCCCAATAGGGGAAATTAAGGCAATTCCTTTAAATCGCTACTTGTCATAAAGTTATGAATGGATTTGAACCCAATTTGGTCAGAAACATCCTTTGGGGAAGGGGAACAGATTTTGCATAAATGGTGACTCTGACCCCCAAGGGGCCAAAGGGGCGGGGCCTAATGGGGAAATAGAGGTAATTCCTTCAAATCGCTACTAGTCATAAAGTTATGAATGGATTTGAACCCAATTTGGTCAGAAACATCCTTTGGGGAAGGGGAACAGATTTTGCATAAATGGTGACTCTGACCCCCAAGGGGCCAAAAGGGCGGGGCCCATTAGGGGAAATAGAGGTAATTCCTTCAAATCGCTACTAGTCCTAAAGTTATGAATGGATTTGAACCCAATTTGGTCAGAAACATCCTTCAGGGAAGGGGAACAGATTTTGGATAAATGGTGACTCTGACCCCCAAGGGGCCAAAGGGGCGGGGCCTAATGGGGAAATAGAGGTAATTCCTTCAAATCGCTACTAGTCCTAAAGTTATGAATGGATTTGAACCCAATTTGGTCAGAAACATCCTTTGGGGAAGGGGAACAGATTTTGCATAAATGGTTACTCTGACCCCCAAGGGGCCAAAAGGGCGGGGCCCATTAGGGGAAATAGAGGTAATTCCTTCAAATCGCTACTAGTCCTAAAGTTATGAATGGATTTGAACCCAATTTGGTCAGAAACATCCTTCAGGGAAGGGGAACAGATTTTGGATAAATGGTGACTCTGACCCCCAAGGGGCCAAAGGGGCGGGGCCTAATGGGGAAATAGAGGTAATTCCTTCAAATCGCTACTAGTCATAAAGTTATGAATGGATTTAAATCCAATTTGGTCAGAAACATTCTTGGGGGAAGGGGAACAGATTTTGCATAAATGGTGACTCTGACCCCCAAGGGGCCTGAGGGGCGGGGCCCAATAGGGGAAATTGAGGCAATTCCTTTAAATCGCTACTTGTCATAAAGTTATGAATGGATTTGAACCCAATTTAGTCAGAAGCATTCTTGGGGGAAGGGGAACAGATTTTGCATAAATGGTGACTTTGACCCCCAAGGGGCCAAAGGGGCGGGGCCCCATATGGGAAATAGAGGTAATTCCTTCAAATCACTACTAGTCATAAAGTTATAAATGCATGTTGTAAACTCAGAGAGTCTGGACTTCATTATTTCTTTAAAGCAGTTGGGATCCCCACGCTATAACCATAAATAGCATTGTTTGAGGTTAACAAACAAAAGGAATTGAACATGAACATTATTTTGACATTTGGTCAAATCCAACCAGGTGAGCGATACAGGCCCCATGGGCCTCTTGTTATTTTGAATACTTTGGTGTCGTCTGCAAAAAGGTATAGTAACGGTTTACTGTAGGATATTATATAGTAACAGTTTACTGTAGGATATTATATAGTAACGGTTTACTGTAGGATATTATATAGTTACGGTTAACTGTAGGATATTATATAGTAACGGTTTACTGTAGGATATTATATAGTAACGGTTTACTGTAGGGTATTATATAGTAACGGTTTACTGTAGGATATTATATAGGAACGGTTTAATGTAGGGTATTATATAGTAACGGTTTACTGTAGGATATTATATAGTAACGGTTTACTGTAGGATATTATATAGTAACGGTTTACTGTAGGATATTATATAGTAACGGTTTACTGTAGGATATTATATAGTAACGGTTTACTGTAGGATATTATATAGTAACGGTTTACTGTAGGATATTATATAGTAACGGTTTACTGTAGGGTATTATATAGTAACGGTTTACTGTAGGATATTATATAGTAACGGTTTAATGTAGGGTATTATATAGTAACGGTTTACTGTAGGATATTATATAGTAACGGTTTACTGTAGGGTATTATATAGTAACGGTTTACTGTAGGGTATTATATAGTAACGGTTTACTGTAGGATATTTTATAGTAACGGTTTACTGTATATATAGTAACGGTTTACTGTAGGATATTATATAGTAAAGGTTTACTGTAGGATATTATATAGTAAAGGTTTACTGTAGGATATTATATAGTAACGGTTTACTGTAGGATATTACATAGTAACGGTTTACTGTAGGATATTATATATTAACGGTTTACTGTAGGATATTGTATAGTAACGGTTTACTGTAGGATATTGTATAGTAACGGTTTACTGTAGGATATTATATAGTAACGGTTTACTGTAGGGTATTATATAGTAACAGTTTACTGTAGGATATTATATAGTAACGGTTTACTGTAGGATATTATATAGTAACGGTTTACTGTAGGATATTGTATAGTAACGGTTTACTGTAGGATATTGTATAGTAACGGTTTACTGTAGGATATTGTATAGTAACGGTTTACTGTAGGATATTGTATAGTAACGGTTTACTGTAGGATATTGTATAGTAACGGTTTACTGTAGGATATTATATAGTAACGGTTTACTGTAGGATATTATATAGTAACGGTTTACTGTAGGGTATTATATAGTAACGGTTTACTGTAGGATATTATATAGTAACGGTTTACTGTAGGATATTATATAGTAACGGTTTACTGTAGGATATTATATAGTAAGTTTACTGTAGGATATTATATAGTAACTGTTTACTGTAGGATATTATATAGTAACGGTTTACTGTAGGGTATTATATAGTAACAGTTTACTGTAGGATATTATATAGTAACGGTTTACTGTAGGATATTATATAGTAACGGTTTACTGTAGGATATTGTATAGTAACGGTTTACTGTAGGATATTATATAGTAACGGTTTACTGTAGGATATTATATAGTAACGACCAGGTGAGCGATACAGGCCCCATGGGCCTCTTGTTCTAAAAGTACATGGATCATGTACTTGTATTCTGTTTAAGAAGACAGTGAGTTCCTGGAAGCAGTCGTCTTAATTCTTCATAAAACACTGATAATGACAAGTCTTCTTTTTCCAATTTTCTCTGGCTGTCAATTGTAGTAAATAAGGAAACAAAAGAATTTGAGGATTTCTTGAAGCACTCAAAACCATTCCGCGAACCCTGTAATGGGTGTATTAGTGTAGCAAGGGCTAGTGTACAGTAAGTTAGGGAGACAGGGATAGATTGGTCTGGCACTATTACTTAACACAAACCAAACCCCAAACAAAATCAGCGTTAAATCATCGTACAATCTCAAAAAAAAACAAAGAAATTAAGCCATGCTCTAAGTAAATGATGAATACCTGGGAACTGAACCTGTTATCTCTACTTTTTGAGAAAATGATTGTTTTCGTCTAGCACACATAGCCATGACATTACAGCACTTGGAGGCTGTGTTGTCAGATGATGATGAATGGTTCATTAGCTTTCTCCCTCAGTCAGCCTGGAGCTGTCATGGAGACTGTTAACAATGTCTATAGCTCACAGAAAACTCACAATGAAATAGTAATGTATGTAAGTAAATAGTGATAATATGTAACTTCAGTGTATATAAGTAAATAGTAATGAAGTGTAACTTCAGTGTATAGAAGTAAATAGTAATGAAGTGTAACTTCAGTGTATAGAAGTAAATAGTAATGAAGTGTAACTTCAGTGTATAGAAGTAAATAGTAATGAAGTGTAACTTCAGTGTATAGAAGTAAATAGTAATGAAGTGTAACTTCAGTGTATAGAAGTAAATAGTGATAAAGTGTAACTCCAGTGTATAGAAGTAAATAGTAATGAAGTGTAACTTCAGTGTATAGAAGTAAATAGTAATGAAGTGTAACTTCAGTGTATAGAAGTAAATAGTAATGAAGTGTAACTTCAGTGTATAGAAGTAAATAGTGATGAAGTGTAACTTCAGTGTATAGAAGTAAATAGTGATGAAGTGTAACTTCAGTGTATAGAAGTAAATAGTGATAAAGTGTAACTCCAGTGTATAGAAGTAAATAGTAATGAAGTGTAACTTCAGTGTATAGAAGTAAATAGTAATGAAGTGTAACTTCAGTGTATAGAAGTAAATAGTAATGAAGTGTAACTTCAGTGTATAGAAGTAAATAGTAATGAAGTGTAACTTCAGTGTATAGAAGTAAATAGTGATGAAGTGTAACTTCAGTGTATAGAAGTAAATAGTAATGAAGTGTAACTTCAGTGTATAGAAGTAAATAGTGATGAAGTGTAACTTCAGTGTATAGAAGTAAATAGTAATGAAGTGTAACTTCAGTGTATAGAAGTAAATAGTAATGAAGTGTAACTTCAGTGTATAGAAGTAAATAGTAATGAAGTGTAACTTCAGTGTATAGAAGTAAATAGTAATGAAGTGTAACTTCAGTGTATAGAAGTAAATAGTGATGAAGTGTAACTTCAGTGTATAGAAGTAAATAGTAATGAAGTGTAACTTCAGTGTATAGAAGTAAATAGTGATGAAGTGTAACTTCAGTGTATAGAAGTAAATAGTAATGAAGTGTAACTTCAGTGTATAGAAGTAAATAGTAATGAAGTGTAACTTCAGTGTATAGAAGTAAATAGTAATGAAGTGTAACTTCAGTGTATAGAAGTAAATAGTGATGAAGTGTAACTTCAGTGTATAGAAGTAAATAGTGATGAAGTGTAACTTCAGTGTATAGAAGTAAATAGTAATGAAGTGTAACTTCAGTGTATAGAAGTAAATAGTAATGAAGTGTAACTTCAGTGTATAGAAGTAAATAGTGATAATGTGTAACTTCAGTGTATAGAAGTAAATAGTAATGAAGTGTAACTTCAGTGTATAGAAGTAAATAGTAATGAAGTGTAACTTCAGTGTATAGAAGTAAATAGTGATAATGTGTAACTTCAGTGTATAGAAGTAAATAGTAATGAAGTGTAACTTCAGTGTATAGAAGTAAATAGTAATGAAGTGTAACTTCAGTGTATAGAAGTAAATAGTAATGAAGTGTAACTTCAGTGTATAGAAGTAAATAGTAATGAAGTGTAACTTCAGTGTATAGAAGTAAATAGTAATGAAGTGTAACTTCAGTGTATAGAAGTAAATAGTGATGAAGTGTAACTTCAGTGTATAGAAGTAAATAGTAATGAAGTGTAACTTCAGTGTATAGAAGTAAATAGTAATGAAGTGTAACTTCAGTGTATAGAAGTAAATAGTAATGAAGTGTAACTTCAGTGTATAGAAGTAAATAGTGATAATGTGTAACTTCAGTGTATAGAAGTAAATAGTAATGAAGTGTAACTTCAGTGTATAGAAGTAAATAGTAATGAAGTGTAACTTCAGTGTATAGAAGTAAATAGTGATGAAGTGTATCTTCAGTGTATAGAAGTAAATAGTGATGAAGTGTAACTTCAGTGTATAGAAGTAAATAGTGATGAAGTGTAACTTCAGTGTATATAAATAAATAGTAATGAAATTTGTACTTTGTCCCACCTTAAAGTGAGTCACCCTTCGTGGTTGTCCTCGTGTGTACTTTGTCCTACTCTCAAGTGAGTCACCCTTCGTGGTTGTCCTCGTGTGTACTTTGTCCAACTCTCAAGTGAGTCTCCCTTCGTGGTTGTCCTCGTGTGTACTTTGTCCTACTCTCAAGTGAGTCTCCCTTCGTGGTTGTCCTCGTGTGTACTTTGTCCTACTCTCAAGTGAGTCTCCCTTCGTGGTTGTCCTCGTGTGTACTTTGTCCTACTCTCAAGTGAGTCACCCTTCGTGGTTGTCCTCGTGTGTACTTTGTCCTACTCTCAAGTGAGTCATCCTTCGTGGTTGTCCTCATGTGTACTTTGTCCTACTCTCAAGTGAGTCATCCTTCGTGGTTGTCCTCGTGTGTACTTTGTCCTACTCTCAAGTGAGTCATCCTTCGTGGTTGTCCTCGTGTGTACTTTGTCCAACTCTCAAGTGAGTCATCCTTCGTGGTTGTCCTCGTGTGTACTTTGTCCTACTCTCAAGTGAGTCTCCCTTCATGGTTGTCCTCGTGTGTACTTTGTCCTACTCTCAAGTGAGTCACCCTTCGTGGTTGTCCTCGTGTGTACTTTGTCCTACTCTCAAGTGAGTCACCCTTCGTGGTTGTCCTCATGTGTACTTTGTCCTACTCTCAAGTGAGTCTCCCTTCATGGTTGTCCTCATGTGTACTTTGTCCTACTCTCAAGTGAGTCACCCTTCGTGGTTGTCCTCGTGTGTACTTTGTCCTACTCTCAAGTGAGTCACCCTTCGTGGTTGTCCTCGTGTGTACTTTGTCCTACTCTCAAGTGAGTCACCCTTCGTGGTTGTCCTTGTGTGTACTTTGTCCAACTCTCAAGTGAGTCATCCTTCGTGGTTGTCCTTGTGTGTACTTTGTCCTACTCTCAAGTGAGTCTCCCTTCGTGGTTGTCCTCGTGTGTACTTTGTCCTACTCTCAAGTGAGTCACCCTTCGTGGTTGTCCTCGTGTGTACTTTGTCCAACTGTCAAGTGAGTCTCCCTTCGTGGTTGTCCTCGTGTGTACTTTGTCCTACTCTCAAGTGAGTCTCCCTTCGTGGTTGTCCTCGTGTGTACTTTGTCCTACTCTCAAGTGAGTCTCCCTTCGTGGTTGTCCTCGTGTGTACTTTGTCCTACTCTCAAGTGAGTCTCCCTTCGTGGTTGTCCTCGTGTGTACTTTGTCCAACTCTCAAGTGAGTCTCCCTTCGTGGTTGTCCTCGTGTGTACTTTGTCCTACTCTCAAGTGAGTCTCCCTTCGTGGTTGTCCTCGTGTGTACTTTGTCCTACTCTCAAGTGAGTCTCCCTTCGTGGTTGTCCTCGTGTGTACTTTGTCCTACTCTCAAGTGAGTCTCCCTTCGTGGTTGTCCTCGTGTGTACTTTGTCCTACTCTCAAGTGAGTCTCCCTTCGTGGTTGTCCTCGTGTGTACTTTGTCCTACTCTCAAGTGAGTCTCCCTTCGTGGTTGTCCTCGTGTGTACTTTGTCCTACTCTCAAGTGAGTCTCCCTTCGTGGTTGTCCTCGTGTGTACTTTGTCCTACTGTCAAGTGAGTCTCCCTTCATGGTTGTCCTCGTGTGTACTTTGTCCTACTGTCAAGTGAGTCTCCCTTCATGGTTGTCCTCGTGTACTTTGTCCCACTCTCAAGTGAGTCTCCCTTCGTGGTTGTCCTCGTGTGTACTTTGTCCAACTGTCAAGTGAGTCTCCCTTCGTGGTTGTCCTCGTGTGTACTTTGTCCAACTGTCAAGTGAGTCACCCTTCGTGGTTGTCATTGTGTGTACTTTGTCCCACTCTAAAATGAGGTGCCCTTCATGATTTTCTTTCCGTATACCTCTTTTGCCCCACCCTGTAGATACCCACTGATTTCTGTGTGGTCCGGTTCAACATTGATTAATGTTGATATATGATGATAGTCATGGATCTGACCTGTGTAATGATGATGTTGATTTATAATAATGATCAGGTATATTGATGAGGATGTAGATTCTGTTTTTCATTCAATGTCATTAATAAAAATAGGAGTAATTATACATTATTTTTTGTAACAAATGTTTCTATAAATCAGTAAGACAGAGAGAACTCATTAGGTAGATAAGGTTGTAGCAAGGTCGTAACAGCAAGGTCGTAACAGCAAGGTCGTGACAGCAAGGTCGTGCCAGCAAGGTCTTAACAGCAAGGTCGTGCCAGCAAGGTCGTAACAGAAAGGTCGTAACAGCAAGGTCGTAACAGCAAGGTCGTGCCAGCAAGGTCGTACCAGCAAGGTCGTAACAGCAAGGTCGTAACAGCAAGGTCGTAACAGCGTATGAGCAAGGTTGTGCCAGCAAGGTCGTGCCAGCAAGGTCGTAACAGCAAGGTCGTAACAGCAAGGTCGTAACAGCATGGTCGTAACAGCAAGGTCGTAACAGAAAGGTCGTAACAGCAAGGTCGTAACAGAAAGGTCGTAACAGCAATGTCGTAACAGCAAGGTCGTAACAGCAAAGTCCTGACAGCAAGGTCGTAACAGCAAAGTCCTGACAGCAAGGTCGTAACAACAAGGTCGTAACAGCAAGGTCGTAACAGCAAAGTCGTGACAGCAAGGTCGTAACAGAAAGGTCGTAACAACAATGTCGTAACAGCAGGGTCTTAACAGTAAGGTTATAACAGCAATGTCATAACAGAAAGGTCGTAACAGCAAGGTCGTAACAACA
Source organism: Pecten maximus (assembly GCF_902652985.1). Classification (NCBI taxonomy): domain Eukaryota; kingdom Metazoa; phylum Mollusca; class Bivalvia; order Pectinida; family Pectinidae; genus Pecten; species Pecten maximus. The sequence goes on from NC_047021.1 coordinate 5,144,895, forward strand.
ATGTCGTACCAGCAAGGAATGAACAGCAGTAATACTGATTTATCATGACTGTCGTACATATTGGTGAAATAGTTCATTACGTAACAAGGAGCTTGTCCTTGGTGAGATCTAAACAGGAAGGGTTCGGTGTATATCAGCGTAACACATACTTACTGGGAAACATACTGTGCCACAGACGGATCATTAAAACCTTATACAATTACCTAAAACTGAACGTGACGTTTTAATACTTCTCCTCTACAATATAATGCATACCTATGGAAGGTTTGTAATAATGTAAGGCTTTGCTGCAGAATTACACAACATGTACTTAATCAGGCTTATCCTACTCAAGGCTCCACAACACATTATTATTATATCCTAATGGTCTTTGATAATAGCTTCACAATACAGTTGGTAAGATTTCATTTCAGAGTTTTGTATCAAAATTTGAGAACATGATGTATATTTCTTTAAAGATTTTCCAAACTACCCTACTATTAAGAAACAATATATTTTTGTTATGATTCACATTGTCAGTTCAAATTCCTATACAACAGTCATTTAATGCATCTCAAAATCAATTCAACTCCAAAAATACGTAAAAGTAAAATGAATGATATGCATGAAACAAAATTCTTTTTCAAATTGTAAGTTACAAGGTTTTGTTTGATTTTAATCAGTTTATATACATGTACAACTGCATCACATATGTCATAAAAACAAAGACTTTGGTTTCATATGCTGCAGGGAAGGTCATCATTGTCAGGTTTTAAATGTTGAAGTACCAGGTATCATCCTACATTGGTGAAGAAGAATCTATTTTGTATAAATGATGGGCCTGGCCCCCGGGGGCCTTAGGGACAAGGCATAACAGGGGAAATATGATGGGCCTGGCCCCCGGGGGCCTTAGGGACAAGGTATAACAGGGGAAATATGATGGGCCTGGCCCCCGGGGACCTTAGGGACAAGGCATAACAGGGGAAATATGATGGGCCTGGCCCCCGGGGGCCTTAGGGACAAGGCATAACAGGGGAAATATGATGGGCCTGGCCCCCGGGGGCCTTAGGGACAAGGCATAACAGGGGAAATATGATGGGCCTGGCCCCCGGGGGCCTTAGGGACAAGGCATAACAGGGGAAATATGATGGGCCTGGCCCCCGGGGGCCTTAGGGACAAGGCATAACAGGGGAAATATGCACCAAGTTGGTAAAAATCTGTCTTCCTCTCTGGGAATAAAAATCTGTCTTCCTCTAGATCTCTGGGATTAAAAGGATTTGGTCCATATTTGGTCTGAAGCATCCTTTGGTGAAGGGGAATCAATTTTGTATAAATGATGGGTCTGGCCTCCTAGGGGTCTGAGGGGCCCAATGAAGGAAATATAGAAAATTCTTTAAAATCTCCCTTCTTCTGTAGGAATGAAAATATTTCGTCCATAAATGGCCTGAAGTATCCTTTGGTGAAGGGGAACGAACCTTGTATAAACGATACAATCGGTCCCAGCTGTCATCAGGATCATGGTTTTAAACTGGGGATATTTTGGATACAGATATTTGTGATTTAGTTACAAATTAGGGTACGTGATTTGATATTTGTGTTGGTGATACTTGAGGAAGTTAACTCTATCAGAGGGATCTTAATAGTTACACTGAGGGAAAAAATTGTTGCTGGTCCAGGGGGGATAACCCTTATTGTGTTAGCACTCATACTGTGATTAATGTGATGTCTGAAAATTCATCAGAATCTGCATTAGACTGCAATACTAGATCAATGTGCTCCTCTGTAAAACACAGCAGTGTAGCTCTCCTACATATACATGTACAAAGCATTATGGGATAGTCAGTGTAGCTCTCCTACATATACATGTACAAAGCATTATGGGACAGAGTCAGTGTAACTCTCCTACATATACATGTACAAAGCATTATGGGATAGAGTCAGTGTAGTTCTCCTACATATACATGTACAAAGCATTATGGGATAGAGTCAGTGTAGCTCTCCTACATATACATGTACAAAGCATTATGGGATAGAGTCAGTGTACAAAGCATTATGGGATAGAGCAAAGAGCCTGTATGTTGTAACCAGTAACCAGTTCAGACAAACATCCATTAAAAAACTAGCTGGATTTCCGTCATTTCTGAATTTGACAACATGTTATTGTTGGTTGTTAGTATGACAGTAAGAGCCTTACTGATATGATAACATTCCTGTGTACACTTTTCTCTCCGTAGTTTTAATGTAAAGGATCTAAAATATTTCTTTATTTGTTTTAATGTAACTATATAAATGTGTAATGATAAAACATACAAAGCTTTCTTTTACCGTGAATATTACACAAGAGATGTGAAATTTGTTTGCTGAAAATTGGTTGGTTATTATTATTGGTACAATATTAATGAGTTGGAAGAAAACCACAATATCTCCTTAATTACAGTCATTACAGTGGAACATTTTTTTAAGCAATGTCAGCTATTTTTTTTTATTACATTTTTACCAGTGAAATATCAAAAATTATTCATTCTATAAAAGTGATATTTTTCACTAGTGAAAAAAATATCATATTGAAAAATATCACTTTTGCTGATTTGACCAATCAAATTAATGATTAGAAAATACCAAAATAATTGACCAATCAGAAAGCCCGACATATATGTCAGCACCTGGACAGGGGGAACTACTTTTTTTGTTTACAAATTATCGCTGTAGGCCTAGTTAGCATACGGGGTAGGTTTTTCGTTGATAAAAAATGTAATAAACAGAATAGCTGCGCACTCGTGAAAAATATCAAAATATTAGCCCCACTCGTGAAATATATTTGGTATTACTGAAGACACTGTTAGATATCCTCTCTATATTCTTGTATTCACCTTGAGATACGTTTCCCTGTAAACTGAGTATACATTTTCCACATGAAGAATTGAGTATTGTAGATCCTACGACTTCAGGAATGTACAACACAACTATGAATATGGACACATTTGTGTATGTTTTTCTAAGTTATCATATTTGAAAGAGGTCTTAATGGATCTCACACAAATATATTCATGTTAATCATGGTGGTTCAGTTATTACAATTACCTGGCCTGGATTTCTCTAACTTCAGTGTTATACTAGCTTTCTGTGTTCTGAACATTATTCAGAGACATCAATGACTGAGAGATATTGATTAAATAATTGTTGTGTTTTTAGGTCATCTGACCAGAAAGGTCATGACCTAGCTATAGCCATCGTGTTTCATCTTTTGTCGTGCGCCATGTGTTAACTTTTCTTAAAATGCTCCCTTAATACCTTAACAGATTACAACCAGATTTGATCTGGAACATCATTGGGAGAATGAAGTCAAAATTTATATCAATGAAGCTGGTTCTACTCAAGGGACAGAGGAGCGAAGCCCCAAAAGGGAAACTTAGCTGAAATTTTGCTTTAAAATGCTACTCCTCCTTAATGCCTGAACGAAATTTGATCTGAAACATCACTGGTTGAGGACAGACATTTTTAGCCCACCATCATCATTCAAATCGCCCTGCGTCCGTGGTCCGTCGTCCGTCCGTCCCTCCGTCCGTCCCTCCGTCCCTCCGTCCGTCCCTCCGTAAACAATTCTTGTTATCGCTAATCCTCAGAGAGTACTGAAGGGATCTTTCCCAAATTTCATATGTGGGTTCCCCTTGGTGCCTAGTTATGCATATTGCATTTTGAGACCAATCGGAAAACAACATGGCCGACAGGCAGCCATCTTGGATTTTGACAATTGAAGTTTGTTATCGCTATTTCTGAGAAAGTGCTGAAGGGATCTTTCTCAAATTTCATATGTAGGCTTCCCTTGGTGCCTAGTTATGCATATTGCATTTTGAGACCAATCGGAAAACAACATGGCCGACAGGCAGCCATCTTGGATTTTGATAATTGAAGTTTGTTATCGCTATTTCTGAGAAAGTACTGAAGGGATCTTTCTCAAATTTCATATGTAGGCTTCCCTTGGTGCCTAGTTATGCATATTGCATTTTGAGACCAATCGGAAAACAACATGGCCGACAGGCAGCCATCTTGGATTTTGACAATTGAAGTTTGTTATCGCTATTTCTGAGAAAGTGCTGAAGGGATCTTTCTCAAATTTCATATGTAGGCTTCCCTTGGTGCCTAGTTATGCATATTGCATTTTGAGACCAATCGGAAAACAACATGGCCGACAGGCAGCCATCTTGGATTTTGATAATTGAAGTTTGTTATCGCTATTTCTGAGAAAGTACTGAAGGGATCTTTCTCAAATTTCATATGTAGGCTTCCCTTGGTGCCTAGTTATGCATATTGCATTTTGAGACCAATCGGAAAACAACATGGCTGACAGGCAGCCATCTTGGATTTTGATAATTGAAGTTTGTTATCGCTATTTCTGAGAAAGTACTGAAGGGATCTTTCTCAAATTTCATATGTAGACTCCCCTTGGTGCCTCGTTATGCATATTGCATTTTGAGACCAATCGGAAAACAACATGGCCGACAGGCAGCCATCTTGGATTTTGATAATTGAAGTTTATTATCGCTATTTCTGAGAAAGTACTGAAGGGATCTTTCTTAAATTTCATATGTAGGTTCCCCTTGGTGCCTAGTTATGCATATTGCATTTTGAGACCAATCGGAAAACAACATGGCCGACAGGCAGCCATCTTGGATTTTGACAATTGAAGTTTGTTATCGCTATTTCTGAGAAAGTACTGAAGGGATCTTTCTCAAATTTCATATGTAGATTCCCCTTGGTGCCTAGTTATGCATATTGCATTTTGAGACCAATCGGAAAACAACATGGCCGACAGGCAGCCATCTTGGATTTTGACAATTGAAGTTTGTTATCGCTATTTCTGAGAAAGTACTGAAGGGATCTTTCTCAAATTTCATATGTAGATTCCCCTTGGTGCCTAGTTATGCATATTGCATTTTGAGACCAATCGGAAAACAACATGGCCGACAGGCAGCCATCTTGGATTTTGACAATTGAAGTTTGTTATCGCTATTTCTCAGAAACTTATGAAGGGATCTTTCTGAAATTTCATATAAAGGTTCCTCTTGGTGCCTAGTTATGCATATTGCGTTTTGAGACCAATTAGAAAACAACATGGCCGACAGGCAGCCATCTTGGATTTTGACAATTGAAGTTTGTTATCGCTATTTCTCAGATACTGATGAAGGGATCTTTCTGAAATTTCATATGTAGGTTTCCCTCGGTGCCTAGTTATGCATATTGCATTTTGAGACTAATCTGAAAACAACATGGCCGACAGGCAGCCATCTTGAATTTTGACAATTAAAGTTTGTTATCACTATTTCTCAGAAAGTACTGAAGGGATCTTTCTGAAATTTCATATGTAGGTTCCCCTCTGTGCCTAGTTATGCGTATTGCATTTTGAGACTATTCGGAAAACAACATGGCCGACAGGCAGCCATCTTGGATTTTGACAATTAAAGTTTGTTATCACTATTTCTCAGAAAGTACTGAAGGGATCTTTCTGAAATTTCATATGTAGGTTCCCCTCTGTGCCTAGTTATGCGTATTGCATTTTGAGACTATTCGGAAAACAACATGGCCGACAGGCAGTCATCTTGGATTTTGACAATTGAAGTTTGTTATCGCTATTTCTCAGAAAGTACTGAAGGGATCTTTCTCAAATTTCATATGTAGGTTTCCCTCAGTGCGTAGTTATGCCTATTGCATTTTGAGACCAATCAAAAAACAACATGGCCGACAGGCAGCCATCTTGGATTTTGACAATTGAAGATTGTTATCGCTATTTATCAGAAATTGCTGAAAGGATCTTTCTGAATTTCATTTGTAGGTTGCCCTCTGTGTCTAGTTATACATATTGGATTTTGAGACCAGTCAGAAAACAACCTGGCTGACAGGCAGCCATCTTGTATTTTGAAAATTGAAGTTTGTTATCGCTATTGTACAGAAGGTACTGAAGGGATCTTTCTCAAATTTCATATGTAGGTTCTCCTTGGTCCCTGGTATTGCATTTTGGGACCAATCGGAAAACAACATGGCCGACAGACAGCCATTATCGCTAAATCTTAAATTTTATATATAGGTTCCCCTTGTTTGAAAAGTACTAGATCTAGAGGGCTGTTTCTGAATTTACACAGATTAGTAAGACTTAGAAGAAGGGAAAATTAGAGAAAAGATCAATCTGACATGGAACCTATAAAGATCATTCAATGGTGGGCGCCAAGATCCCTCTGGGATCTCTTGTATATAAATGAAGCTGGTTTGATCCCTTGGGATGGAGGGGTGTGTCCCTGGGTTTGTCAGATGACCTTTTCAGCTCATGGGCCTTTTTGTTAAGCTCACCTTTAGAACCAAGATTGTATAAATGGTAAGCCAGAAGGGCATTGCCAAACACGAAATATGTGGAATATTGGTTAAAATCCTTCTACATCTATAGGATGTAAGGGTTTGATTTGGTCCATACTTTTTGTGAAAAGTATGCCCCCCTCCCCTTTCTCAATCCCTCTTCATTTTACAAATGATGCCCCTCCCGACCAAGGGCAAGGGCCTGAGGACTGAGGGGTGAGTCCCAATAGGGTAAATATAGCAAATTCTGTAAAAATGTAGAGTGCATCCCCATATATACTGCCATATCGTGGTGAGTGATACAGGCCCTCTGGGCCTCTTGTTTAAAGATAAAAACCTGTAATTATAAGAGTTAACTTCAATGATGCAAGATCAGTACTGTTGGCAGTGAAGGGAGTTGTTTTCAATCAATCAAGGCTCTTCATTGATATTGATTGCTTTTCTCAAGTGGGTATTTCTTGCAAATTCTAGCATGCGAGCATGTGAATGGAGGTAGCTTACAGTTGATGTTAATGGCATCTTGAGCTTATAAGGTTCCACTGGATTTCTGTTGGCACATCCTTCTAACTGTTGTGATTTTCAGTGAGCTGTCAGGCCTTATATTGTGTTTACATTTGACAAATAAATTGAGATTTTATAGTCATTTATCAGAATATCTTAAACTTTAAAAGCAATCCCAATCAGACATACAGAAAGTGTGAATTTTCATCATCTTTGTAGATCACACTTTTACAGCTATCATAATTATCATCAGAAATTTTTAAAAATTGATATAATGATATAGAAGTTTTCCAATTATCATTTAATAAACTAAGTACATATTCCTCTTTGATGTATCAATGGCAGACAGCAGCCCCATATCTCGTTACCTAAACCAGTCCCATATCTCATTACCTAAACCAGCCCCATATCTCATTACCTAAACCAGCCCCATATCTCGTTACCTAAACCAGCCCCATATCTCATTACCTAAACCAGCCCCATATCTCGTTACCTAACCCAGCCCCATATCTCGTTACCTAAACCAGCCCCATATCTCATTACCTAAACCAGCCCCATATCTCATTACCTAAACCAGCCCCATATCTCATTACCTAAACCAGTCCCATATCTCATTACCTAAACCAGCCCCATATCTCGTTACCTAAACCAGCCCCATATCTCATTACCTAAACCAGCCCCATATCTTGTTACCTAAACCAGCCCCATATCTCACTACCTAAACCAGCCCCATATCTCGTTACCTAAACCAGCTCCATACCTCATTACCTAAACCAGCCCCATATCTCGTTACCTAAACCAGCCCCATATCTCGTTACCTAAACCAGCCCCATATCTAGTTACCTAAACCAGCCCCATATCTCGTTACCTAAACCAGCCCCATATCTCGATACCTAAACCAGCCCCATATCTCATTACCTAAACCAGCCCCATATCTCATTACCTAAACCAGCCCCATATCTCATTACCTAAACCAGCCCCATATCTCGTTACCTAAACCAGCCCCATATCTCATTACCTAAACCAGCCCCATATCTCGTTACCTAAACCAGCCCCATATCTCACTACCTAAACCAGCCCCATATCTCATTACCTAAACCAGCCCCATATCTCGTTACCTAAACCAGCCCCATATCTCACTACCTAAACCAGCCCCATATCTCATTACCTAAACCAGCCCCATATCTCACTACCTAAACCAGCCCCATATCTCATTACCTAAACCAGCCCCATATCTCATTACCTAAACCAGCCCCATATCTCGTTACCTAAACCAGCCCCATATCTAGTTACCTAAACCAGCCCCATATCTCGTTACCTAAACCAGCCCCATATCTCGATACCTAAACCAGCCCCATATCTCATTACCTAAACCAGCCCCATATCTCGATACCTAAACCAGCCCCATATCTAGTTACCTAAACCAGCCCCATATCTCGTTACCTAAACCAGCCCCATATCTCGTTACCTAAACCAGCCCCATATCTCATTACCTAAACCAGCCCCATATCTCATTACCTAAACCAGCCCCATATCTCATTACCTAAACCAGCCCCATATCTCACTACCTAAACCAGCCCCATATCTCATTACCTAAACCAGCCCCATATCTCGTTACCTAAACCAGCCCCATATCTCATTACCTAAACCAGCCCCATATCTCACTACCTAAACCAGCCCCATATCTCACTACCTAAACCAGCCCCATATCTCATTACCTAAACCAGCCCCATATCTCGTTACCTAAACCAGCCCCATATCTCACTACCTAAACCAGCCCCATATCTCATTACCTAAACCAGCCCCATATCTCATTACCTAAACCAGCCCCATATCTCGCTACCTAAACCAGCCCCATATCTCACTACCTAAACCAGCCCCATATCTCACTACCTAAACCAGCCCCATATCTCATTAGCTAAACCAGCCCCATATCTCATTACCTAAACCAGCCCCATATCTCGTTACCTAAACCAGCCCCATATCTCATTACCTAAACCAGCCCCATATCTCGTTACCTAAACCAGCCCCATATCTCGTTACCTAAACCAGCCCCATATCTCGTTACCTAAACCAGCCCCATATCTCACTACCTAAACCAGCCCCATATCTCGTTACCTAAACCAGCCCCATATCTCATTACCTAAACCAGCCCCATATCTCATTACCTAAACCAGCCCCATATCTCATTACCTAAACCAGCCCCATATCTCATTACCTAAACCAGCCCCATATCTCATTACCTAAACCAGCCCCATATCTCGTTACCTTAAACCAGATTTTAATTTATCAGATCAGGAAACTTAAACTTCACAATTTTATGAGACTGGAAATCTGGTTGGCTTTTCCCCTTAACTTCAAAGATACATTTGACCAGGAAAAGTGGCTGGTAAGCATAACTCGGGAGTTATGAACTTACAAGATAAATGAAAATATTTCGGGTGTTTTTAAGTAACTGTATCATGTGTAATATCTTTGATGTGTGTTTGGTGCTAGGAAAATACAGGCCACAGAAACAAAGGAGCTCATCTTGTAAAATTTACTTATTTCACAACAATCGTGAAACAAGTTATTTTTATCAATCTTGTTGGCCCGGATGGAAGCAAAGAATTGTGATTAAGGGTCTGACTTTGGTAGGAGTACCCGGAGAAACCCATGTGGTAAGGACAGAAGCCCCAAACCTGTTTCTCGTCCAAATAGGGAATCAAACCCTGGCCCAACTGGTCCTAATTGGCATGCTGCTAGGTGTCACAGTGACCTTCACCTGTGAATCAATAAACTATCAATTTCCAGATATTGTGTGAGTTGTCTCCCCTGTGCCACAAAAAAAAATTGTTTTGTCTGTACATGTCTGTATAAATATTTCTAGACCTTGAAAGTATTTTTCTAACTGTTGATTGATGTAAACAGTTTTCCAGACAGTTTTTACCCAAATAATTGTGCAGATAGAAAATGAGTTTTGTTCTAATTATCACTTTTGTGATACTAAGGAAACAAAATAGGTGATTAATACAACACAATGCTGATTAGATCGACAATCGTACAATCAGCTTATATTATCACTGTGGTAACCAGGGATTTAAATTTACTGCTGAAATAAAAACAATGGTTGTCTGCTCTGCTTAATGCTGGCAAAATGGTTAAATGTAGCTGGCAAAGACACATTTGTCAAAAATGTTCAAATAAAAATGATTTTATTGTTTGTGCTTTTAAAAGTGAGACAATATTGTTGTAGAAACTACAGATGTCCATCCTAGCCCCGCTTCAGGAGTTGTCCAACATACTACAGGCAGACATCAGACAGAGGCAGCTGGAGTGTGTTCTACAGATCTTACACAACAACGGGGACACGCTTCTCCATGGCTGGCCCCTAATGTTAGGGGTCATTGGGGCAGTCAACAACAACCAGGGGTAAGTCAGGGTCACATGGGGCAGTCAACACTAACCAGGGGTAAGTCAGGGTCACATGGGGCCGTCAACAATAACCAGGGGTCAGTCAGAGTCACATGGGGCTGTCAACAATAACCAGGGGTAAGTCAGGTTCACATGGAGCTGTCAACAATAACCAGGGGTCAGTCAGGGCCACATGGGGCTGTCAACAATAACCAGGGGTCAGTCAGGGTCACATGGGGCTGTCAACAATAACCAGGGGTAAGTCAGGGTCACATGGGGCTGTCAACAACAACCAGGGGTCAGTCAGGGCCACATGGAGCTGTCAACAATAACCAGGGGTCAGTCAGGGTCACATGGGGCTGTCAACAACAACAAGGGGTCAGTCAGGGCCACATGGGGCTGTCAACAACAACCAGGGGTCAGTCAGGGTCATATGGGGCTGTCAACAACAACCAGGGGTCAGTCAGGGCCACACACCATGCTTAATACACAGATTACCACACACCATACTTAATTAATACACAGATTACTATACACCATACTTAATACACATATTATCACACACCATTCTTAATACACATATTACCACACACCATGCTTAATACACATATTATCACACACCATTCTTAATACACATATTACTATACACCATACTTAATACACATATTACCACACACCATGCTTAATACACATATTACCACACACCATGCTTAATACACATATTATCACACACCATACTTAATACACAGATTACCACACACCATACTTAATACACAGATTACCACACACCATACTTAATACACAGATTACCACACACCATACTTAATACACAGATTACCACACACCATGGTTAATACACAGATTACCACACACCATACTTAATACACAGATTACCACACACCATACTTAATACACATATTACTATACACCATACTTAATACACATATTACCACACACCATACTTAATACACATATTATCACACACCATACTTAATACACAGATTACCACACACCATACTTAATACACAGATTACCACACACCATACTTAATAGACAGATTACCACACACCATACTTAATACACAGATTATCACACACCATACTTAATACACAGATTAATTACTATACACCATACTTTATACACAGATTATCACACACCATACTTAATACAGATTACCATACACCATGCTTAATACACAGATTACCACACACCATACTTAATACACAGATTACCACACACCATACTTAATACACATATTACCACGCACCATACTTAATACACAGATTACCACACACCATGCTTAATACACATATTATCACACACCATACTTAATACACATATTATCACACACCATACTTAATACACAGATTACCACACACCATGCTTAATACACATATTATCACACACCATGCTTAATACACATATTATCACACACCATACTTAATACACAGATTACCACACACCATGGTTAATACACATATTATCACACACCATACTTAATACACAGATTACCACACACCATACTTAATACACAGATTACCACACACCATACTTAATACACAGATTACCACACACCATGGTTAATACACAGATTACCACACACCATACTTAATACACAGATTAATTACTATACACCATACTTAATACACAGATTATCACTCACCATACTTAATACACAGATTACCACACACCATACTTAATACACAGATTACCACACACCATACTTAATACACAGATTACCACACACCATACTTTATACACAAATTACCACACACCATACTTAATACACAGATTACCACACACCATACTTAATACACATATTATCACACACCATACTTAATACACAGATTACCACACACCATACTTAATACACATATTACCACACACCATACTTAATACACAGATTACTACACACCATACTTAATACACATATTACCACACACCATACTTAATACACAGATTACCACACACCATGCTTAATACACATATTACCACACACCATGCTTAATACACAGATTACCACACACCATACTTAATACACAGATTAATTACTATACACCATACTTAATACTGAACATAACTTCTCAAAAATATTTCTGTATGAATTTGGACACAACGAACTCAACACAGCTTGATCGCTATTATGATTTACCAAGTTATGGCACTTCATCCTTTTACTGCTTTAAACATTGATTACAACACCTGAACCTATAACATATCCTAAGTGTATATTAAACATTGATTACAACACCTGAACCTATAACATATCCTAAGTGTATATTTTACTGCTAAGTTTCGGTGTATATTACTTTATCATTAACATTAGTGTCATTTCACAAACTTATCAAAATGAACACATTGATAATCTTATTTTCAGTGAACTCAAACTTTTCCTTATGATCTTATTTTTGACAAGCTCTTACAAACTTTTCCTTACGATCTTGTTTTTAGCACGCCTTACAAACTTATCACTATGAACTTGTTTTTAACAAGCTCTTACAAACCTTTCACTATGATCTTGTTTTTAACACGCCTTACAAACTTATCACTATGTCTTGTTTTTAGTGAGAAGCTCATACAGACAAGCTCTTACAAACTTATCACTATGTCTTGTTTTTAGTGAGAAGCTCATACAGACAGCCTTTCAGAGCCTACAGCTGGTTGTTACTGATTTCCTTCCCATCATTCCATGTATGTACCTTCAAGTCTGTGTGGAAGTTGCTGCCAAATTTGGGCTGCAGAATCAAGAACTTAACATAAGTCTAACGGCCATAGGTTTACTGGTAAGTACAGGACAAAATCTGTCTGTTATAGAACCTGTCTTACAGTCGTAGACAGGACAAAATCTGTCTGCTATAGAACCTGTCTAACAGTCATAGACAAGACAAAATCTGTCTGTTATAGAACCTGTCTAACAGTCATAGACAAGACAAAATCTGTCTGTTATAGAACCTGTCTTACAGTCGTAGACAAGACAAAATCTGTCTGTTATAGAACCTGTTTTACAGTCGTAGACAGGACAAAATCTGTCTGCTATAGAACCTGTCTAACAGTCATAGACAAGACAAAATCTGTCTGTTATAGAACCTGTCTAACAGTCATAGACAAGACAAAATCTGTCTGTTATAGAACCTGTCTTACAGTCGTAGACAAGACAAAATCTGTCTGTTATAGAACCTGTCTAACAGTCGTAGACAGGACAAAATCTGTCTGTTATAGAACCTGTCTAACAGTCGTAGACAAGACAAAATCTGTCTGTTATAGAACCTGTCTAACAGTCGTAGACAGGACAAAATCTGTCTGTTATAGAACCTGTCTAACAGTCATAGACAAGACAAAATCTGTCTGCTATAGAACCTGTCTAACAGTCGTAGACAAGACAAAATCTGTCTGTTATAGAACCTGTCTAACAGTCATAGACAAGACAAAATCTGTCTGTAATAGAACCTGTCTTACAGTCGTAGGTTACTGGTATGTACAGGACAAAATCTGTCTGCTATAGAACCTGTCTAACAGTCGTAGACAGGACAAAATCTGTCTGCTATAGAACCTGTCTAACAGTCGTAGACAAGACAAAATCTGTCTGTTATAGAACCTGTCTAACAGTCGTAGACAGGACAAAATCTGTCTGTTATAGAACCTGTCTAACAGTCGTAGACAAGACAAAATCTGTCTGTTATAGAACCTGTCTAACAGTCGTAGGTTACTGGTATGTACAGGACAAAATCTGTCTGCTATAGAAACTGTCTAAAAGTCGTAGATTTACTTTCAAATACAGGACAAAATCTGTCTGCTGTAGAACCTGTCTGAAGTTGTCACCTGATTATTTATTACTATCATATTATATTTTGATGATCTCAGCCTCTAAATTTTGTGTTGCTCCTTTTTTGCAGTGGAATGTTGCGGACTTTTTCTACCAGAACCGCCAACGGATTCACACTGACCTGGACAAGGACATGACTGATACGGAGAAGAAGAGGCTGGGCATGCCTGCATTCGATGCATTGTGGATGTGTCTGTTTATGAAGTTAGGTCAGCTTTGTGTGGACGAGCGACCTGCAGTGAGGAAAAGTGCAGGACAGACCCTCTTCTCCACAATATCTGCCCATGGAGGTCTGCTTCACAAGGAAACTTGGAAACGTGTTCTCTGGCAGGTACTGGACATATCGCAACACAGGTTTTAATTTACTCAGAAATGTAGATTGTGGTATATATACCATTGATTCATATACCATTGATTCACACAGGAATGTAGATTGTGGTTTATATACCATTGATTCACTCAGAAATGTAGATTGTGGTATATATACCATTGATTCACTCAGAAATATAGATTGTGGTATATATACCATTGATTCACTCAGAAATGTAGATTGTGGTATATATACCATTGATTCACTCAGAAATATAGATTGTGGTATATATACCATTGATTCACTCAGAAATGTAGATTGTGGTTTATATACCATTGATTCACACAGGAATATAGATTGTGGTATATATACCATTGATTCCCTCGAAATATAGATTGTGGTTTATATACCATTGATTCACACAGGAATGTAGATTGTGGTATATATACCATTGATTCACACAGGAATGTAGATTGTGGTTTATATACCATTGATTCACACAGGAATGTAGATTGTGGTTTATAAACCATTGATTCACACAGGAATGTAGATTTTGGTTTGTATAACATTGATTCACACAGGAATGTAGATTGTGGGTCGTAAGAGCTGGAACATGAGTCTCATAATTAGGAGTTCTCATGAGTTTTGCACTTTATATAAGGTTATACAGGTGGCCATCTTGGATTTTGACAATTGAAGTTTGTTCTCAGAATGTACTGAAGGGAGTTTTTTAAATTTGATAAGTAGGTTTCCCTTGGTCCCTAGTTGTGAATATTATAGTTTGGGACCGATCAGAGAACAACATGTTCGACAAGTGGCCATCTTGTATTTTGACAATTGAAGTTTGTTACTGCTAGTTCTCAAATTCAAGTCCTAAATGGCTATCATGGATCTTTCTCAAATTTGAATGTAGATGTTGCCCTTGATCCTTAGTTGTGCATGCAAATCTGATTGAAGGAACTAAATGGATTACAAAGAGTATGGCCATCTTGGATTTTGACAATTGCAGGTTGTTTTTTTTTTGAAGCACAGTGTAATTATGTTTGAGCTTTGTTTTAGGCCAATAATACATTGTAATGGTATACCGTTCCTTTAAAGTGTATCATTGACCACCATAGGTGTTGTTCCCGTTACTGGAGAAGGTCCAGAAACTGTCCAGCACCGCATCCAGTGTGAAAGATGAGGCTGCCACCGGTAACATCCTGATCCATCACTCTCGTGACACCGCTGAGAAACAGTGGGCGGAAACCAGAGTCCTCACATTGGCTGGGGTGGCCAGGACTTTCAACTCCAAACGCAAAACCCTCCAAACTATAGGTATGTACCACTGATTACCCAAACTATAGGTGTGTACCACTGATTACCCAAACTATAGGTGTGTACCACTGATTACCCAAACTATAGGTGTGTACCACTGATTACCCAAACTATAGGTCTGTACCACTGATTACCCAAACTATAGACTGTACCACTGAATACCCAAACTATAGGTCTGTACCACTGATTACCCAAACTATAGGTGTGTACCACTGATTACCCAAACTATAGACTGTACCACTGATTACCCAAACTATAGGTCTGTACCACTGATTACTCAAACTATAGGTCTGTACCACTGATTACCCAAACTATAGGTCTGTACCACTGATTACCCAAACTATAGACTGTACCACTGATTACCCAAACTATAGGTGTGTACCACTGATTACCCAAACTATAGGTGTGTACCACTGATTACCCAAACTATAGGTGTGTACCACTGATTACCCAAACTATAGGTCTGTACCACTGAATACCCAAACTATAGGTCTGTACCACTGATTACCCAAACTATAGGTGTGTACCACTGATTACCCAAACTATAGGTGTGTACCACTGATTACCCAAACTATAGGTGTGTACCACTGATTACCCAAACTATAGGTGTGTACCACTGATTACCCAAACTATAGGTGTGTACCACTGATTACCCAAACTATAGGTCTGTACCACTGATTACCCAAACTATAGGTCTGTACCACTGATTACCCAAACTATAGGTCTGTACCACTGATTACCCAAACTATAGGACTGTACCACTGATTACCCAAACTATAGGTGTTTACCACTGATTACCCAAACTATAAACTGTACCACTGATTACCCAAACTATAGACTGTACTACTGATTACCCAAACTATAGGTGTGTACCACTGATTACCCAAACTATAGGACTGTACCACTGATTACCCAAACTATAGACTGTACTACTGATTACCCAAACTATAGGTGTGTACCACTGATTACCCAAACTATAGGTGTGTACCACTGATTACTCAAACTATAGGTGTGTACCACTGATTACCCAAACTATAGGTGTGTACCACTGATCACTCAAACTATAGGTCTGTACCAATGATTACCCAAACTATAGACTGTACTACTGATTACCCAAACTATAGGTGTGTACCACTGATTACCCAAACTATAGGTGTGTACCACTGATTACCCAAACTATAGGTGTGTACCACTGATCACTCAAACTATAGGTCTGTACCAATGATTACCCAAACTATAGGTGTGTACCACTGATCACTCAAACTATAGGTCTGTACCAATGATTACCCAAACTATAGACTGTACTACTGATTACCCAAACTATAGGTGTGTACCACTGATTACCCAAACTATAGGTGTGTACCACTGATTACCCAAACTATAGGTGTGTACCACTGATCACTCAAACTATAGGTCTGTACCAATGATTACCCGAACTATAGACTGTACCACTGATTACCCAAACTATAGACTGTACCACTGATTACCCAAACTATAGGTGTGTACCACTGATCACTCAAACTAGACTGTACCACTGATTACCCAAACTATAGGTGTGTACCACTGATTACCCAAACTATAGGACTGTACCACTGATTACCCAAACTATAGACTGTACCACTGATTACCCAAACTATAGGTGTGTACCACTGATTACCCGAACTATAGGTGTGTACCACTGATTACTCAAACTATAGGTGTGTACCACTGATTACCCAAACTATAGGTGTGTACCACTGATTACCCAAACTATAGGTGTGTACCACTGATCACTCAAACTATAGGTGTGTACCACTGATTACCCAAACTATAGACTGTACCACTGATTACCCAAACTATAGGTGTGTACCACTGATTACCCAAACTATAGGTCTGTACCACTGATTACCCAAACTATAGGTGTGTACCACTGATTACCCAAACTATAGGTCTGTACCACTGATTACCCAAACTATAGGTCTGTACCACTGATTACCCAAACTATAGGTGTGTACCACTGATTACCCCAACTATAGGTTTGTACCACTGATTACCCAAACTCTAGGTCTGTACCACTGATTACCCAAACTATAGGTGTGTACCACTGATTACCCAAACTATAGGTCTGTACCACTGATTACCCAAACTATAGGTCTGTACCACTGATTACCCAAACTCTAGGTTTGTACCACTGATTATCCGAACTATAGGTCTGTACCACAGATTACCCAAACTATAGGTCTGTACCACTGATTACCCAAACTATAGGTGTGTACCACTGATTACCCAAACTAAAGGTGTGTACCACTGATTATCCAAACTATAGGTGTGTACCACTGATTACCCAAACTATAGGTGTGTACCACTGATTACCCAAACTATAGGTCTGTACCACTGATTACCCAAACTATAGCTCTGTACCACTGATTACCCAAACTATAGGTGTTTACCACTGATTACCCAAACTCTAGGTCTGTACCAATGATTACCCAAACTATAGGTGTGTACCAATGATTACCCTGAATATCTGTCTCTGTGTAACACTACACTTTATATCTTCTGTATCTCTACACACACTACGTAGATAATGTAAAAAATAAGTATCTCGGAACAATCCTGGTAAAAATGTTTGGGAAATCTTTTACTAAATTAGAAAATTATTAAGTACATTGGAAGGTCAATATTTAAAGCTGAACTTTTCTTTTATCTAGCTGGAGATTTTCCAAGAGCCTGGTCTCTACTGTTGGAATATATAGAGTTCTCTGCTCTTTGTCTCAATGCTGAAGTGTCTCTGGCAGCACTGAAAAGTTTCCAGGAAATTCTTCAGATAAATCGGGACCCTAGAGACAAGGGGGATGGATCCATAGTGGATGGTCTACCTAGCATGGCCCCTCCAATGGAGGAGATTATAAATAGATCTGAACAAACAAAAGTCCAGGAAGGTGAAGGTCACGTGTCACAAGACATGGACTATGACCCATCACTTTGGACAACAGCCTGGAAAGTATGGCTTAATATAGGAACAAATGCAACGAAACCACCAGAAACAACACACCGACCTGAGAAGGTATATGTGCCATCACAACCGTTTCTCACAGCCTTGATTCAGACATTTCCATCTCTATTTGAACACATCAAAGTACGTTTTGTGGGTGCTGACTTACAAAAACTGTGTACTGTGTTACGGAGAGCGCTGACAGTTCCTGTACACGGTGATGCCTCGCCCTTCATCATTCCATCCTATCCTGATGTGACCATTACTCCCCTACAGGAGGCCACCCTACAGTCCATGGAGGCCCTTATACAGGTAATGTTAGACAGGGGAGAGGCCCTTATACAGGTAACGTTAGACAGTGGAGAGGTCCTTATACAGGTAATGATAGACAGAGGAGAGGTCCTTATACAGGTAACGTTAGACAGGGGAGAGGTCCTTATACAGGTAATGTTAGACAGAGGAGAGGTCCTTATACAGGTAATGTTAGACAGGGGAGAGGCCCTTATACAGGTAACGTTAGAGAGGGGAGAGGTCCTTATACAGGTAATGATAGACAGGGACAGGTCCTTATACAGGTAACGTTAGACAGGGGAGAGGTCCTTATACAGGTAATGATAGACAGGGACAGGTCCTTATACAGGTAATGTTAGACAGGGACAGGTCCTTATACAGGTAACGTTAGACAGGGGAGAGGTCCTTATACAGGTAACGTTAGACAAGGGAGAGGTCCTTATACAGGTAATGATAGACAGGGACAGGTCCTTATACAGGTAACGTTAGACAGGGGAGAGGCCCTTATACAGGTAATGTTAGACAGTGGAGAGGTCCTTATACAGGTAATGTTACACAGGGGAGAGGTCCTTATACAGGTAATGTTAGACAGGGGAGAGGTCCTTATACAGGTAATGATAGACAGAGGAGAGGTCCTTATACAGGTAATGATAGACAAACAGTGGAGAGGCCCTTATACAGGTAACGTTAGACAGGGGAGAGGTCCTTATACAGGTAATGTTAGACAAACAGTGGAGAGGCCCTTATACAGGTAATGTTAGACAGTGGAGAGGTCCTTATACAGGTAACGTTAGACAGGGGAGAGGCCCTTATACAGGTAATGTTAGACAGGGGAGAGGTCCTTATACAGGTAATGTTAGACAGGGGAGAGGTCCTTATACAGGTAATGTTAGACAAACAGTGGAGAGGCCCTTATACAGGTAACGTTAGACAGGGGAGAGGTCCTTATACAGGTAACGTTAGTCTGTAGATAGAGTTGATCCATTAACACAGACGGTCTGTAGATAGAGTTGATACATTAACACAGACCGGTCTGTAGATATAGCTGGTCTCTCCTGGAAGTTAATATGCTGTTGTTTGTATAATTCCAGGCTATCCACAGTGGCCCAGAATCTATGCAGTCTATGTACCCTGAAATCTTTCACCAACTCCTGACCTTCATAGAGTATGGGGTCAGAGTGCCCAAATATGGTCAACTGGATGCCAAGGCCTTTGGTTCCGTCAAAGGGCCACAGGTAAGACAGTTTAAACCTTGCTATGTATTTAATGTACCTTGTGTTGTAACTATATAAAAGATGTGATGTGGTAGATTTTTTTTTATTTGATTTCACAAAAACATGAAAATAAAGAAGATAGTATTAAAGTTGCTAAGAGACTGGCCACAGACTCACTGATCTAACATGTCATCTCCACGGTAACACAGACTCACTGATCTAACATGTCATCTCCACGGTAACACAGACTCACTGATCTAACATGTCATCTCCAAGGTAACACAGATTCACTGATCTAACATGTCATCTCCAAGGTAACACCGACTCACTGATCTAACATGTCATCTCCAAGGTAACACAGACTCACTGATCTAACATGTCATCTCCACGGTAACACAGACTCACTGATCTAACATGTCATCTCCACGGTAACACAGACTCACTGATCTAACATGTCATCTCAAAAGTAACACAGACTCACTGATCTAACATGTCATCTCCACGGTAACACAGACTCACTGATCTAACATGTCATCTCCACGGTAACACAGACCCACTGATCTAACATGTCATCTCCAAGGTAACACAGACTCACTGATCTAACATGTCATCTCCACGGTAACACAGACTCACTGATCTAACATGTCATCTCCAAGGTAACACAGACTCACTGATCTAACATGTCATCTCCAAGGTAACACAGACTCACTGATCTAACATGTCATCTCCACGGTAACACAGACTCACTGATCTAACATGTCATCTCCAAGGTAACACAGACTCACTGATCTAACATGTCATCTCCACGGTAACACAGACTCACTGATCTAACATGTCATCTCCACGGTAACACAGACTCACTGATCTAACATGTCATCTCCACGGTAACACAGATTCACTGATCTAACATGTCATCTCCAAAGTAACACAGACTCACTGATCTAACATGTCATCTCCACGGTGACACAGACTCACTGATCTAACATGTCATCTCCAAGGTAACACAGGCCCACTGATCTAACATGTCATCTCCACGGTAACACAGACTCACTGATCTAACATGTCATCTCCAAGGTAACACAGACTCACTGATCTAACATGTCATCTCCAAGGTAATATTTCTTACCCGGTATCACTGATCTAACATGTCATCTCCAAGGTAATATTTCTTACCCGGTATCACTGATCTAACATGTCATCTCCAAGGTAACACAGACTCACTGATCTAACATGTCATCTCCAAGGTAACACAGACCCACTGATCTAACATGTCATCTCCAAGGTAACACAGACCCACTGATCTAACATGTCATCTCCAAGGTAACACAGACTCACTGATCTAACATGTCATCTCCACGGTAACACAGACTCACTGATCTAACATGTCATCTCCACGGTAACACAGACTCACTGATCTAACATGTCATCTCCACGGTAACACAGACTCACTGATCTAACATGTCATCTCCAAGGTAACACAGACTCACTGATCTAACATGTCATCTCCACGGTAACACAGACTCACTGATCTAACATGTCATCTCCACGGTAACACAGACTCACTGATCTAACATGTCATCTCCAAGGTAACACAGACTCACTGATCTAACATGTCATCTCCACGGTAACACAGACTCACTGATCTAACATGTCATCTCCACGGTAACACAGACTCACTGATCTAACATGTCATCTCCACGGTAATATTTCTTACCCGGTATCACTGATCTAACATGTCATCTCCAAGGTAATATTTCTTACCCGGTATCACTGATCTAACATGTCATCTCCAAGGTAACACAGACCCACTGATCTAACATGTCATCTCCAAGGTAATATTTCGTACCCGGTATGACTATCTATCCTAACTTTCCTTCATTTCCTTCCTACCATGGAGTGGTTGCAGTGTTGCCCCTTTACCTGCCTGTCTACAAAGAAGGTCTGCATATATGTTCCCAATCTATTTAGTAATCAGAATGCTGATATTCTGCTTGAGTCCTTTTGGGATCAAACATCATTATCATTGCTCTGCAATGAAATTTTAATCCATTTTTAGATCACCTGAGACATTGTCTTAAGTGACTTTTTTAAATCTCCCCTGAACCATTTCAATGAAATTGTGCAGAAGCAGAAACCTGCCATGGCCAAAGGTCAACCAAATTGTGAATTATATTTGTGTACATTTCCTTTGATAACTATTTATGCATATTGCATTTTGGGACCGATCCAAAAACAACATGGCCAATAGGCAGCCATCTTGGATTTTGATAATTGAAGTTTGTTATCGCTATTTCTCAGAAAGTCCTTAAGAATCTTTCTCATATTTCATAGGTAAGTTCCCCTTGGTCCCTAGTTATGCATATTGCATTTTGGGACTAATCAGAAAACAACAGGCTGGGCTCAAAGTGGATATTTTATATAAAGTTATTAAATGTTTTGAAGGAAGAGTGAAAGAAGAGAAAAGATCAGTCTTTTATTTGACTGATATAGATCATTCAATGGTGGGCACCAAGATCCCTCTGGGATCCTAATCTTGTTCATGTAATCCGGTTGATATTGTATTAACCAGAAATATTGATACACATGCATATGCTTTATTATAATTTACCAATTTGTATATAACTTTCCATGTACAGTGAAGTATGTCCGTGTGGTGTCTGACTTGACCTTTATGACTTTGACCTTTCTCATTAACTACAGTGTATAGCTTCAGACTTCACACCCCTGGTGTCTGACTTGACCTCCTTGACTTTGAGCTTTCTCATTAACCACCGTGTATAGCTTCAGACTTTACACCCCTGGTGTCTGACTTGACCTTTATGACTTTGACCTTTCTCATTAACCACCGTGTATAGCTTCAGACTTTACACCCCTGGTGTTTGACTTGACCTTTATGACTTTGACCTTTCTCTTTAACCACAGTGTATAGCTTCAGACTTTACACCCCTGGTGTCTGACTTGACCTTTATGACTTTGACCTTTCTCATTAACTACAGTGTATAGCTTCAGACTTTACACCCCTGGTGTCTGACTTGACCTTTATGACTTTGACCTTTCTCATTAACTACAGTGTATAGCTTCAGACTTTACACCCCTGGTGGCTGACTTGACCTTTATGACTTTGACCTTTCTCATTAACCACCGTGTATAGCTTCAGACTTTACACCCCTGGTGTCTGACTTGACCTTTATGACTTTGACCTTTCTCATTAACCACCGTGTATAGCTTCAGACTTTACACCCCTGGTGTTTGACTTGACCTTTATGACTTTGACCTTTCTCATTAACTACAGTGTATAGCTTCAGACTTTACACCCCTGGTGGCTGACTTGACCTTTATGACTTTGACCTTTCTCATTAACTACAGTGTATAGCTTCAGACTTTACACCCCTTTGTTTTATCTATAGTTGTTATCTTTGACCTTCACTTCTATACAAGGTCACCTTGTATCTTGTTTTGACAGGTTGATTGGGTGACCATGAACTTTGTGCCATTTGCAGAGAAATCTGTAGTACTAACCGTAGATCTGTACCGGTCAACAGCCAAACATCCTGCTGTGGTGGACACACAAATATTACAGAACATCATCAAGGTCAGTATCCAGGGACTTCTAGTTAGGTGTCAAGGTTAAACCTCAAGGTCACAACGTGTCCATTGGTCCTGAGGTCATATCAAATTAAATCTATAAAGAAAGGGCGACAGGTTTCATGTATATACAAAGCATGTTGGGTCTCGTATAGACATGTAAAATCAGGTCTCCAATAGACAGGTATTGTCCGGTCTCATATAGACAAGTAAAATCAGGTCTTCAATAGACAGGTATTGTCCAGTCTCGTATAGACAAGCTATGTCTATAGACAAGCAATGTAAGGTCTCAAATAGACAGGTAATGTCAGATTTCATATTGACAAGCAACATTAGATTTCATAAAAACAAACAACGTCAGGTTTCATGTTGCATAGAAAAACAACATCAAGTTTCATATAGACAAGCAATGTCAGGTTTCATATAGACAGTACCAATGTCTTAGCCATAGACCCAGAGTAAGTGGGTAGACATAAAATACCGGTACACATGTCATGGACATAGACCCAGAGTGAGAGGGTAGACATAAAATACCAGTACCCATATCTTAGACATCGACCCAGAGTGAGAGGGTTGTCATAAAATACCAGTACCCATATCTTAGACATCGACCCAGAGTGAGAGGGTTGTCATAAAATACCAGTACCCATATCTTAGACATCGACCCAGAGTAAGTGGGTAGACATAAAATACCAGTACCCATATCTTAGACATCGACCCAGAGTGAGAGGGTTGTCATAAAATACCAGTACCCATATCTTAGACATCGACCCAGAGTAAGAGGGTAGACATAAAATACCAGTACCCATATCTTAGACATCGACCCAGAGTAGGGTAAAACCATATCTTAGACATCGACCCAGAGTAAGAGGGTAGACATAAAATACCAGTACCCATATCTTAGACATCGACCCAGAGTAAGTGGGTAGACATAAAATACCAGTACCCATATCTTAGACATCGACCCAGAGTGAGAGGGTTGTCATAAAATACCAGTACCCATATCTTAGACATCGACCCAGAGTAAGAGGGTAGACATAAAATTTCAGTACCATGTCCTGGACATCGACCCAGAGTGAGAGGTTTGTCATAAAATACCTGTACCCATGTCATGGACATCGACCCAGAGTGAAAGGGTTGACATAAAATACCAGAACCCATGTCTTGGACATCGACCCAGAGTGAGAGGGTTGACATAAAATATCAGTACCCATATCTTTGAATTGTTTGTGGCCGAGTGGTTAAGGTGTCCCGATACTTTATCACTAGCTCTCCACCTCTGGGTTGCGAGTTCGAAACCTACGGCAGTTGCCAGGTACTGACCGTAGGCCGGTGGTTTTTCTCCGGGTACTCCGGCTTTCCTCCACCTCCAAAACCTGGCACATCTTTAAATGACCCTGGCTGTTAAAAGGATATTAAACAAAACAAACCAAATGTTTGAATTTTGAAATATTTTCCTATTTGTAACTGAATTAACTTGGCATTGTGTATTGTAAAATATATTTAACATACAGTGGAACTTTCATTAACTCGAACTCGGAAAACTCGAATACTCCGCTTAACTTGAAGTACCTTGTCAGTCCCGGCCGAATTCTCTCTTTATCTTAGTAAAGAAAACTCGGAAAACTCGAACTCGGAAAACTCGGAAAACTCGAAAAACTCGGATAATACGAAGTGAAAATTTGGTACCAACAATAAAAATCCTATTTGAAATGATCGAATAACTCGAAGTATAATTTTCGTGTCCAACAACAATCGGTGGTAAACGCCAACATTTTTTAATAGCGAAATTCTGTTTGTAATACTGAATATATCGGGACTACAAACCTGCATGCTATTATAAGTGTTTCATAAATTCATTAAAGAAATTGTCGGTGGAATCTTATAACAACAAGTCTTGGTGATAAAAAGTACCGCTTTACTTACATCAGGTAATTTCCTAAGGCGGTCGCCGATAATAGTACACACGATAGTCAACAACTCATCTACCCGCTCGCTCAAGCGGAACTAATCTCTGACACACCGGTAGATCTACTCGCCTGATGTTTTTACAGATGTAGAAATGAAACTGGTGCCTATTAAATATTTAAACTGCTGAAACAATAGCGTAATTACTGCCGAGGTGTTCAGAGTACGACTGTAACGGTCAGCGCTGTCTATTAAATCGGATAACATGCCAACTCAGTAACAGTGACATTTTATACGCACATGCGCAGCCCAACTTCCGGTGCTAATACACATGGAAATGACGTGGTTATCAGTAAAACGTAAGTAGGCCGATCAAACAGTATTTTATATGTCCAATATAAGGTTATGGTTCTGTTACGTTTTACATACAATCTGTGTTAAACTTAAACGGTTATTTGATTTGACATGAATAAATTGTTATTCTGTCGAATTCTGTTTTATTGTTATTCCTTTTGCATACATGACTTGCACATCAGATCGTTATTGAATTGACAAAGTGAAAGAAACGGGTACTTTATTGTGACTGTATATCGGCAAAACTACACCAAACTACAAGTGACAGAACGAAACATTACATATATATTTACATGTATTGACCAGTCTTCACACTAAACTGATGAGCAACAGAGCGGAGTTATAATGATTATATAATGTTGACAAATATTGACCAAACTTTTCACCAAAAATGACAACTCGCTTAATTCGAACACTCGGATAACTCGAAGTTTTTTTCGTGGTCCCGTTGACTTCGAGTTAACGAAGTTCCACTGTATATAAATTCTACAGATAGAGACTTGAGAATTAGTAAAATGCCATGCATCAATTCAATCAGTAGTAGACCACAGTAGTATAGCCTGGCCATGGGTGATTTTTAACGTCAGGATGCCTTTGGCACCTGCCGTTATAGTCGTGGGTAAATGTTGTTAATCACACTTTTGTTTCTGGCTAACGACTTCTCTTTTCTGTAATACAAATGATATTCATCCGCAGCCACATATAGTTCCTATTTTAACACAGCAATTATTGACACGATTTAACTGATGGTTCCCGTGTTTACTGCAATTACTTAAAATGAAATATGAATTTTCGGTGTTCTAAACTATTTTAGACTGTAAATATAAACATTTTCCTCATCAGTATATGCAATTTTCCTGGTGTAGGATTACGTAGTTCTGTCTCGATCCTGCCTTGAAAACGAAAGTAAACAAATTCAGTTTGATCGTCGTGGAAATTTACATGCGTCCACAGAGAAGCTATCCACATGTCTTAGACTCATATGTTCATCCTGAGATCATATGCAGGAACATTTCATATAAGCCTAAAACCAACCGTGTTTATGTAGTCAAATGTTTACAAATCTATAAATAGTTCTGCAGCGAAACAGGGAAAACTTCAGCTGTCACGTGACTAATCACGTGATCATCACTAATCGGCCAAAATGGCGGTTATGTCTAATGTAATTAAACCAGCGACCGTTTCCAGTTTCATATTTATTTGTATGTCGCTAGAATACGCAAGAAATATGACCAGGAATTGAAGGCAAGTTGTAACAAACTACATTGTCGTTTTTCATGAGGATTTTGTTAAATAAGATTATTATTTGTTTATTTGAAAAGAATCTAACGATTATGATCTGTGACTGATGTACCACAGTACTAACATCTTGTTTGTCAAAACTGTAGGCCTGTATATGTCTCGTCGGACAGCGTGACCGACAGCGCAACCGTAGTTTTATATCGGAGGTGAATTATTTGTATTTTCGATGTTACTAGGGGTAATAAAATAGGTGTTTGCTAGGCCTAATTAACATCTTATGGTATAGATAAAAAAAACTTAGGGTGTGTACATCTTGGATTATATCTCTGGTTGTACAGTACATGTAACTATTAATAAACCGTCCTTCAGTTGATTTTTTTTTTTTCAAAGTTTACAAGTAGCTTTACTGATTCAGAAGTATATCAATAATCTTCTGCAAGCATTAAATAATTAGATCAGAGAAAGAACTATACTCAGCTATTGGAAACTTTTCAGCAGATAAATATGTTATACATGTTTTCTTGAATATGTATATAGAATAGGAATAACCAGATTAAGACATTTCATCTGATACAAATGTAGCTGTCTGACTATAAATTCCAATTTTAAATTTCTTATTTATGACCTCAGACCCTGATGTTTCTCAGGGCCTTTGGCCCTTTGATTTTGTTAAGCAATTAACTCCTGTATTATGATATGCAAAAAAAAAGATGAAAATTCAATGTATGATCTAATTGGTATATTCATTATGAAGTAGTATATATTGAAAAACAGTTTTGGGCACTTTTTATTGTACACATCAACCTCATGTGGACAGATAATTTATTTGGTTTTGTATAAAAAATAATATATTTATACTAATATATGTCCTGTATCAAAAACGATAGATTTATACTAATATATGTCCTGTATAAAAAATATTAGATTTATACTAATATATGACCTGTATAAAAAATGATTGATTTATATACTAATATATGTCCTGTATGAGTTTTAATTTCCAAAGAGCCATATGGAAATGTACTTTAATATAAATTGTAAGAATTAATGATGTGTTTAAATCATGGGTCCATGATCGTCAAAAGGTAAGTTTTAAGGGTTAAAGGGTTAGCACTCTTTAAATCTCTGAAAAGGGTGAAGCACCAGGCAGGGTAACAAAAATCACTAAAATGTCTTTTAATCACTAGTGTAAAATGTCTTGTCTTTAATTTTAATCACTAGTGTAAAATGTCTTTTACTCACTAGTGTAAAATGTCTTTTACTCACAATAAAAAGTTTGTCAAAAATAGTCTTCAAGTTGAATTGGTTTGACCCGATCACTGTATGCATCGATGCACCCTCAGATACAATAACTGTGAACTTGTAAAGATTTATGAATTCTACAACCATACATCCATATAAAATACAAACACACTGTATATCACTTTACAACCTACTATGCTACATTAAAGATTGTTTTATCTCTGGAGTAGTAAAGGTTTCAGATGTGGAATCTAGGACTATTTAAAAGGTGTGATTCCCAATACAATAGTAGCCATATATGTTTTGTATATAGTGTATATAAGGTTAAATATGAACAAACATATCATTTCTATAATGAAAAGTGATGTATCATATCTGTATTGTCAAAGTAAACAAATTTCTCGCCTTCCTAAGAGACAGTCTGTCTGTAAGGCTTGTTTTTTGTCCCACATCAGAGTGCTATTGTAAACATTTTGATAGATTATCAAAGCCTCTGGCTTTAATTGTAAATTTACCTCATAGCCCAGATCACAACAGCTAGAGTTGTTTGTCATAAATTGAAATCCAGATCTGAACAGTGCTAATTGGAATGTTTCTTAGAGAGACAGTCAGTGAAGTGGCACAGGTGCCCTGGGGGCTTGGATGGGTGGAGATAGGAGTGCCATTTTGTTAGAGTGACAGCTGGTCCACTCCCCAGGGGTGCTGGTTACCATGGTAAATCCAGGGTGACATGGGGTGACACCAGGTCACAGGACCAGTAAGGTAGGTCTGCCCTGGGTAAGGTAGATCTGCCCGGGGGGAATGGTCCAACTCAAAAACGATCTTAGTGTAAATTATAAAGCTTAGTGCACATTGCTTTAGGCAATTTTCTATGTATTTTAAGCATTAGATAATTGATTGGAAAATTGAAGGTATTGTTGACATGTGAAATTGATACATTGTTACTGTGGATATACTTTTTGTAAACATAAGGACAGACATTTCTTTACTCATGTCATTTTAAACTTAAAACATTGGAAAAAGTCTCAAAATTAAAACAAAGACAATCTTATACAGATAACATTTATTTGTACAAATTCGTATTCCACTATCATTAATCCACATCAATATCAATCAAAGACCACAAAAACATATATAAACATTGATTGTACATCCCTGATAACACTGGGACTCACATGGCCTGGATCTCAAGTCTCTTTCTCGATGTCATATTGACAAGTACAATTTCCTTTTTATACAGTGAGCAGAAGAATTGATATAAAAACATGTCCACACCTGATATATATACTCTCTAAACAAAAGGGCACAGGAACCCCAGAAAATATATACTCTCTAAACAAAAGGAGCACAGGAACCCCAGAAAATACTAAGCAGCTGTCAACAATTCTGTTTGTAAACAACAACTGGAAATTAAACCCTGAGAATTGTGTGCGGGGCCGATTCAGTGGTCCTCAACTGTATCTACATGTATGTGAAAAACATGTGTTTGTATGAAATAACAATGTGTTTGTAGTGATCACCGGGTAAAAATGCCTGTACGACATGGAGTCAATAAGGTTAAAATTGCTGAGGTGTTGTGACTTTGTGTTATTGAGAATAGCACCATTCCTCCAAGTCCTGAGTCACAACTGATGAGTTCGGAACACCTCGCCTCAGTTATATTGACCTTCCATCAAAGATTATCATAACATCTCAGCTGAGGTGTTCTGAGTGAACTTGTATGTACAATTGACATCATGTAAAATGGATTAAAACATCAACAAAACCCTCGTGTATAGGATGAGGTAACAATATACAGCATTTATCAACAAAGTGTAAAATTCCTGAGTTCAAAGGTCACTTAAGCATGGCCAGTAGTTTCTTATGATGATTAAAAACTATCAACTAATTATATGAATCATATACAATGTAAATGTTCAAATTTTAGGGAATAATTTTATAAATGGGAGATTTGAAGTGAAAATTATGAGACAAAATTAATCCATGTAGTTCATGTCATCAGTGTAAACCTTTGTTATCATTGCCAACATCAATAAAAATAATACAAATAACCAGCCTGACTCACATACCTATTACAGGGACACTCTTATTTTATAAAAACTTAAACGTTTGTCAGTATAATAAACAGACAACTCTCAACATTTGTCACTATAATAAACTAACTCTCAATGTGTGTCAGTACAATAAAACTGACATCTCTCAACGTATGTCAGTATAATAACTGACATCTCTCAACGTATGTCAGTATAATAAACTGACATCTCTCAACGTATGTCAGTATCATAAACTGACACAACTCTCAATGTATGTCAGTACAATAAACTGACAACTCTCAACGTATGTCAGTACAATAAACTTGACAACTCTCAACATATGTCATTATAATAAACTGACATCTCTCAACGTATGTCAGTGCAATAAACTGACAACTCAACGTATGTCATTATAATAAACTGACATCTCTCAACATATGTCAGTGCAATAAACTGACAACTCAACGTATGTCAGTATAATAAACTGACATCTCTCAACATATGTCAGTACAATAAACTGACAACTCAACGTATGTCAGTACAATAAACTGGACAACTCTCAACATATGTCAGTACAATAAACTGACAACTCAACGTATGTCAGTACAATAAACTGGACAACTCTCAACATATGTCAGTATAATAAACTGACAACTCAACGTATGTCAGTATAATAAACTGACAACTCTCAATGTATGTCATTACAATAAACTGACATCTCTCAACCTATTATTTAATAGCTCCAATCCTGTTCTATAATGACATTTTAGCTGTTATAACAACTCTCTGACATGATATAGAATTATAGCCACACATGTAGACTGGAATTCACAATGTCAAACTCATACCGTTACAGTTATTGTAAGTTATAACTTAATCACAGAAGTGGATGTCATTAGTACGAATCAGCAGTATATAAAACATGAAAAGCACCAGTAACATAGGCGGTAGATTTCACACAACTGTTTAACAATCTCATAATAAAGTCAACAAATTTATTAAGTAACTTTTCTAGATTTGTTTCGATTTCTTCTGAACTTTCTAGGATTCAATTAATGTTATGGTATCAGTAGGAAATAATGCTTATTTTATAACAAGAAATAGGTTTTATAATGTAGCTGTGAGAGAAGTTAAATATTCACAACAGTTAATGCTGCCCACACCAACATCACCCTGATCCTGAGATATAATGAATTATTTGTCCCGTTTTAGACGTTACTGCATCCCTTTCATCACCATGGAGACAATGATGTCATGATACGATACATGCCATTGTGACACCATTTACTGTATAATACTGTTATCCATTACTTCAGATTTTACCACAGATAGTTAGAATAAAGAAATGTTCTGATTGTGGAACATATCGGTATTAGCCAGGGAATGGTTTCCCTGGCAACGATTTCCTGATTGTTCCATACTTACATGGTTTTCTGTCCTAACAATATTTACAGCGATATTCTGTCCTAGCAATGTTAACACCGATTTTGAAAACATTATTTGTTAAGTACTGCTTTCATAACAAACCAGGCAGATTCTTATAATATGACTTCTCTTTGTTATATAATTTATGTAGACCGTGACTGTCGTATAATTTATGTAGACCGTGACAGTAGTGGTATAATTTATGTAGACCGTGACAGTATTGGTATAATTTATGTAGACCGTGACAGTAGTGGTATAATTTATGTAGACCGTGACAGTAGTGGTATAATTTATGTAGACCGTGACAGTAGTGGTATAATTTATGTAGACCGTGACAGTAGTGGTATAATTTATGTAGACCGTGACAGTAGTGGTATAATTTATGTAGACCGTGACAGTATTGGTATAATTTATGTAGACCGTGACAGTAGTGGTATAATTTATGTAGACCGTGACAGTAGTGGTATAATTTATGTAGACTGTGACTGTAGTGGTATAATTTATGTAGACCGTGACAGTAGTGGTATAATTTATGTAGACCATGACAGTAGTGGTATAATTTATGTAGACCGTGACTGTAGTGGTATAATTTATGTAGACCGTGATAGTAGTGGTATAATTTATGTAGACCGTGACAGTAGTGGTATAATTTATGTAGACCATGACAGTCATGGTATAATTTATGTAGACCGTGACAGTAGTGGTATAATTTATGTAGACCATGACAGTAGTGGTATAATTTATGTAGACCGTGACAGTAGTGGTATAATTTATGTAGACCGTGACAGTAGTGGTATAATTTATGTAGACCGTGACAGTAGTGGTATAATTTATGTAGACCGTGACAGTAGTGGTATAATTTATGTAGACCGTGACAGTAGTGGTATAATTTATGTAGACCGTGACA
Source organism: Pecten maximus (assembly GCF_902652985.1). Classification (NCBI taxonomy): domain Eukaryota; kingdom Metazoa; phylum Mollusca; class Bivalvia; order Pectinida; family Pectinidae; genus Pecten; species Pecten maximus. The sequence continues at coordinate 5,177,738 of NC_047021.1, forward strand.
GTAGTGGTATAATTTATGTAGACCGTGACAGTAGTGGTATAATTTATGTAGACCGTGACTGTAGTGGTATAATTTATGTAGACCGTGACAGTAGTGGTATAATTTATGTAGACCGTGACAGTCGTATAATTTATGTAGACCGTGACAGTCATGGTATAATTTATGTAGAGAGTAGATTACCCTAAATTAAATTGGTTTTTGTCAAAACAGATGGTTTATATTTGTCATTTAAGATTCTATCATGAACTCTGGTGTAACTGTTAATTGAAAAAGTAATAGCTTTAAAGCTGTATAGCTGATTTCCCAAATGATGATATGCACACATATTTATAACCATTTGATAATGAAAACTAAAATGATGTGGCAGTTCCTTTGAACACATTTGAGCTTTGGGTGTCATAGTTTTACTCCACATGTTGTTATCACACACTCAGTCACGTCATGGGTTGTACAGCATGCATCGTAACTTTTCTATTTCACTCTTTAGTAGCGAAACCTCTGTCCGTAACTGTAGATTTTCCTGTTCAAGAAACACAACTCTAAGTGCGATTTGTTCCTCCTTCATACGCCTTGCTTCACGTGACCGTTTGGCAGAATCATTGTTCTTTTTACGCTTATCCCAATATAGTTCATCCTTCTGATTATCTGGCACAGAAAGAGGTCGTTTCTTAGGGGGCATTTTAAAGTTAATTTCCCCATCACCATTACCAAGGTCTAACGGACCTCCAGATGTATTACTGCCAGTGGAAGTCGGTGAATTTAAATCGGAATTGTCAGCGTCCTCGTCCACTTCATGTTTCACCATGGAATTTGACAGAGGTGGACTTGTCGGTACACCTGAACCAAGCTGAGACATTGTCATATTACCGAGGGACTTCATCCCAGGATGCATATCGTTAATGTTTGATGTAGTGGGTGTGTGGTGCAGGGTATGGCTAGGAGGGATCGGGGACATAAGGTCCTGATTATTACTAGATGACACAAGAGAATAGTCCAAACCAGTTGACGATTGCCCTGCACCATGCATAAGTCCTGCAAGGTCTGCATGACTCATTGTGTGGGACGGAGTAGGGTATCCCATACCATAGTATGAGGTAGGCACACTGCCATTTGCTCCCCGAACATTGGCACCATAGGGTTTGAAGAATCTGTCGTCCCGGTGCATCATGGCCGAGTAGGGATCCTGCATGGTGCTGTGTGAAGATGTGGCAAGCTTTGATACTGAATTGATGAGGAATTAACCGTAAGGGATTCAAACCAGGATCAAACCACTGGTTAGCACATGACTCCTTTCTCACCACTCTGAAACAGAGATTGGTTAAAGTTTGTTAATACATAATACAGATATACAGTTATTGTAGAATTACAAAGTGACAAATAGTAACTAGAATTAATGTTGTTGTTTTGTATGTGACCATCTTAACTAACTTCAGCATCTACTCAGATGTAACTTGTATTATCAAACAGTGGCGGCCAAACATCGCCAGCTATGTATATGACAGGAAATATCCATAATTGTACCATACTCTGTCAATACAGTGTAATAACCAGGGGTTGTACCTGTATATCATACTCTGTCAATACAGTGTAATAACCAGGGGTTGTACCTGTATATCATACTCTGTCAATACAGTGTAATAACCAGGAGTTGTACCTGTGTTGATAGTGACCTTGTATAAGTAATGAAGCTGATTCTTCAATCTTTGTTTTGTCAGAATCAATTGTGTAAGGCAACTGATATTTGTCATCTCACAGGTTCAGCCATGTTTGTTGATCCTAACTGACTGAAGGTTTCTGTAATATCTATTGATAGATATTGAAGGTTTACATTTGTTTAATATCTACTGATTGATATTAATGACCAACAAAATGACATGTGTAACCGTGACATGATAATGTAACACCCTCAAACTACCACCAACAACAACACCATGACATGTGTGTATTGACCGATATAATGTAACACCCTCAAACTACCACCAACAACACCATGACATGTGTATTGACCGATATAATGTAACACCCTCAAACTACCAACAACACCATGACATGTGTATTGACCGATATAATGTAACACCCTCAAACTACCACCAACAACACCATGACATGATAATGTAACACCCTCAAACGACCACCAACAACACCATGACATGATAATGTAACACCCTCAAACTACCAATAACACCATGACATGTGTATTAACAGATCTAGATATGGTACACAGTTTATATGTCATGATAATTTAACTCCTTCCAACTACCACCAACAACACCATCTGTAATACCCAGCATTTTGTCAAGATGTCTGTGAGAGGTTGGGGTGGGGTCCTATGATATTGCCATTTATCCCCAAGATTTCTGTTGATTTATATTATTGATAACACTTAGATGATTAGTCGGGAGTGAAGACAGAATTGATCCTACCAAGCTGCATGTGTAAACACTAAATTATATGAAGGATTTTATGAGATATATCGTGTAGATAAACTACCATGGACAGACCACTCTAATTATATACATTAATTACAATTCACTCTGCTAATTGGAAGGTGTGATTAGACAAAAGCTGCTTTTTTTCCTGATTCTAAGTTTCAAACTAGGGGGAGATAATCTAGTATTAATTAGAATTTAGTGGAGCTAACAAAAAAACATAGGGGCTTGTGGCCAGTCTACCATTCAAAACATAGGGGCTTGTGGCCTGTCTACCATTCAAAACATAGGGGCTTGTGGCCCGTCTACCATTCAAAACATAGGGGCTTGTGGCCAGTCTATACCATTCAAAACATAGGGGCTTGTGGCCAGTCTACCATTCATTCTTCACATGGTTAGATTTTGTTGGTCATCCATTGGCCAAAGTTAGGATCAAAGTCACACTTGACTTTAACACATTGAAGTAGGTTGAGGGTTGTGATACTTTCAAATAAGATGTATGCTTTACATTCTATCAGGCATGTACTTTTCATGTTTTAATTAAAATTCCTGAAAGATTCAATTGAAACAACAACTGAGTAGAGAGAGGGTTCCACAGAAGTATCAATATCTAATAAACAATTTAAATCATATCATGTGTCATATCACTAGTATTTAGGCTGTGACCAATTAGTTCACAAATTCTGCAATATCTATACACTAATGAAGTGACCAATTAGTTCACAAATTCTGCAATATCTATACACTAATGAAGTGACAAATTATTTCACAAATTCAACATTATTTTTCCATTGATGTTGTCGCAAATTATTCCACCAATTCAGTATTATTTATACATTAAGGTATATATAGTGGCAAATTATTCCACCAATTCAGTATTATTTATACATTTAGGTATAGTGACAAATTATTCCACCAATTCAGTATTATACATTTGCCTCCTTCCTTGCACCCTTTAATTCAGGAGGGAGACTCAAACTCCCAATTGTCTGATATATATATTATCTTTATCTTTTTTTTTCCTCAATTGTTTTATGTTCCTGATTTTCAGATTTGGTTTTATAATGATATGGTTATTAATCTCTGTCATAGGACTCAAAGAAAATTTACAATGCCCACATCTATTTCCTGAGCTGACAGCTGATGAGTAAATCTCTGTACATGTCATTACAACAGTAATTTAAACCCCACCCTGTGTTATACTGGAAACTCATATTCTCTGTCAAGTTAGGCGATAAAATAATAAAAATAAATTTTAACTAAGTAAGTTAATGAGGATGACATTAGTGCTGCAATGTATAGGTGGGAAAATATATATATTTTAACTAAGGCAATTTACTCAATCAGTTTTTTTTTATGAAATCTATTATTTTCTGTTTTTTTTTTATAATTGTTTTAATGATATAACTTAAAAAGCAGAATTAATGTAAACCAAAAATCTCTCATCAGTTATTAATATATTTTTGTTGAAATAATTCAATGTAACATATACATGATTTGTATACATTATGTGTTATTTGAATTCAATCAGATCAAAAATCTACTTCAGGCAAAAAAATCTGTTTACAAATTCCAGTCCAGAGTATTGAGCCCTGGTGTTCTTTAATTCCTGGTCAAGCTTTTCATGTTATACTAGACAGGACAGTGTGGCTCTCAGATCTCATTGTTACATGCATCATTTATGGTGTGAACTGGTGGCTCACATCCTAAAGAATGACCAGTGTAATTTTGTTAGGTCAATCTGACCAACCTAAAGAATGACCAGTGTATTTTTGGTAGGTCAATCTGACCAAATATAAAATTGGACAGAATAAACTACACTTGCAAAGTTATAATCTGAAATCAATATTGCCAATAACTTAACACAGGCAGTAGGGTAGGCAGATATTCTGATGAACACAATAATTTCCCCAATACTGGCCCCTGAAATTTGACCACCATGCTGTGGGTCACACTGACCAGCCATGCATTCTGAACCAGCAATCTAATGATAAAATTCCATGTAATTATGTCCAAATACTTTCAGCATTACCTTCCAGAAGTGGTCAGTGGTCAGACTGACCAGTCCTCAAAATGTTGGTTTTGTGAATCCAATTTAGCACTAAGTCCACATAAGAAAACAAGTACTTCCTGAAAATGTCACTGACCATCCAGTTGTCCACCCCATACACCAGTGAATGACCCTGTTACCACTGGACAGTCAACATTACACAAAGTTTGCATAGCTATCAACTGACCAATTAATACAGAGTATTTCCCAGGCGTGACCTCTAACCCCTGGGCTGTTTATTTATAGCCAGGTCATGTGATCCCTTAGCCCAACCAGCAATGTTGAATAATTCCTGGTAATAAATGGAGCACAATGTTAGCTAATGGCCACTCTGTCCAGCTATCACACCAGGCTGACCACTGACAATAGGGATTACTGGAGTATTTACCTGTAACCATTGAGAAGTACTCTCCCACCCTGTAGTTGTTATTTAGCAAGTATGTTCCTGTGTGTTGTTTCTAGGAATGAGTTTCTCTCTGTAGGTTCTGCTGGCCCTGTAGGGACTTGTTCTAGGTTAATAACAAACCTACTAATTAAACAAAATAATATAACTTAATGCCACAATATCAGGACCATCCACCTAATAAACACCCATGTTGTTTTAGGTATAACTATCCCCTAATAAACACCCATGTTGTGTTAGGTATAACTATCCACCTAATAAACACCCATGTTGTGTTCGGTATAACTATCCACCTAATAAACACCCATGTTATATTAGGTATAACTATCCACCTAATAAACACCCAGGTTGTGTTAGGTGTAACTATCCACCTAATAAACACCCAGGTTGTGTTAGGTGTAACTATCCACCTAATAAACACCCATGTTATGTTAGTTATAACTATCCACCTAATAAACACCCATGTTGTGTTACATATAACTTTGTCTCAGCATCAGAACCATTAGACAGTACACTGTGGTTTTGTTTTTCTTCTCTTTTTGTGTGTCTGTTTTCCTGGTAATGTAGAAGCACACATTGTAAATCCTGGCAGACAATATTAATATCAACTTTTGAAAAAGCGAAAAGTCAAAATATACAGTGCTTTATTTAACCCATCACCAGTAAAAACTACAATATTATGGGATGTGTAGAGATTTATAGGATGGAATTTACTGCCATTGTTGAGGAAACCTTAATGACTGTGGGTGGTCACTGAGCTAAAAACAATGGTAATTAAACAATGGTCATTAAACAATGGTCATTAAAATATCATTTAAGTATATACAGAGAAATAAATATGTTTTAGTAAATTGGAAGCAAAACATGCAGGTGCTGCTCCGAGTAGAAATGGCTTACACTGATCTTTGTATACATCTTTCAAACTTCGTTATTTCATCCCAAGAGCCATTGTTAGTCTGTCATGGCCAACATTGTATGTAATCAAAATCTGTATTATAAGATGATCTGACATATGTTAATGATGGTATGAATTGTTGTGTAGATCGATGTTTAATTAGAGGATGAATTGTTGTGTAGATGTTCATGATGGTATGAATTGTTGTGTAGATCGATGTTTAATGAGAGGATGAATTGTTGTGTAGATGTTTAATGAGAGGATGAATTGGTGTGTAGATCGATGTTTAATGAGAGGATGAATTGATGTATAGATGTTTAATGTGAGGATGAATTATTGTGTAGATGTTTGATGAGAGGATGAATTGATGTATAGATGTTTAATGAGAGGATGAATTGATGTATAGATGTTTAATGTGAGGATGAATTATTGTGTAGATGTTTAATGAGAGGATGAATTGGTGTATAGATGTTTAATGTGAGGATGAATTGTTGTGTAGATCGATGTTTAATGAGAGGATGAATTGGTGTATAGATGTTTAATGTGAGGATGAATTGTTGTATAGATGTTTAATGAGAGGATGAATTGGTGTATAGATGTTTAATGAGAGGATGAATTGGTGTATAGATGTTTAATGTGAGGATGAATTGTTGTGTAGATCGATGTTTAATAAGAGGATGAATTGTTGTGTAGATGTTTAATGAGAGGATGAATTGGTGTATAGATGTTTAATGAGAGGATGAATTGTTGTGAAGATGTTTAATGAGAGGATGAATTGGTGTATAGATGTTTAATAAGAGGATGAATTGTTGTATAGATGCCACTTCAGAACAGTGGATCTGATGTACAGAGAATTAGAGGACAGTCTCGTAATATTTTGTTTCATAATGTTCCCTAAACATTTTAATTTTGTTTATCTCTGAAAACAAACCCCACCTCTAAAATTAGTCACAGACTTAAGATTGGTAATACCCTGGTGAGTTTGGCTGAGGAAAGGTGCTTTAATGTTTCTTTGGATTGGAGACACAATCGAGACACAATCATGTTGGTAGGAGGAAGAATATTGTTCCAGGAACTTAGCTGCCATAGAAAATACATAAATCAATTGGGTGAGTGTGGCAGGAAGCTTTGGTACCTGTACAGGGCCAGTGGGACATCTGGCTGGTCAATCATTGTCGCCATGGCATCATACAAATTAGCCAGCACTGGACTGTCATGTCAGCTGACATAAGCATTCATCAATACTTAGCCCAGGGTGGTTAGTGTTCAATAGATGGTCAGTATTGGCGGTCACTTCCTAGTGGTCAAAGCCAGGATATCAACACACTGCACCAACACAGGGTTTCCTTGTAATTAATGTTTGTTAAAAATATGCTGTTGAAATTAATTAAAATTCCACAATATATATTTAGAGGATATTGGTGTGGGTAATTTCTTTACAGTGGTGACCCCTGATGTACCTTGTACATGTCTGTTGATCTGCAGCTAATATGAAACTTGTTTATCATCAGTTGGTAGCTGTTGGGGTTCACACTAGTGAGAAGGCCTGCCTAAGTAGCCCACCACTTGGGTGACAATCTCTCTAGCTAATTGTTATCTTGATCCACTGCCCGGGATCTTGGTTGTATATTTTCACCAGTGATTCTACTCGACAGTATTCTACCTGAGTATTTCCTACTATGGCTGGTGTATAGTCTCCCAGGCTGTGAGTGGCCCAGACCCTTTGTTTGTCTCCCCCTGCAATCTTACCTTCAGTGATGCAATCAGAGTAGCACCAGTCTACCAGTGTTATGTTATCTCCATAACTGTACACAATGTTTGGACAGAGGTCATTTAACTGGACATTAAATCAGCAGATGACTGAAGGTTACAGCACCGTGACCTTAAAGAAGGACAAATGATGCAGATCTATGTGTGACCTAAGATAACCGTCCTACCATAACTCTGACCTATATATCCTCCAGGCTGTCCTACCAATATATCGGACCTATATATCCTCCAGCCTGTCCTACTATATATCCTACTAAATCTCCAGCCTGTCCTACCATAACTCTGACCTATATATCCTCCAGGCTGTCCTACCATATCTCTGACCTGTATATCCTACTAAATCTCCAGCCTGTCCTACCATAACTCTGACCTATATATCCTCCAGCCTGTCCTACCATAACTCTGACCTATATATCCTCCAGCCTGTCCTACATATCTCTGACCTATATATCCTCCAGCCTGTCCTACCATAACTCTGACCTATATATCCTCCAGCCTGTCCTACATATCTCTGACCTATATATCCTCCAGCCTGTCCTACCATAACTCTGACCTATATATCCTCCAGCCTGTCCTACCATATCTCTGACCTATATATCCTCCAGCCTGTCCTACCATAACTCTGACCTATATATCCTCCAGCCTGTCCTACCATAACTCTGACCTATATATCCTCCAGCCTGTCCTACCATATCTCTGACCTATATATCCTCCAGCCTGTCCTACCATAACTCTGACCTATATATCCTCCAGCCTGTCCTACCATATCTCTGACCTATATATCCTCCAGCCTGTCCTACCAATATATCTGACCTATATATCCTCCAGCCTGTCCTACCATATCTCTGACCTATATATCCTTCAGCTTGTCCTACCATATCTCTGACCTATATATCCTCCAGTCTGTCCTACCAATATATCTGACCTATATATCCTCCAGCCTGTCCTACCATATCTCTGACCTATATATCCTCCAGCCTGTCCTACCAATAACTCTGACCTATATATCCTCCAGCCTGTCCTACCATATCTCTGACCTGTATATCCTACTAAATCTCCAGCCTGTCCTACCAATATATCTGACCTATATATCCTACTAAATCTCCAGCCTGTCCTACCATATATCTGACCTATATATCCTCCAGCCTGTCCTACCAATATATCTGACCTATATATCCTCCAGCCTGTCCTACCAATATATCTGACCTATATATCCTCCAGCCTGTCCTACCAATATATCTGACCTATATATCCTCCAGCCTGTCCTACCAATATATATGACCTATATATCCTCCAGCCTGTCCTACCAATATATCTGACCTATATATCCTCCAGCCTGTCCTACCAATATATCAGACCTATATATCCTCCAGCCTGTCCTACCATATCTCTGACCTGTATATCCTACTAAATCTCCAGCCTGTCCTACCAATATATCTGACCTATATATCCTCCAGTCTGTCCTGCCATATATCTGACCTATATATCCTCCAGCCTGTCCTACCATATCTCTGACCTATATATCCTCCAGCCTGTCCTACCATATATCTGACCTATATATCCTACTAAATCTCCAGCCTGTCCTACCATATCTCGGACCTATATATCCTCCAGCCTGACCTACTATATATCCTACTAAATCTCCAGCCTGTCCTACCAATATATCTGACCTATATATCCTCCAGCCTGTCCTACCATATCTCTGAGCTATTTATCCTCCAGCCTGTCCTACTATATATCCTACTAAATCGCAAGCCTGTCCTACCAAAGTCTATAGGTATACTGTAGTAGATAGGTGTATAGGTATACTGTAGTAGGTAGGAGTATAGGTATACTGTAGTTGGTAAGAGTATAGGTATACTGTAGTAGGTAGGAGTATAGGTATACTGTAGTAGGTAGGAGTATAGGTATACTGTAGTTGGTAAGAGTATAGGTATACTGTAGTAGGTAGGAGTATAGGTATACTGTAGTTGGTAAGAGTATAGGTATACTGTAGTAGATAGGAGTATAGGTATACTGTAGTAGGTAGGAATAGAGGTAAACTGTAGTAGGTAGGAGTATAGGTATACTGTAGTAGATAGGAGTATAGGTAAACTGTAGTAGGTAGGAGTATAGGTATACTGTAGTAGATAGGAGTATAGGTATACTGTAGTAGGTAGGAGTATAGGTATACTGTAGTAGGTATGAGTATAGGTAAACTGTAGTAGATTGGAATATAGGTATATAATGCTTAACCATTGTAAAACATTCAAACATAATTTCAGCAAGAAAACTGTGATACAAGTTTTTTTGTTAAAAGCTTTACAAGAAATTTATTTCAGTTATTACATTAAATAAAAAAAATCTGTTTTATATTGTACTTTATTCAAACACAAATATATAATTAAAAGAAAAGTTTAAATTTTTAAAACACTTTTATTTATTTAATATAAACAACTATTGGATAATAAATTAAGATAAACTAAATTCTTTTGAATATTATTCAATTAATTATAGTTTTTTTAAAAGAAAGACGCTTTTATCAGTTTACATTTGGAAACGATTAACCGTCAAATTTGAGAGTTTCATATTTTGACTCTCAGGATTTCAGAGCAGAGGGTCACTGACTCTTGAGATTTTAAACTTACTGGATGCCCTGTACATGCTTCGGAATAGACTGGCCCCCTGTCTCTATAATATTAGAATTATACCTAAAACTTCTGTGATTTTGATCTCTAGAATATGTCTGATTCTTCCGAATTCAAATTTCAAACTAGTGGTAGATAATCTAGTATTGAAATAATTTAGCTGAGCAAATATTCTTCACAAAAAAAAGTAGTGGCTGGTGGTCAGTATCGGCTTGAGAACTTCATTAATCCTTCCATTTAATCATGTGAATGGAATTTTTTTTGTCATGCTAGAACTAAGAAGACAAACACAAAAATGTCAGAAAGGAAAGCTAGTCCGGTGTTAATAACAGATTGCTAGTAAGTGTTCGACAGAAACGGGTTGAATCACCTACGTGTACCTGTCCACACTCGCAAACTTACATAACACTTACACTTTAATCACCTTCTATACAGGTGTTTTCTGGGGGATATAGTCACACACAGGTATCAGGCAGTCAACAGGTAAAGGATTACAGCATGTTTACCAAATTGTCAAAAGGAAAGGATTAGGGATTAGTAAAGCCATCATTACTAGGAGTTGGGCCATCCAGGTGGAAAATACTCGTTAATACACCTAGGTCTACAGGTAGTGAGATTACATTTAGTAACATAGAGATAGGAACTGGTATATAGATTATAACAGTGTAACCTCATCAAAAATACATGGCTGTGAGACATGCTGATCAATTGTGGAGATTTCAGACAGAACCAAGACATTAAAACACAGGCCTGATACCAAAAACTTTGTTTAGTAATAGTGTCAAACCTGTCTATAAAGACCGCCCAAGGGGAGTCAGAAAACGGTCACTATAGACAGGATCAACACATTAAACACAGGCCTGATACCAAAAACATTGTTTAGTAATATCATTGTTCAATATCTTTGAATATCTATGTAAAAATTGGTCTGTACCATCAGCTGTGCATTTTTTAAGCTGATATGACTAAATTGTAAATGAGTCATTAAGCAATTTACACTCATTACAAAAACACAGAAGAAATTTATTTTCCATGCCTAAGTTTTTATCTGTGTTTTTCTCAATGCCTTGTGGAGCATACAGCTGGAGCTGCCATTTCAGCCTCATTTCAGCCTCATTTCAGCCTCATTTCTTGATTCAGCCTCATTTCAGCGAGTTCCAGCTTACACTACACATATTTCTTTCACTACAGATGTGTCATCAAGTTATGAAAGACATTAGAACACACAAGGTTTTAAATACATGACAAATTATTGAATGTCACTTAATGTAATAAAATTACAACTTACAAAAAGGGAATCAGTAAAATTACAACTTACAAAAAGGGAATCAACACCTGACTCCTACGTGCTGTATATCGTGTGAATTGCATATGCTCATTAAAGATAAAGCTGATGTGTTAGTTTGAAGCATTATAAATTGCTTGCTCTGAAAGAATGATTTGAATGATTTTGAAGGGATTGAGTCCCATTGATGGTTAGAAACAGATTGGTACAGACTGACTGATTTTCAGTGAAATATTATTATATATATAAATATATTTTACTTGATAAGTGCTTAGCTGCCCATCTATAGGAGGAATTCAAGATATCAGGTAAGATGCAACATTAGGATTTCAGTTTCAAAGGTGGGCAATGTCAAAAATATTAATAGGATGGTGGACAATGTCCAGTATATTGATAGGATGGTGGGCAATGTCAAATATATTAATAGGATGGTGGACAATGTCCAGTGTATTGATAGGATGGTGGGCAATGTCAAATATATTAATAGGATGGTGGACAATGTCCAGTGTATTGATAGGATGGTGGGCAATGTCAAATATATTAATAGGATGGTGGACAATGTCCAGTATATTAATAGGATGGTGGGCAATGTCCAGTATATTAATAGGATGGTGGACAATGTCCAGTGTATTAATAGGATGGTGGACAATGTCCAGTATATTAATAGGATGGTGGACAATGTCCAGTGTATTATTGGGATGGTGGACAATGTCCAGTATATTATTGGGATGGTGGACAATGTCCAGTATATTAATAGGATGGTGGACAATGTCCAGTATATTATTGGGATGGTGGACAATGTCCAGTATATTGATAGGTTGGTGGACAATGTCAAGTATATTAATAGGATGGTGGACAATGTCCAGTGTATTGATAGGATGGTGGACAATGTCCAGTATATTAATAGGATGGTGGACAATGTCCAGTGTATTAATAGGATGGTGGACAATGTCCAGTATATTGATAGGATGGTGGACAATGTCAAGTATATCAATAGGATGGTGGACAATGTCCAGTATATTGATAGGATGGTGGACAATGTCAAGTATATTGATAGGTTAGTGGACAATGTCAAGTATATTAATAGGATGGTGGACAATGTCCAGTATATTGATAGGATGGTGGGCAATGTCAAATATATTAATAGGATGGTGGACAATGTCCAGTGTATTGATAGGATGGTGGGCAATGTCAAATATATTAATAGGATGGTGGACAATGTCCAGTATATTAATAGGATGGTGGGCAATGTCCAGTATATTAATAGGATGGTGGACAATGTCCAGTGTATTAATAGGATGGTGGACAATGTCCAGTATATTAATAGGATGGTGGACAATGTCCAGTGTATTATTGGGATGGTGGACAATGTCCAGTATATTATTGGGATGGTGGACAATGTCCAGTATATTAATAGGATGGTGGACAATGTCCAGTATATTATTGGGATGGTGGACAATGTCCAGTATATTGATAGGTTGGTGGACAATGTCAAGTATATTAATAGGATGGTGGACAATGTCCAGTGTATTGATAGGATGGTGGACAATGTCCAGTATATTAATAGGATGGTGGACAATGTCCAGTGTATTAATAGGATGGTGGACAATGTCCAGTGTATTGATAGGATGGTGGACAATGTCCAGTATATTAATAGGATGGTGGACAATGTCCAGTGTATTAATAGGATGGTGGGCAATGTCCAGTATATTAATAGGATGGTGGACAATGTCCAGTGTATTAATAGGATGGTGGACAATGTCAAGTATATTAATAGGATGGTGGACAATGTCCAGTGTATTAATAGGATGGTGGACAATGTCCAGTGTATTAATAGGATGGTGGACAATGTCCAGTATATTGATAGGATGGTGGACAATGTCAAGTATATTATTGGGATGGTGGACAATGTCCAGTATATTATTGGGATGGTGGACAATGTCCAGTATATTATTGGGATGGTGGACAATGTCCAGTATATCAATAGGATGGTGGACAATGTCAAGTATATCAATAGGATGGTGGACAATGTCCAGTATATTGATAGGATGGTGGACAATGTCAAGTATATTATTGGGATGGTGGACAATGTCCAGTATATTATTGGGATGGGTGAATGATGTCCAGTGAACAATTTCCTGAAAAATATTAGGAGTGTAAACAGACCTGGATACCTTTGTGGTGTATAGTGACATATTGATGGAGCCAGTGGTCACGTGTTTATATACATTAATTATGTATAGGATCAACATGTAACTACAATGTCTGACAGCTGTTTACCAACTGTATACTGTTATATAGGGTACAACCATCTAATTACAGGTCTAACATCAATACACCAAACATACTTACATTGAACAAACCTATCATTTTATATGGTATTGGCCATTAAGGAATGTATTTTATTTTTAATATACCTCCTCATAACCAAATACTTGCAATTCCTCCTTTTTTGGGATGGGGATTCAGATTTGGACCTGATAACTGGGAAGACAACCCAACCACAACACAATATGAACCACAACACTCAGAACCACAACACAATGTGAACCACAACACAATGTGAACCACAACACAATGTGAACCACAACACTCAGAACCACAACACAATGTGAACCACAACACAATGTGAACTACAACACAATGTGACAACAACACAATGTGAACCACAACATAGTGTGAACCACAACACTCAGAACCACAACACAATGTGAACCACAACACTCAGAACCACAACACAATGTGAACCACAACACAATGTGAACCACAACACAATGTGAACCACAACACTCAGAACCACAACACAATGTGAACCACAACACAATGTGAACCACAACACAATGTGAACTACAACACAATGTAACAACAACACAATGTGAACCACAACACAATGTGAACCACAACACTCAGAACCACAACACAATGTGAACCACAACACAATGTGAACCACAACACAATGTGAACCACAACACAATGTGACAACAACACAATGTGAACCACAACACAATGTGAACCACAATACAATGTGAACCACAACACAATGTGAACCACAACACAATGTGACAACAACACTCAGAACCACAACACTCAGAACCACAACACAATGTGAACCACAACACAATGTGAACAACAATACAATGTGAACCACAACACAATGTGACAAACAACACAATGTGAACCACAACACAATGTGAACCACAACACAATGTGAACCACAATACAATGTGAACCACAACACAATGTGAACCACAACACAATGTGAACCACAACACAATGTGACAACAACACAATGTGAACCACAATACAATGTGAACCACAACACAATGTGAACCACAACACAATGTGAACCACAATACAATGTGAACCACAACACAATATGACAACAACACAATGTGAACCACAACACAATGTGAACCACAACACAATGTGAACCACAACACAATATGAACCACAACACAATGTGAACCACAACACAATATGAACCACAACACAATGTGAACCACAACACAATGTGAACCACAACACAATGTGAACCACGTCACCGACATCATTACTAAAGTATGCTACCAGATACCATCAGGTCACCTTGTACCTTAAATTGTCAAAAATGACTGCAAAATGTGAACTGTGATGTGTTGAATTAGATGTAATAGTTATTGAGATATTGAGTCTGTATCATTAGTCATATAAGTACAGGAGACCTGACAGATCGTCATCAGTGATATAAGTACAGGGGACCTGATAGGTCGTCATCAGTAATATAAGTACAGGAGACCTGACAGATCGTCATCAGTAATATAAGTACAGGAGACCTGACAGATCGTCATCAGTAATATAAATACAGAAGACCTGACAGATCGTCATCAGTTATATAAGTACAGGAGACCTGACAGATCGTCATCAGTCATATAAGTACAGGAGACCTGACAGATCGTCATCAGTAATATAAGTACAGGAGACCTGACAGGTCGTCATCAGTAATATAAGTACAGGAGACCTGACAGGTCGTCATCAGTAATATAAGTACAGGAGACCTGACAGATCGTCATCAGTAATATAAGTACAGGAGACCTGACAGATCGTCATCAGTAATATAAGTACAGGAGACCCGACAGATCGTCATCAGTGATATAAGTACAGGTGACCCGACAGATCGTCATCAGTGATATAAGTACAGGAGACTTGACAGATCATCATCAGTGATATAAGTACAGGAGACCTGACAGATCGTCATCAGTAATATAAGTACAGGAGACCTGACAGATCGTCATCAGTAATATAAGTACAGGAGACCTGACAGGTCGTCATCAGTAATATAATTACAGGAGACCTGACAGATCGTCATCAGTGATATAAATACAGGAGACCTGACAGATCGTCATCAGTGATATAAGTACAGGGGACCTGACAGATCGTCATCAGTAATATAAGTACAGGAGACTTGACAGGTCGTCATCAGTAATATAAGTACAGGAGACCTGACAGATCGTCATCAGTAATATAAGTACAGGAGACTTGACAGGTCGTCATCAGTAATATAAGTACAGGAGACCTGACAGATCGTCATCAGTAATATAAGTACAGGAGACCTGACAGATCGTCATCAGTAATATAAGTACAGGAGACCTGACAGGTCGTCATCAGCGATATAAGTACAGGAGACCTGACAGATCGTCATCAGTAATATAAGTACAGGAGACCTGACTGATCGTCATCAGTAATATAAGTACAGGAGACCCGACAGATCGTCATCAGTGATATAAGTACATGAGACCTGACAGATCGTCATCAGTAATATAAGTACAGGAGACCTGACAGATCGTCATCAGTAATATAAGTACAGGTGACCTGACAGATCGTCATCAGTAATATAAGTACAGGAGACCTGACAGATCGTCATCAGTAATATAAGTACAGGAGACCTGACAGATCGTCATCAGTGATATAAGGACAGGAGACCTGACAGATCGTCATCAGTAATATAAGTACAGGAGACCTGACAGATCGTCATCAGTAATATAAGTACAGGAGACCTGACAGATCGTCATCAGTAATATAAGTACAGGAGACCTGACAGATCGTCATCAGTAATATAAGTACAGGAGACCTGACAGATCGTCATCAGTAATATAAGTACAGGAGACCTGACAGGTCGTCATCAGCGATATAAGTACATGAGACCTGACAGATCGTCATCAGCGATATAAGTACAGGAGACCTGACAGATCGTCATCAGTGATATAAGTACAGGAGACCTGACAGATCGTCATCAGTGATATAAGTACATGAGACCTGACAGATCGTCATCAGTAATATAAGTACAGGTGACCTGACAGATCGTCATCAGTGATATAAGTACAGGAGACCTGACAGATCGTCATCAGTAATATAAGTACAGGAGACCTGACAGATCGTCATCAGTGATATAAGGACAGGAGACCTGACAGATCGTCATCAGTAATATAAGTACAGGAGACTTGACAGATCGTCATCAGTAATATAAGTACAGGAGACTTGACAGATCGTCATCAGTATTATAAGTACAGGAGACTTGACAGATCGTCATCAGTAATATAAGTACAGGTGACCTGACAGATCGTCATCAGTGATATAAGTACAGGTGACCTGACAGATCGTCATCAGTAATATAAGTACAGGAGACCTGACAGATCGTCATCAGTAATATAAGTACAGGTGACCTGACAGATCGTCATCAGTAATATAAGTACAGGAGACCTGACAGATCGTCATCAGTAATATAAGTACAGGTGACCTGACAGATCGTCATCAGTGATATAAGTACAGGTGACCTGACAGATCGTCATCAGTAATATAAGTACAGGTGACCTGACAGATCGTCATCAGTGATATAAGTACAGGTGACCTGACAGATCGTCATCAGTAATATAAGTACAGGTGACCTGACAGATCGTCATCAGTAATATAAGTACAGGAGACCTGACAGATCGTCATCAGTAATATAAGTACAGGAGACCTGACAGATCGTCATCAGTGATATAAGTACAGGAGACTTGACAGATCGTCATCAGTAATATAAGTACAGGAGACCTGACAGATCGTCATCAGTAATATAAGTACAGGAGACTTGACAGATCGTCATCAGTGATATAAGGACAGGAGACCTGACAGATCGTCATCAGTAATATAAGTACAGGAGACTTGATAGATCGTCATCAGTGATATAAGGACAGGAGACCTGACAGATCGTCATCAGTAATATAAGTACAGGAGACCTGACAGATCGTCATCAGTGATATAAGTACAGGAGACTTGACAGATCGTCATCAGTAATATAAGTACAGGAGACTTGACAGGTCGTCATCAGTAATATAAGTACAGGTGACCTGACAGGTCGTCATCAGTAATATAAGTACAGGAGACCTGACAGATCGTCATCAGTAATATAAGTACAGGAGACCTGACAGATCGTCATCAGTAATATAAGTACAGGAGACCTGACAGATCGTCATCAGTAATATAAGTACAGGAGGCTTGACAGATCGTCATCAGTAATATAAGTACAGGAGACCTGACAGATCGTCATCAGTAATATAAGTACAGGAGACTTGACAGATCGTCATCAGTAATATAAGTACAGGTGACCTGACAGATCGTCATCAGTGATATAAGTACAGGTGACCCGACAGATCGTCATCAGTAATATAAGTACAGGTGACCGGACAGATCGTCATCAGTGATATAAGTACAGGTGACCGGACAGATCGTCATCAGTAATATAAGTACAGGAGACCTGACAGATTGTCATCAGTAATATAAGTACAGGAGACTTGACCGATAAGTTAGACATGAACAAATGTACCAGTCTGTGTAATGTACATGCAATGACAAAGTTGTACTTTACAGGGGCATTTCAACCAACGCATTTAAGTGTCTAGGGACAAAATTGGGCATACAGTGATTATGTGGTCAGCTTTCTGAATCATCAGCCATTTTGTTCTGATTTATTATATCACCACATGCTATATATAACCAGTTTACGTCTTCATAGTTTACAATAACTGTGTACTAATATGTGAACAATTATTGAAATTTTACAAAGAAAAAAAAGAAGAACCCAGTAACAGCCTTACCTAGGTATTTAGCCTGGTCAGCTAGTGTCCACTACTGACCGCATGGCCCTAAGATTGGTCAGCCTCTGTAGTGTGCAGTCACTAATGGTCAACATTACCCAGGATTAGTGAGATTTGACCCCCTGTGCTAGATTCCACTGCCTTACATAAGACTTTCTGGCTAGCCTATTGTGTTCATCTAAAGTCAGAGGTTGTGACCCCTGGGTTCCAATCTCCAGTTTGTCTTAATTTGAAAAGGAGTGGCCACAGGAAGCTAAAGAATTTAATAGGGTCTTACTAGCCTGGCTATTGGTCATTGTATCTTTGATGATGAAAGAGAGATACAGGAAATTTATATAGTGGAGATCTCATGTTACAGAGGCAAGCTGCCAGGCTTTCTATCTGACTCCACAGGCCAGCAGGGAAACCCATTCACACTCTATCTCATTAATCATGGTCAGATGACCATACTATAAGGTCTGAGTGACCACTGGGTGACCACTGGGCAGTAGTGGTGTGGAATTACTCACCATTACCTTGGTATTGTATCACACTGAATTGCTCAGTATAAAAAAGTTCTAAAGAAAGTCATGTAATTGGTAAACCAGTAACTGTTCCCTGTGTTTAAAACATTTGTATCAGCACCACAGTTGCTTATCTGATCAATATTATATCAATAAATGTGCCTGACAAAAACAGTGTCAGTGAGGTTTATATATACTACTGGTATTTATATACACAAAGTAGCCATTTGTGGCTGTGTATTAAATTCACTGGTATTTATATATATGTGACTATATCAAATATACTGGTAGTTATATATATGTGACTATATCAAATATACTGGTAGTTATATATATATGTGACTATATCAAATATACTGGTAGTTATATATATGTGACTATATCAAATATACTGGTAGTTATATATATGTGACTTTATCAAATATACTGGTAGTTATATATATGTGACTATATCAAATATACTGGTAGTTAAAAAGTGGTCGTATTTGCAGAACATAAAATAACAAAATTACCATCATAACTTAAATGTCAGCAACAAAGTAATTTATTTCATTGTATACATCTGTATATACTACCTATATATATACTACCTGTATATACTACCTATATATACTACCTATATATACTACCTATATATACTACCTGTATATACTACCTATATATACTACCTGTATATACTACCTATATGTGCCAGCTGATTTAGACAGGAATGTACAACCAACTCCCTATGTTACTACACATTGTTAAAAGCATTTATGACCAGATTAGATCTAATTACATTCATTTTACTATGGCCACCCTGGATAGAGCCCAACTGACCATGACATTAGATAGTACTGTTGACCACCCTGGACATCCAACCATAATACATTAGTGTGTTGACCAATTTATGTGGCCTGACCAACATCAAAGGCCAGCCAGACAATGATGGGCCGAAATCCAATCCAAATTTTACAGAGTCCATTATTATTATAATCAATGTACTGGACCTTGTCCACTTCTGTCCACCTAAACAGATCAAAAACAAGGTCAGCAGATCTTAAGTTTCTTGATCATATAAAGATTGATGTCCTTGAATGGTCAATATAATGATCTGTACAGTATATTTACTATATTCCACAAACATATCAATGGTTATGAGCTGGTTTGTCAGTAACACCAGTATTTATGAGTGTTCCCCTGGGAATAGAGCTGGCTGCAATAAGATCTATACTAGTGTAAAATTTATTACTAGCTCAGACTTGCAGGAATTCAGTGGAATTTCCCTTAAGTCTAGTGGTAGGTAGACTGGCCCCAAATTCTTAGTTATCAGTTATGGACTTGTGTCGAGGTCTGTCATCCATCCGTCCATCCATCCGTTAACAATTCTTGTTATCACTATTTCTCAGAAAGTACTAAAGGGATCAATCTCAAATTTCACATGTAAGTTCCCCTGGTCCCTAGTTATCCAAATTGCATTTTGTGACAGCCATCTTGGATTTTGACAATTGAAACTTCATTAACAATTTCTTAAAGTACTAAATGGCCATTATGGGTCTTTCTTAAATTTAAATGTAGAGGTTCCCATTGGTCTCCAGTTGTGCATTGAAGTCTGATTGAAAGAATTAGATGGATGAAAAAGAGTATGGCCATCTTGGATTTTTTACAAGTGTTGATATTTTTCTTGTCGGTCCAAAATCAAAGATGGCCACCAAGGCCAATAGTACCACTATACCAAAACTGAGTATACATACTACAATAGTACAAGGGTCTTTAGAGTCAGATAATTTATCTGGGTGGTATGTATGGAAGTAATTCAGCTGAGTAATTTATCTGGGTGGTATGTTTGGAAGTAATTCAGTTGAGTGATTTATCTGGGTGGTATGTATGGAAGTAATTCAGTTGAGTGATTTATCTGGGTGGTATATATAGAAGTAATTCAGCGGAGTAATTTATCTGGGTGGTATATAGGGAAGAATTTATCTGGGTGGTATATATGGAAGAACTTATCTGGGTGGTATGTATAGAAGTAATTCAGCTGAGTAATTTATCTGGGTGGTATGTACAGAAGTAATTCAGCTGAGTAATTTATCTGGGTGGTATGTATGGAAGTAATTCAGCTGAGTAATTTATCTGGGTGGTATGTATGGAAGTAATTCAGCTGAGTAATTTATCTGGGTGGTATGTACAGAAGTAATTCAGCTGAGTAATTTATCTGGGTGGTATGTATGGAAGTAATTCAGCTGAGTAATTTATCTGGGTGGTATGTATGGAAGTAATTCAGCGGAGTAATTTATCTGATGTTATATATAGAAGTAATTCAGCGGAGTAATTTATCTGATGTTATATATAGAAGTAATTCAGCGGAGTAATTTATCTGGGTGGTATATATAGAAGTAATTCAGTGGAGTAATTTATCTGGGTGGTATATATGTAAGTAATTTAACGGAGTAATTTATCTGGTGGTATATATGGACTATGAAGGCACACAGCAGGGCCCCTTGCTTCCTCCCTTGTTTCCTATTAGATGTATAGGAACCCTTATATACTTGTGAATTATTGATAGGGGGATATATATAGCAGTGGTCAGTTGAGTGGTCAGTGGTGGATAAGGACACTGACCGACTGGTTGTTACACACCTAGGTTACCTGTGTGTGCACTATCTTATACTGGATGATTTAATGGTGGGAAGAATGATGTAACCACATTCTGTTTATCTACTGTCAGTAAATACACTTGACCTCCGGGTCAGATGACCTCTGTCACACCTGCTGCTCTCAGATACACATTATACGGCTGGAGAATGGCAGTATTGTCCACTTTATGTGAATTTCTTGTTTATAATTGTAGTGTATTGTAGGAATGCTATAACAATGCATTATTGAATTGCCAGTGGCACATCATTATGTAGTGCTGGATAACATAAGCAATATTGTCAGTTATGAGTTTGGACAAATGGACTGGTCAAAGGGAGATTACTAGAGGAATGAAGATCAGGGCAAGAGCCTCACTAGGATGGCGGCGGTATCAAATTTAATTGTGATTACGCATGACTGAAGATAGATGTGATCTTCGTAATTTGTTTAAGGATAATAAAACCAGAATAACATAATGTGAAAAATACAAGAAATATTTCAAATTCATTTTATTACCGTAACAATTGAGTTACCAGTGTAATCACTGACATTATATTTTTAGCTCACCCGCTTGAAGGGCAAGTGTATCTATGCTGTATGGTCCGTCATCCATACAGCCATCCAGCATCAACTTTTCCCTTTAAACAACTCTCAATAACCAGGAGTTTGAAGAAGGACAACCAAGTTTATTCTAATAAACTTTTAAGGTCACAGAGGTCAAATGTGTTAAAATCTTGAAACAACAACTTCTCATTAACCAAGAGTTGCAGAGACCTGATATTGGACAAGTATTATACTGGCATGAAGGGCTTCAAAATTTGATAATCAAAATTAATAGAGATACTTTATCTGAATCAGATAAAAACCCAAATGGCTATTATATAGCAAGCCTTTTATCTTTATTTGAATAAGACAATTATATTTATTGAGAAAATACAGATATCTGTCTATAAGTTAGAGATATCTCTAATAAAATCAGAGATATATCTGTATATATGAAAAAGACATATCTGTGTGTTTTAAATAGAGCTATCTCCAATTCCTATTAGATGCATATATCTCTGTTTAAATAGAGATATCTGTATTTAAGATAGATTTATTCTACTGTATTTAAATATAGATATCTGAATTAAATAGGTATAACCATATACCTTACTATTATATTTAAGTAAAGTGGTAATTAGTAGCATCTGCATAAATTACCTAGACCAACTTCAAAGTTCCATTAGAAGCAGATAAGTACTGCAGGCCCATTGGGCCTCTTGTTATCTTAAAATAATAAAATAATTGTCTATGCACTCCTTTAAATAGAAATCTCAAAATATTGACTATAAATTATATTGCTGGATTGACAAGGGTTTCCTGTACCTTTTATCAGATCAGAAGAACATGCATTGGTGGTACAAGTGAGCTTCCAATGATTTACCAAACACTTCAGTTCCCTGATGACAGACACTCAGGAAGTTTAAAAACTCTAATCCTGTACAAAATGTACTGGTACCAGTATGTGTTGGGAATGACTAAACTAAAGTTGTTACTTCATCACCTTGGAAACGGGTCATTGTTGGCAATCATTTATCAGGAAGCTTCTGTTATGTCAGCGTTTTTAGTGTACCTATAATCCCCTTATGCAGATATAGAGGTTACACAACGAGTGGTTGTTGTATATGGTATTTCTTTCACTCGAGTTAAGTTATTTTTTAAAGTTGCAAAAGACACCAGCTTTAGTGAGTGTCTTTTGTAACTTTTTATACCTCCTAAACTACTGAGGGAATTTCAACGAAACTTTATGGCAATAACCCTTATACATTGTAGATGTACATAATCTATATCATGTTGTAATTTTGTGGTTACCATGGTAACCATTTCACTATACTTCGTTTTTTGGGTGAGGGGAATTTTGTCCAGTCAACTCCCCAAATTACACTGGAGTGATAGGGACCATTTGTAATGTGCATGCATGATATTTCTCTATAGAATTTTTGGTTTCCATGGTTACCAGGTTTCAATACCCATATTCTTGTGGAAAAATTAATTTGTCAAGACAAATAGGACAACTCCTATATAACTATCAACCGATTTCATTTGAAATACACAGGAATGTTAGGGACTCATAATGTGTACATATTCATGCAGGTTTTTTCCCCTACAAATTTAGGTTGCCATGGTAACCCGCTAACGGAAAACAGGTTTTTGTCGGAAAATCTTCACCAGAGTGGCGGTGGAGGGGTGGGGGTATGAGTCGGCCCTCTGGACAACAGTTCTAGTTAAAAATATAAATTTCATATCCAAAAATCATGAGTCTTGTGACCTGTTTCTGCCACTTGAATCAAAGGGAAACATGGCCAAGTCTTAAATCGCATATGCAAATAAGATTTACAGATAACGGCCAGAACCTGGAGGGAATCAGAGTCAGCTACAGATAAAACAGAGGAATCAGAGGCAGCCCTAAGGGAAATTGATAGCCTTGGTTACCAATTAACCCTGACTTTAACATCAGGGGACATTCCCTTGGTTACCAACAACCCTGACTTAAACATCAGGGGACATTCCCTTGGTTACCAATAACCCTGACTTTAACATCAGGGGACATTCCCTTGGTTACCAATAACCCTGACTTAAACATCAGGGGACATTCCCTTGGTTACCAATAACCCTGACTTAAACATCAGGGGACATTCCCTTGGTTACCAATAACCCTGACTTAAACATCAGGGGACATTCCCTTGGTTACCAATAACCCTGAATTTAACATCAGGGGACATTCCCTTGGTTACCAATAACCCTGACTTAAACATCAGGGGACATTCCCTTGGTTACCAATAACCCTGACTTTAACATCGGGGACATTCCCTTGGTTACCAATAACCCTGACTTTAACATCAGGGGACATTCCCTTGGTTACCAATAACCCTGACTTTAACATCAGGGGACATTCCCTTGGTTACCAATAACCCTGACTTTAACATCAGGGGACATTCCCTTGGTTACCAATAACCCTGACTTTAACATCGGGGACATTCCCTTGGTTACCAATAACCCTGACTTTAACATCGGGGACATTCCCTTGGTTACCAATAACCCTGACTTTAACATCAGGGGACATTCCCTTGGTTATCAATAACCCTGATGTAAACATCAATGGACATATAAACCATGTAAACTGGGTTTCCACATGTGGTTAGTGCATAAACGGGCCTTGTAGGCCCTATACCATCAAGAAACAGCATTTATGTAATTCTATATTTAGATCAAGTAAAGACACTGAAATGTTTCAATATCCAGCTTCTCTATATATATGGGTATGGTAGATTGAAGGGGTAAATGTCTGTAAAACTCTTTATGTCTCTTACGAGTGTTAACTGCTGCTTATTCTCAACTTAATGGTTCTGATGACAAAACATTTCAGTGTCAGAATCTTTACTGATATATACCGCATTCCCAACATTTTTAGGTGCCATCCTTCAGTAAAATACCTCTGGCGGTCAAGCCAATATCAGTACCAGCCGTCTGCATGTATATAATAAATGTTTGAAGTGCTATTCAATTAAAAATAATTTGAGAATAATGTTATAGTTACTAACCTGTTAAAGCAATTAAAAGAAAGATTGTAACTTACTGTTGATACATTTTTTTTATTTTCAGACGTTCCGGTTACCACTGGGTTACAAGTATAATTGCCCCTCCCCCACCACATGGACACTGGTCATCCACTCTCTCCTCACTATCCTCAACGTAGGACTGTCTGTAGCCAGGAAACATGGTATGTGACTTTCTAAGGATGATATAATAACTAACTGAGGATGTGAATGTAATATACTGAGGATGTCAATGTAACATACTGGGGATGTCACAGTGTAACATACTGGGGATGTCAGTGTAATATACTGGGGATGTCAATGTAATATACTGAGGATGTCAGTGTAACATATTCGGGATGTCAATGTTATATACTGGGAATGTCAATGTAACATACTGGGGATGTCAATATAATATACTGGGGATGTCAATGTAACATACTGGGGATGTCAATGTAACATACTGGGGATGTCAATGTAACATACTGGGGATGTCAGTGTAACATACTGGGGATGTCAGTGTAACATACTGGGGATGTCAGTGTAACATACTGGGGATGTCAGTGTAACATACTGGGGATGTCAATGTAACATACTGGGGATGTCAATGTAATATACTGGGGATGTCAGTGTAACATACTGGGGATGTCAATGTAACATACTGGTAATGTCAATGTAACATACTGAGGATGTCAATGTAACATACTGGGGATGTCAATGTAACATACTGGGGATGTCAATGTAACATACTGGGGATGTCAATATAACATACTGGGGATGTCAGTGTAACGTACTGGGGATGTCAATGTAACATACTGGGGATGTCAATGTACCATACTGGGGATGTCAATGTAACATACTGGGGATGTCAATGTAACATACTGGGGATGTCAATGTAACATACTGGGGATGTCAATGTAACATACTGGGGATGTCAGTGTAACATACTGGTAATGTCAATGTAACATACTGAGGATGTCAATGTAACATACTGGGGATGTCAATGTAACATACTGGGGATGTCAATGTAACATACTGGGGATGTCAATATAACATACTGGGGATGTCAGTGTAACATACTGGGGATGTCAATGTAACATACTGGGGATGTCAATGTACCATACTGGGGATGTCAATGTAACATACTGGGGATGTCAATGTAACATACTGGGGATGTCAATGTAACATACTGGGGATGTCAATGTAACATACTGGGGATGTCAGTGTAACATACTGGGGATGTCAATGTAACATACTGGGGATGTCAGTGTAACATACTGGGGATGTCAATGTAACATACTGAGGATGTCAATGTAACATACTGGGGATGTCAATGTAACATACTTGGGATGTCAATGTACCATACTGGGGATGTCAGTGTAACATACTGGGGATGTCAATGTAACATACTGGGGATGTCAATGTAACATACTGGGGATGTCAATGTAACATACTGGGGATGTCAGTGTAACATACTGGGGATGTCAATGTAACATACTGGGGATATCAATATAACATACTGGGGATATCAATGTAACATACTGGGGATGTCAGTGTAACATACTGGGGATGTCATGTAACATAGTGGGGATGTCAGTGTAACATACTGGGGATGTCAATGTAACATACTTGGGATGTCAATGTACCATACTGGGGATGTCAATGTAACATACTGGGGATGTCAATGTAATATACTGGGGATGTCAATATAACATACTGAGGATGTCAATGTAACATACTGGGGATGTCAATGTAACATACTGGGGATGTCAATGTAACATACTGGGGATGTCAATGTAACATACTGGGGATGTCAGTGTAACATACTGGGGATGTCAATGTAACATACTGGGGATGTCACAGTGTAACATACTGGGGATGTCAGTGTAACATACTGGGGATGTCAGTGTAACATACTGGGGATGTCAATGTAACATACTGAGGATGTCAATGTAACATACTGGGGATGTCAATGTAACATACTTGGGATGTCAATGTACCATACTGGGGATGTCAGTGTAACATACTGGGGATGTCAATGTAACATACTGGGGATGTCAATGTAACATACTGGGGATGTCAATGTAACATACTGGGGATGTCAGTGTAACATACTGGGGATGTCAATGTAACATACTGGGGATATCAATATAACATACTGGGGATATCAATGTAACATACTGGGGATGTCAGTGTAACATACTGGGGATGTCATGTAACATAGTGGGGATGTCAGTGTAACATACTGGGGATGTCAATGTAACATACTTGGGATGTCAATGTACCATACTGGGGATGTCAATGTAACATACTGGGGATGTCAATGTAATATACTGGGGATGTCAATATAACATACTGAGGATGTCAATGTAACATACTGGGGATGTCAATGTAACATACTGGGGATGTCAATGTAACATACTGGGGATGTCAATGTAACATACTGGGGATGTCAGTGTAACATACTGGGGATGTCAATGTAACATACTGGGGATGTCACAGTGTAACATACTGGGGATGTCAGTGTAACATACTGGGGATGTCAATGTAACATACTGGGGATGTCAATGTCACATACTGGGGACGTCAATGTAACATACTGGGGATGTCAATGTAACATACTGGGGATGTCAGTGTAACATACTGGGGATGTCAGTGTAACATACTGGGGATGTCAATGTAACATACTGGGGATGTCACAGTGTAACATACTGGGGATGTCAGTGTAACATACTGGGGATGTCAATGTAACATACTGGGGATGTCAATGTCACATACTGGGGACGTCAATGTAACATACTGGGGATGTCAATGTAACATACTGGGGATGTCAGTGTAACATACTGGGAATGTCAATGTAACATACTGGGGATGTCAATGTAACATACTGGGGATGTCAGTGTAACATACTGGGAATGTCAATGTAACATACTGGGGATGTCAGTGTAACATATTGGGCATGTCAATGTAACATACTGGGGATGTCAATGTAACATACTGGGGATGTCAGTGTAACATACTGGGGATGTCACAGTGTAACATACTGGGGATGTCAGTGTAACATACTGGGGATGTCAATGTAACATACTGGGGATGTCAATGTAACATACTTGGGATGTCAATGTACCATACTGGGGATGTCAATGTAACATACTGGGGATGTCAGTGTAACATACTGGGGATGTCAATGTAACACACTGGGGATGTCAATGTAACATACTGGGGATGTCAGTGTAACATACTGGGGATGTCAATGTAACACACTGGGGATGTCAGTGTAACATACTGGGGATGTCAATGTAACATACTGGGGATGTCAATGTAACATACTAGGGATGTCAATGTAACATACTGGGGATGTCAATGTTATATACTGGGGATGTCAATGTAACATACTCGTAATGTCAATGTAACATACTGGGGATGTCAATGTAACATACTGAGGATGTCAGTGTAACATACTGGTAATGTCAATGTAACATACTCGTAATGTCAGTGTAACATACTGGGGATGTCAGTGTAACATACTGGGGATGTCAGTGTAACATACTGGGGATGTCAATGTAACATACTGGGGATGTCAATGTAACATACTGGGGGTGTCAATGTAACATACTGGTAATGTCAATGTAACATACTGGGGATGTCAAAGTAACATACTGGGGATGTCAGTGTAACATACTGGGGATGTCAGTGTAACATACTGGGGATGTCAATGTAACATACTGGGGATGTCAATGTAACATACTGGGGATGTCAATGTAACATACTGGGGATGTCAGTGTAACATACTGGGGATGTCAGTGTAACATACTGGGGATGTCAGTGTAACATACTGGGGATGTCAGTGGAACATACTGGGGATGTCAATGTAACATATTGGGGATGTCAGTGTAACATACTGGGGATGTCAGTGTAACATACTGGGGATGTCAATGTAACATACTGGGGATGTCAATGTAATATACTGGGGATGTCAATATAACTAACTGAGGATGTCAATGTAACATACTTGGGATGTCAATGTAACATACTGGGGATGTCAATGTAACATACTGGGGATGTCAATGTAACATACTGGGGATGTCAATGTT
Source organism: Pecten maximus (assembly GCF_902652985.1). NCBI lineage: Eukaryota > Metazoa > Mollusca > Bivalvia > Pectinida > Pectinidae > Pecten > Pecten maximus. Next base: position 5,207,100 of record NC_047021.1, read on the forward strand.
ACACACTGGGGATGTCAATGTAACATACTGGAGATGTTATTGTAACATACTGGGGATGTCAATATAACATACTGGGGATGTCAGTGTAACATACTGGGGATGTCAATGTAACATACTGGGGATGTCAATGTAACATACTGGGGATGTCAATGTAACATACTGGGGATGTCAATGTAATATACTGGGGATGTCAATATAACTAACTGAGGATGTCAATGTAACATACTTGGGATGTCAATGTAACATACTGGGGATGTCAATGTAACATACTGGGGATGTCAATGTAACATACTGGGGATGTCAATGTTACACACTGGGGATGTCAATGTAACATACTGGAGATGTTATTGTAACATACTGGGGATGTCAATATAACATACTGGGGATGTCAGTGTAACATACTGGGGATGTCAATGTAACATACTCGTAATGTCAGTGTAACATACTGGGGATGTCAGTGTAACATACTGGGGATGTCAGTGTAACATACTGGGGATGTCAATGTAACATACTGGGGATGTCAATGTAATATACTGGGGATGTCAATATAACATACTGAGGATGTCAATGTAACATACTGGGGATGTCAATGTAACATACTGGGGATGTCAATGTAACATACTGGGGATGTCAATGTAACATACTGGGGATGTCAATATAACAAACTGGGGATGTCAATGTAACATACTGGGGATGTCAATGTTACATACTGGGGATGTCAATGTAACATACTGGGGATGTTATTGTAACATACTGGGGATGTCAATATAACATACTGGGGATGTCAATGTAACATACTGGGGATGTCAGTGTAACATACTGGGGATGTCAATGTAACATACTGGGGATGTCAATGTAACATACTGGGGATGTCAATGTAATATACTGGTAAAGTCAATGTAACATACTGGGGATGTCAATGTAACATACTGGGGATGTCAGTGTAACATACTGGGGATGTCAATGTAATATACTGGGGATGTCAATGTAACATACTGGGGATGTCAATGTAACATACTGGGGATGTCAATATAACATACTGGGGATGTCAATATAACATACTGGGGATGTCAATGTAACATACTGGGGATGTCAGTGTAACATACTGGGGATGTCAATGTAATATACTGGGGATGTCAATGTAACATACTGGGAATGTCAATGTAACATACTGGGGATGTCAATATAACATACTGGGGATGTCAATATAACATACTGAGGATGTCAATGTAACATACTGGGGATGTCAGTGTAACATACTGGGGATGTCAGTGTAACATACTGGGGATGTCAATATAACATACTGGGGATGTCAATGTAACATACTGGGGATGTCAATGTTACATACTGGGGATGTCAATGTAACATACTGGGTATGTTATTGTAACATACTGGGGATGTCAATATAACATACAGGGGATGTCAATGTAACATACTGGGGATGTCAATATAACAAACTGGGGATGTCAATGTAACATACTGGGGATGTCAATGTTACATACTGGGGATGTCAATGTAACATACTGGGGATGTTATTGTAACATACTGGGGATGTCAATATAACATACTGGGGATGTCAATGTAACATACTGGGGATGTCAGTGTAACATACTGGGGATGTCAATATAACATACTGAGGATGTCAATGTAACATACTGGGGATGTCAATGTAACATACTGGGGATGTCAATGTAACATACTGGGGATGTCAATGTAACATACTGGGGATGTCAATATAACAAACTGGGGATGTCAATGTAACATACTGGGGATGTCAATGTTACATACTGGGGATGTCAATGTAACATACTGGGGATGTTATTGTAACATACTGGGGATGTCAATATAACATACTGGGGATGTCAATGTAACATACTGGGGATGTCAGTGTAACATACTGGGGATGTCAATGTAACATACTGGGGATGTCAATGTAACATACTGGGGATGTCAATGTAATATACTGGTAAAGTCAATGTAACATACTGGGGATGTCAATGTAACATACTGGGGATGTCAGTGTAACATACTGGGGATGTCAATGTAATATACTGGGGATGTCAATGTAACATACTGGGGATGTCAATGTAACATACTGGGGATGTCAATGTAACATACTGGGGATGTCAATATAACATACTGGGGATGTCAATGTAACATACTGGGGATGTCAGTGTAACATACTGGGGATGTCAATGTAATATACTGGGGATGTCAATGTAACATACTGGGGATGTCAATGTAACATACTGGGGATGTCAATATAACATACTGGGGATGTCAATATAACATACTGGGGATGTCAATGTAACATACTGGGGATGTCAGTGTAACATACTGGGGATGTCAGTGTAACATACTGGGGATGTCAATATAACATACTGGGGATGTCAATGTAACATACTGGGGATGTCAATGTTACATACTGGGGATGTCAATGTAACATACTGGGTATGTTATTGTAACATACTGGGGATGTCAATATAACATACAGGGGATGTCAATGTAACATACTGGGGATGTCAATATAACAAACTGGGGATGTCAATGTAACATACTGGGGATGTCAATGTTACATACTGGGGATGTCAATGTAACATACTGGGGATGTTATTGTAACATACTGGGGATGTCAATATAACATACTGGGGATGTCAATGTAACATACTGGGGATGTCAGTGTAACATACTGGGGATGTCAATGTAACATACTGGGGATGTCAATGTAACATACTGGGGATGTCAATGTAATATACTGGTAAAGTCAATGTAACATACTGGGGATGTCAATGTAACATACTGGGGATGTCAGTGTAACATACTGGGGATGTCAATGTAATATACTGGGGATGTCAATGTAACATACTGGGGATGTCAATGTAACATACTGGGGATGTCAATATAACATACTGGGGATGTCAATATAACATACTGGGGATGTCAATGTAACATACTGGGGATGTCAGTGTAACATACTGGGGATGTCAATGTAATATACTGGGGATGTCAATGTAACATACTGGGGATGTCAATGTAACATACTGGGGATGTCAATATAACATACTGGGGATGTCAATATAACATACTGAGGATGTCAATGTAACATACTGGGGATGTCAGTGTAACATACTGGGGATGTCAGTGTAACATACTGGGGATGTCAATATAACATACTGGGGATGTCAATGTAACATACTGGGGATGTCAATGTTACATACTGGGGATGTCAATGTAACATACTGGGTATGTTATTGTAACATACTGGGGATGTCAATATAACATACAGGGGATGTCAGTGTAACATACTGGGGATGTCAATGCAACATACTGGGGATGTCAATGTAACATACTGGGGATGTCAATGTAACTTAGATAAGGTGTCATTGAGATTTCTATAAAATATCTTTCAAGAAGAGTATTATTACTGGTATCTTCTAACAGACATCAACTTTCTAGTGATTAATATGTATACTCATTATAGACACCTGGACTATTACAGTAAGACACAAAAGCTTTTCAAATAAGTCAAAGGTCTAGTTGAGTACAAAATGGATAATACATGTACATATACATTGCAGAAGCAGCCTTCCAATCCATGTGGCCAGAACTAGCTCATACTTTAGAGGAATTTCTCTTCTCCAAGAGGTGAGTTTTGAAGAAAACAATTCAGTTGATTTATAAATGGATTTATTTTCATTTATTGGGAATATTTTATTGTGGGAAGTTAATTTATACAATTTCAATATTTTTCTTGAAAATTTGGTTTATTCGATATTGATGTGAAAATATTGCAATGTTCTAAGGGGAATAACTCTTGTTTCAGTACTTCCCCACCCACTATGTCTGTTGAAGACTTCCAGAAGGATGAGGCCATTGACTGTAAGGTAATTTCATTACAAGGTGAAAAGGTCACTAAAGCAACAAGGTCAAGGTTACATCAATTTTAGGATTGAAAACTGTAGAACCTGTGTTCTTATTGTGTACATATATATAATGTTTGTCTCATAATGACTTTAAAAGTTAATTATCTGAAAACATGATTTGTAATACTTTATCAGCTCCCCACTCGGCATCCGCATCAGTATTGGTTTTTAAATGTTAACTTTTTGGTGAAAGTGTTGAAATGCATCAATAAACTTCTTTATAATTGAACGAGACCTCTAATATTGCTGTGGGAGGTTAACTATTAATATTCAGAGTTAGAACAAGTAATTTTCAGGATATACAGAGTGAGACGATGGTGAACTCGCCCCCTAATTCTAGTGTGAGGTATAGTGATATACAATGTAAGGTGAGCTTTGTACTGATGGTGAACTCGCCCCCTAATTCTAGTGTGAGGTATAGTGATATACAATATGAGGCGATGGTGAACTCGCCCCCTAATTCTAGTGTGAGGTATAGTGATATACAATGTGAGGTATAGTGATATACAATGTGAGGTATAGTGATATACAATGTGAGGCAAGCTTTGTACTGATGGTGAACTCGCCCCCTAATTCTAGTGTGAGGTATAGTGATATACAATGTGAGGTATAGTGATATACAATGTGAGACGATGGTGAACTGGCCCCCTAATTCTAGTGTGAAGTATAGTGATATACAATGTGAGGTATAGTGATATACAATGTGAGGTATAGTGATATACAATGTGAGGTATAGTGATATACAATGTGAGGTATAGTGATATACAATGTGAGGTATAGTGATATACAATGTGAGACGATGGTGAACTCGCCCCCTGATTCTAGTGTGAGGTATATATAGTGATATACAATGTGAGGTGAGCTTTGTACCGATGGTGAACTCGCCCCCTAATTCTAGTGTGAGGTATAGTGATATACAATGTGAGGTATAGTGATATACAATGTGAGGTATAGTGATATACAATATGAGGTGAGCTTTGTACTGATGGTGAACTGGCCCCCTAATTCTAGTGTGAGGTATAGTGATATACAATATGAGGTGAGCTTTGTACCGATGGTGAACTGGCCCCCTAATTCTAGTGTGAGGTATAGTGATTTACAATGTAAGGCGAGGGTGAACTCGCCCCCTAATTCTAGTGTGAGGTATAGTGATATACAATATGAGGTGAGCTTTGTAAAAATGGTGAACTCGCCCCCTAATTCTAGTGTGAGGTATAGTGATATACAATGTGAGGTATAGTGATATACAATGTGAGACGATGGTGAACTGGCCCCCTAATTCTAGTGTGAGGTATAGTGATATACAATGTGAGTATATATATAGTGATATACAATGTGAGGTATAGTGATATACAATGTGAGGTATAGTGATATACAATGTGAGGTGAGCTTTGTACTGATGGTGAACTGGCCCTCTTATTCTAGTGTGAGGTATAGTGATATACAATGTGAGGTATAGTGATAAACAATGTGAGGTATAGTGATATACAATGTGAGGTATAGTGATATACAATGTGAGGTATAGTGATATACAATGTGAGGTATAGTGATATACAATGTGAGGTATAGTGATATACAATGTAAGGGATGGTCAACTCGCCCCCTAATTCTAGTGTGAGGTATAGTGATATACGGTGTGAGGCGAGCTTTGTACCGATGGTGAACTCGCCCCCTAATTCTAGTGTGGGGTATAGTGATATACAATATGAGACGATGGTGAACTCGCCCCCTAATTCTAGTGTGAGGTATAGTGTTGATATGCAATGTGAGGTGAGCTTTATACTGATGTCTCTGTAATGTGTCATCCTGTCTCTCTAATGTGTCATCCTGTCTCTGTATCATGTCATCCTGTCTCTCTATTGTGTCATCCTGTCTCTGTAATGTGTCGTCCTGTCTCTGTATTGTGTCATCCTGTCTCTGTATTGTGACATCCTGTCTCTCTAATGTGTCATCCTGTCTTTCTAATGTGTCATCCTGTCTCTGTATCGTGTCCTCCTGTCTCTGTATTGTGTCATCCTGTCTCTGTATTGTGTCATCCTGTCTCTGTATCATGTCATCCTGTCTCTGTATTGTGTCCTCCTGTCTCTGTATTGTGTCATCCTGACTCTGTAATGTGTCATCCTGTCTCTCTAATGTGTCATCCTGTCTCTGTAATGTGTCGTTCTGTCTCTGTAATGTGTCATCCTGTCTCTGTATCGTCATCCTGTCTCTGTATTGTGTCATCCTGTCTCTGTATCGTGTCATCCTGTCTGTGTAATGTGTCATCCTGTCTCTGTGTCGTGTCATCCTGTCTCTCTATTGTGTCATCCTGTCTCTGTAATGTGTCGTTCTGTCTCTGTAATGTGTCATCCTGTCTCTGTATCGTCATCCTGTCTCTGTATTGTGTCATCCTGTCTCTGTATCGTGTCATCCTGTCTCTGTAATGTGTCATACTGTCTCTGTATTGTGTCCTCCTGTCTCTGTATTGTGTCATCCTGTCTCTGTATCATGTCATCCTGTCTCTGTAATGTGTCATCCTGTCTCTGTATCGTGTCCTCCTGTCTCTGTATTGTGTCCTCCTGTCTCTGTATCGTGTCATCCTGTCTCTGTAATGTGTCATCCTGTCTCTGTATTGTGACATCTTGTCTCTGTAATGTGTCATCCTGTCTCTGTAATATCCTTTTATCATCCAGTCCTTTGTATGTAATATGACTGAATTTATTTTAGGTGATTCAGATGATCCGAGATGATATCCTGCCCTATGCTGGTACCATGCCTAAAGACTTTGTCAAAAGAATCATGAAGCTGCTGAACCGTGGCTCAATACATGCTACTACATCAGACAACTTCATCGGTCAGTTGAACTTAATCTACGGAGGAATGTATTTATAGTTATTATACCTGATCATTGATAAGCGTAATAATCTAATACCCTTGATATACTATATATATATATATTGTATAACTGTAATTTACCTTGTGTGGTATACCCCCTCAATTTTGGAACTGATTAGAGCAATAAAATGGCCAACAAGCAGCCATTTTGAATTTTAACAGGTTGAAGTTTGTGACTTCACAGAAAGTATTTAATGTATCTTTTTCAGATTTTATGTATAGGTTATACTTGGTTCCTAGTTGTGTATATTAAATTTTGAGACTGATTTCAACACACACTGAAGATTGTTACCCTTGTTTCTCAGAAACTATGCTATAAATCTTCCTCAAATTAAATACAGTCAAACTTCGATGTTTCGAAGTTCAAGGGACTAACAGAAAAACTTCGAAACAGCGGGACTTCGAATTATTCATGGTTGACAATAGATCAATGTTTTCTTGATAATGACCATATACATGTATGTTAACGTTACATGTCCTCGGTGTCTTCGTGATGATCGTCGCCTGTCAGGCTCAAAAGTTAATTTATACCTCAAACACAACAAAATAAAAATACTTTTCATTAATTATACCTAAGCATTTTATTAATTAAACAAACTATGTATCGGTTACAAAACAAACTATGTATCGGTTACAAAACACTTATATCGCGTTTAACAGATAAAACAAAAGAAGCTTACGTAAGTCGTTAGGCTTTTCTGCTAAAGGCACATGCGGTTACGTTATGTGCATATAAAATACGGAATGCCGATCGGTTGGAGAATGCATGATTGAATGACAAATAATCGATTTACTTGGATATTTATGTATAAGTTTGCAATGTGACATTTATGAGTGAAGACATCGCTAATTGTTTGTGTTTAAAATTGGGCCGCTTGTTTTATAGTTCCGTAAAATTTACTCACCGACCGCTGATTTCAATGGCGGCGAAGATTATCAGAGACGACTACCGAAATGTTTTACCGGAGTGATTAAATGTCATGGCTTCTAAATACACCTTTTATCTATCAATTTGGTCTGATTATTAATTAAGCCCATGATCGGGAGTGACAACACACGCTATCGTTATCCCTATTGTCAGTCAGGGCATCTAGGGGAGAAGTGTGAAATCTTGCCGCGGGGTCACGACCAACACCTGTCCAGTGGTCAGTACAGGTAAACTTTTGTTCGAATCATGAGATGTCAATTACCTATGACATCATAGCTAATGGGCCATGAAAAAAGTTTGATACATCGAAAACTTTGATTTATAAAAATTCAAATCATGCATAGGTTCGTTAGTAGCGTTATATAGTGAGGAAATTCGGGACCAAGCAAAAAGTTCGATACAGCGAGAAATTCGAATCAACGAAGTTCGAATCATCGAGGTTTGACTGTATATTGGTTCTCCATGATTTATACGTGTGTATATTGAATATTGAGACTGATTTGAAATCAGATGGCCAACAGATGGTCATTTTTAATTCAGATAAATAAATGTAGTTGAGGTTTGTTGTTATGTTGTTGCTATTGTTGATCTAAAGTTTTACATGTAGGTTTCCCTGGTCTGTAGTGGTGTTTGTTCCATTTTGAGAATGAATTGAAAACATGATGGCTGACCGGTGACCATTTTGACAATGTGAAGTTTGTTATCACTACAATGTATTTGTCATATTTTCATGGATCTTTCTCACTGGGAGTTTCACCTTGGTACTTAGTTGTACTGATTCTATTTTAGACTGATATAAAAACAAGATGGCCCACATGCAGCCATTATGAATTCTGTCAGTTTCTCAGAGACTTCTTCATGGATCTTTCTCAACATGAACTGTACGTTCCCCTTGCCCCCCAGTTGTGTATAGTCAAACCTGCCTTAGTGACCACCTGAATTAAGTGATTTCCTCTCAAATGTGACAATGTTTTCTCTCCCAATGCTACCTTATACTAGTTACCTTAATATCTATTTAGAGACCACATATGGGGGGAGGGGCTAGAATCTTTCACCCCCATGGAAGTTAGACAGGGGAATCTCAACCCTCGGGGTAAGATAATTAAGCTGCCAAACAGTCTGCAACCCTCGTGTTTGGCAGCTTAAGAATGTTCTCCCCGGGTTGAGATTCCTCTGTCTCACCCCCAAGGTGGTGAAAGATTCTATCAATCTCCTGTAATAGTTTCCCTCACTTGGTGGAATAGACCAATATAAGATGCTGTTAATACACACTTTTCTGTAGTGAGAATGGTGTTTGGGATATTTAACTTGGTATTTGCTGGTACAAACAATATGAAAATTTGATCATCCCCTACTGTAAAACACTGTTGTGATTTTTGTGCCAGACTCCTAAAAGTCCTCTTCCCTGTACCAGATTCCTAAATGAATGTCCTCTTCCCTGTACCAGATTCCTAAATGTCCTCTTCCCTGTACCAGATTCCTTAAATGTCCTCTTCCCTGTACCAGATTCCTTAAATGTTCTGTTCCCTGTACCAGATTCCTAAATGAATGTTCTCTTCCCTGTACCAGATTCCTTAAATGTTCTGTTCCCTGTACCAGATTCCTAAATGTCCCCTTCCCTGTACCAGATTCCTAAATGTTCTGTTCCCTGTACCAGATTCCTAAATGTCCTCTTCCCTGTACCAGATTCCTAAATGTTCTCTTCCCTGTTTTAACAGATACAGACTCAAGTCGGAAGCTACGTGAGGAGTTTGCCAAGACCTGTTTTGAAACATTATTGCAGTTCTCATTCATCAGCCAGACTAAATCAGAGGAGGGAACCATCACCAAACTGGCTGTATTGTCTCTCCTACAGCGCTGTCAGGACGTCGTCAAGAAATATGTTGAAGATGAGAGACTCAGTGGCAAATGTCCTCTCCCCAGGTATGACATCACCCTTCAAATGTCCTCTCCCCAGGTATGACATCACTCTTCAAATGTCCTCTCCCCAGGTATGACATCATTCTTCAAATGTACCACTCCCCAGGTATGACATCACCCTTCAAATGTACCACTCCCCAGGTATGACATCACTCTTCAAATGTACCACTCCCCAGGTATGACATCACTCTTCAAATGTCCTCTCCCCAGGTATGACATCATTCTTCAAATGTACCACTACCCAGGTATGACATCACCCTTCAAATGTCCTCTCCCCAGGTATGACAGCACTCTTCAAATGTCCTCTCCCCAGGTATGACATCATTCTTCAAATGTACCACTCCCCAGGTATGACATCACTCTTCAAATGTCCTCCCCCCAGGTATGACATCACTCTTCAAATGTCCTCTCCCCAGGTATGACATCACCCTTCAAATGTCCTCTCCCCAGGTATGACATCACTCTTCAAATGTCCTCTCCACAGGTATGACATCACTCTTCAAATGTTCTCTCCCCAGGTATGACATCACTCTTCAAATGTCCTCTCCCCAGGTATGACATCATTCTTCAAATGGCCTCTCCCCAGGTATGACATCATTCTTCAAATGTCCTCTCCCCAGGTATGACATCATTCTTCAAATGTACCACTCCCCAGGTATGACATCATTCTTCAAATGTCCTCTCCCCAGGTATGACAGCACTCTTCAAATGTCCTCTCAACCAGGTATGACATCACTCTTCAAATGTTTTCTCCCCAGGTATGACATCACCCTTCAAATGTCCTCTCCCCAGGTATGACATCACCCTTCAAATGTCCTCTCCCCAGGTATGACATCACTCTTCAAATGTCCTCTCCACAGGTATGACATCACTCTTCAAATGTTCTCTCCACAGGTATGACATCACCCTTCAAATGTCCTTTCCCCAGGTATGACATCACTCTTCAAATGTCCTCTCCCAAGTTTGACATCACACTTCAAATGTCCTCTCCCCAGGTATGACACCACTCTTCAAATGTCCTCTCCCCAGGTATGACATCATCCTTCAAATGTCCTCTCCCCAGGTATGACATCACCCTTCAAATGTACCACTCCCCAGGTATGACATCACTCCTCAAATGTCCTCTCCCCAGGTATGACATCACTCTTCAAATGTCCACTCCACAGGTATGACATCACTCTTCAAATGTCCTTTCCCCAGGTATGACATCACTCTTCAAATGTCCTCTCCCCAGGTATGACATCATTCTTCAAATGTACCACTCCCCAGGTATGACATCACTCTTCAAATGTCCTCTCCCCAGGTATGACATCACTCTTCAAATGTCCTCTCCACAGGTATCACATCACCCTTCAAATGTCCTCTCCCAAGTTTGACATCACTCTTCAAATGTCCTCTCCCCAGGTATGACATCATTCTTCAAATGTACCACTCCCCAGGTATGACATCACCCTTCAAATGTCCTCTCCCCAGGTATGACATCACTCTTCAAATGTCCTCTCCCCAGGTATGACATCACCCTTCAAATGTCCCCTCCCCAGGTATGACATCACCCTTCAAATGTCCTCTCCCCAGGTATGACATCATTCTTCAAATGTCCTCTCCCCAGGTATGACATCACTCTTCAAATGTCCTCTCCCCAGATATGACATCATTCTTCAAATGTACCACTCCACAGGTATGGCATCACCCTTCAAATGTCCTCTCCCCAGTTATGACATCACTCTTCAAATGTCCTCTCCCCAGGTATGACATCACTCTTCAAATGTCCTCTCCACAGGTATGACATCATTCTTCAAATGTACCACTCCCCAGGTATGACATCACTCTTCAAATGTCCTCTCCCCAGGTATGACATCACTCTTCAAATGTCCTCTCCACAGGTATCACATCACACTTCAAATGTCCTCTCCCAAGTTTGACATCACTCTTCAAATGTCCTCTCCCCAGGTATGACATCACTCTTCAAATGTCCTCTCCCCAGGTATGACATCACCCTTCAAATGTCCTCTCCCCAGGTATGACATCACTCCTCAAATGTCCTCTCCCCAGGTATGACAATACTCTTCAAATGTCCTCTCCCCAGGTATGACAATACTCTTCAAATGTCCTCTCCCCAGGTATGACATCACTTTTCAAATGTCCTCTCCCCAGGTATGACATCACTCTTCAAATGTCCTCTCCACAGGTATGACATCATCTTCAATGTCACTCCCAGGTATGACATCACTCTTCAAATGTCCTCTCCCCAGGTATGACATCACTCTTCAAATGTCCTCTCCCCAGGTATGACATCACTCTTCAAATGTCCTCTCCACAGGTATCACATCACCCTTCAAATGTCCTCTCCCAAGTTTGACATCACTCTTCAAATGTCCTCTCCCCAGGTATGACATCACTCTTCAAATGTCCTCTCCCCAGGTATGACATCACTCTTCAAATGTCCACTCCCCAGGTATGACACCATTCTTCAAATGTCCTCTCCCCAGGTATGACATCATTCTTCAAATGTCCTCTCCCCAGGTATGACATCACTCTTCAAATGTCCACTCCACAGGTATGACATCACTCTTCAAATGTCCTTTCCCCAGGTATGACATCACTCTTCAAATGTCCTCTCCCCAGGTATGACATCATTCTTCAAATGTACCACTCCCCAGGTATGACATCACTCTTCAAATGTCCTCTCCCCAGGTATGACATCACTCTTCAAATGTCCTCTCCACAGGTATCACATCACCCTTCAAATGTCCTCTCCCAAGTTTGACATCACTCTTCAAATGTCCTCTCCCCAGGTATGACATCATTCTTCAAATGTACCACTCCCCAGGTATGACATCACCCTTCAAATGTCCTCTCCCCAGGTATGACATCACTCTTCAAATGTCCTCTCCCCAGGTATGACATCACCCTTCAAATTTCCCCTCCCCAGGTATGACATCACCCTTCAAATGTCCTCTCCCCAGGTATGACATCATTCTTCAAATGTCCTCTCCCCAGGTATGACATCACTCCTCAAATGTCCTCTCCCCAGGTATGACATCATTCTTCAAATGTCCTCTCCCCAGATATGACATCATTCTTCAAATGTACCACTCCACAGGTATGGCATCACCCTTCAAATGTCCTCTCCCCAGTTATGACATCACTCTTCAAATGTCCTCTCCCCAGGTATGACATCACTCTTCAAATGTCCTCTCCACAGGTATGACATCATTCTTCAAATGTACCACTCCCCAGGTATGACATCACTCTTCAAATGTCCTCTCCCCAGGTATGACATCACTCTTCAAATGTCCTCTCCACAGGTATCACATCACACTTCAAATGTCCTCTCCCAAGTTTGACATCACTCTTCAAATGTCCTCTCCCCAGGTATGACATCACTCTTCAAATGTCCTCTCCCCAGGTATGACATCACCCTTCAAATGTCCTCTCCCCAGGTATGACATCACTCCTCAAATGTCCTCTCCCCAGGTATGACAATACTCTTCAAATGTCCTCTCCCCAGGTATGACAATACTCTTCAAATGTCCTCTCCCCAGGTATGACATCACTCTTCAAATGTCCTCTCCCCAGGTATGACATCACTCTTCAAATGTCCTCTCCACAGGTATGACATCATTCTTCAAATGTACCACTCCCCAGGTATGACATCACTCTTCAAATGTCCTCTCCCCAGGTATGACATCACTCTTCAAATGTCCTCTCCACAGGTATCACATCACCCTTCAAATGTCCTCTCCCAAGTTTGACATCACTCTTCAAATGTCCTCTCCCCAGGTATGACATCACTCTTCAAATGTCCTCTCCCCAGGTATGACATCACTCTTCAAATGTCCACTCCCCAGGTATGACACCATTCTTCAAATGTCCTCTCCCCAGGTATGACATCATTCTTCAAATGTCCTCTCCCCAGGTATGACATCACTCTTCAAATGTCCTCTCCCCAGGTATGACATCACTCTTCAAATGTACCACTCCCCAGTTATGACATCACTCTTCAAATGTCCTCTCCCCAGGTATGACATCACTCTTCAAATGTCCTCTCCACAGGTATGACATCATTCTTCAAATGTACCACTCCCCAGGTATGACATCACCCTTCAAATGTCCTCTCCCCAGGTATGACATCACTCTTCAAATGTCCTCTCCCAAGTTTGACATCACTCTTCAAATGTCCTCTCCACAGGTATCACATCATTCTTCAAACACTATTTCTGATATATAGTGTGATGAAGGCTGGGGCTTTTGAGCCTCATGTTTTCTCATTTACTATTTAAAGATGACCTGCAAAACAAAGATCATCCTATGTGTTTTATGTTACAGACCCAGATTGGCTGAAATGGCATCAGTTTTGAAGGCCATCACAACACTGTTAGTGTCACTGAAAAAAGCTCCTCCTGCAAATGGTAAGGCTGAGTGAGTTATGATATATGCTATGGGACATTGTCCATCATATCACCATTATGTCTGTGTTACTGGCCATATCACCATTGTGTCTGTGTTACTGGCCATATCACCATTGTGTCTGTGTTACTGGCCATATCACCATTGTGTCTGTGTGTTACTGGTCATATCACCATTGTGTCTGTGTTACTGGTCATATCACCATTGTGTCTGTGTTACTGGCCATATCACCATTGTGTCTGTGTGTTACTGGTCATATCACCATTGTGTCTGTGTGTTACTCGCCATATCACCATTGTGTCTGTGTGTTACTGGTCATATCACCATTGTGTGTCTGTGTTACTGGCCATATCACCATTGTGTCTGTGTGTTACTGGCCATATCACCATTGCTTCTGTGTGTTACTCGCCATATCACCATTGTGTCTGTGTGTTACTGGCCATATCACCATTGTGTCTGTGTTACTGGCCATATCACCATTGTGTCTGTGTGTTACTGGCCATATCACCATTGTGTCTGTGTGTTACTGGCCATATCACCATTGTGTCTGTGTGTTACTGACCATATCACCATTGTGTATGTGTTACAGGCCATAACACCATTGTGTCTGTGTTACTCGCCATATAACCATTGTGTCTGTGTTACTGGCCATATCACCATTGTGTCTGTGTGTTACTGGCCATATCACCATTGTGTCTGTGTTACTGGCCATATCACCATTGTGTCTGTGTGTTACTGGCCATATCACCATTGTGTCTGTGTGTTACTGGCCATATCACCATTGTGTCTGTGTTACTCGCCATATAACCATTGTGTCTGTGTGTTACTGGCCATATCACCATTGTGTCTGTGTGTTACAGGCCATAACACCATTGTGTCTGTGTGTTACTGGCCATATCACCATTGTGTCTGTGTGTTACTGGCCATATCACCATTGTGTCTGTGTGTTACTGGCCATATCACCATTGTGTCTGTGTGTTACTGGCCATATCACCATTGTGTCTGTGTTACTGGTCATATTACCATTGTGTCTGTGTTACTGGCCATATTACCATTGTGTCTGTGTGTTACTGGCCATATCACCATTGTGTCTGTGTGTTACTGGCCATATCACCATTATATCTGTGTGTTACTCGCCATATCACCATTGTGTCTGTGTGTTACTGGTCATATCACCATTGTGTCTGTGTGTTACTGGCCATATCACCATTGTGTTTGTGTTACTGGTCATATCACCATTGTGTCTGTGTTACTGGTCATATCACCATTGTGTCTGTGTTACTCGCCATATCACCATTGTGTCTGTGTTACTGGCCATATCACCATTGTGTCTGTGTGTTACTGGCCATATCACCATTGTGTCTGTGTTACTGGTCATATTACCATTGTGTCTGTGTTACTGGCCATATTACCATTGTGTCTGTGTGTTACTGGCCATATCACCATTGTGTCTGTGTGTTACTGGCCATATCACCATTATATCTGTGTGTTACTCGCCATATCACCATTGTGTCTGTGTGTTACTGGTCATATCACCATTGTGTCTGTGTGTTACTGGCCATATCACCATTGTGTCTGTGTGTTACTGGCCATATCACCATTGTGTCTGTGTGTTACTCGCCATATCATCATTATGTCTGTGTTACTCGCCATATCACCATTATGTCTGTGTGTTACTGGCCATATCACCATTGTGTCTGTGTGTTACTGGCCATAGCACCATTGTGTCTGTGTGTTACTGGCCATATCACCATTGTGTCTGTGTGTTACTCGCCATATCATCATTATGTCTGTGTTACTCGCCATATCACCATTATGTCTGTGTGTTACTGGCCATATCACCATTGTGTCTGTGTGTTACTGGCCATATCACCATTGTGTCTGTGTTACTGGCCATATCACCATTGTGTCTGTGTGTTACTGGCCATATCACCATTGTGTCTGTGTGTTACTGGCCATATCACCATTGTGTCTGTGTGTTACTGGCCATATCACCATTGTGTCTGTGTTACTGGCCATATTACCATTGTGTCTGTGTGTTACTCGCCATATAACCATTATGTCTGTGTGTTACTCGCCATATCATCATTATGTCTGTGTGTTACTCGCCATATAACCATTGTCTGTGTTTTACAGTGGAGCTGAGTGTTTGGAAGCAAGTTATACAGCTGTATCCGTACCTAGTAGACTGTACCACCTCCTCCTCACCCAATGTCTGCCGTGCCCTCAAGGATGCTCTCCACCAGTACCGTGCCCTCTTGGTCCCACCAATGTCCACCGCCCTCAACGGTACATCATAGGAGATAACTACAATGTCACTACTTAGGACACGTGAAATCTGGACAGAACGCAAAGTCACCTATACAGAAATGTCGTCCTTGAGACAGGAGTCAAGGTCATCCACAGTGGATTTTTTCATTGGAATAGAAGTCAACTTTACCTAAAATGACTTGCCCTTATTACATGGAGATTCTACAGATCAAATTTTAACTACATTGTACATGGAACCACCAAGTGAGAATTTGTGTTGTGTAATAACATTATCCTATACTGTGATCACTGATCAAGGTCAGATGTCACTAACTAATCTTTTGTACATGTTATGATACAAAGTCAATGTTTTTATTGACTGTTCACTGGATAAACCCCTGTGTCATTAAAAAGTATATTTATATATTGTTGATATCCATCACTGCCAATGTATTTGTAGGCCTAATATATAAAGGTCAGAGTTCAAAGGTCACATATTGGTTGTGGGTGTTACTAGTTAGTTGTAGGTGACAAAGGTTGTTGCTGGAAGATTATACAAACTCTTTTCTAGTCTTTCATCTGCTGATTTATGTCATGTGATATATATAGACACTGATTATTGTATCGATAATTAATGAAATACCTACATACATGTATATATGTGTGTGTGTGTGAGTGTGTTGTACAGGGTCATAGTTCAACAGAATGATGTATGTTCTGTTGTTGGGTAACTGTATTTACTACAATATAATATTGGGGATGTGCAACTGTACATGTGTAGGTATGGTGTGTCTATACACAGTAATGGTGTCTTGGTCCATGTATACTGACAGAGTTTATATATCACAGGGACATTAACATACAAGGATTGATGTCCCTATGGTAACTAATGTATGATTTTCTGTTATTTGTATATATTTCATAATATGAATCATTTTGTAGAATGTTTGCCCAATGTTTTGAATCTTCTCACAACTTGGGCGTGAGTAATAGATGAGTACAGGAGACATTGTTATACATGTTTCTGTGGTCAGTCAACAACATGTGTCTGTGGTCAGTGGTCAGTCAACAACAATACAGCAAAGTCATAAAATTACAGGAGCATTTAAATGGCACTAGTTTATGCTTGAGAATGTATTATTGATCCTTTTTAGGCCCTGGTAGATATACCCCAGTTACTCGATTTCCTTAAGACAAGAGCACATAACCCAGCCTTACGTTGGTACACATTTAGTGTAGTATACACGGGTATCTATAAACCCCGTCTAGGGCCTTGCAAGGATACACGGGTATCTATAAACCCTGTCTAGGACCTAACAAGGGTATATGGGTATGTAATAACCCTGTCTAGGGCCTTACAAGGGTATACATTTAGTGTAGTATACATGGGTATCTATTAACCCTGTCTAGAGCCTTACAAGGGTATACATTTAGTGTAGTATACATGGGTATCTATTAACCCTGTCTAGGGCCTTACAAGGGTATACATTTAGTGTAGTATACATGGGTATCTATTAACCCTGTCTAGAGCCTTACAAGGGTATACATTTAGTGTAGTATACACGGGTATCTATAAACCCTGTCTAGGGCCTTACAAGGATACACGGGTATCTATAAACCCTGTCTAGGGCCTTACAAGGGTATACATTTAGGGTAGTATACATGGGTATCTATTAACCCTGTCTAGGGCCTTACAAGGGTATACATTTAGGGTAGTATACATGGGTATCTATTAACCCTGTCTAGGACCTTACAAGGATACATGGGTATGTATTAACCCTGTCTAGGGCCTTACAAGGATACACGGGTATCTATAAACCCTGTCTAGGGCCTTACAAGGATACACGGGTATCTATTAACCCTGTCTAGGGCCTTACAAGGATACATGGGTATCTATTAACCCTGACTAGGGCCTTACAAGGATACATGGGTACATATTAACCCTGTCTAGGGCCTTACAAGGATACATGGGTATGTATTAACCCTGTCTAGGGCCTTACAAGGGTATACATTTAGGGTAGTATACGTGGGTACCTATTTACCCTGTCTAGGGCCTTACAAGGATACATGGGTATCTATTAACCCTATCTAGGGCCTTACAAGGATACACGGGTATCTATTAACCCTGTCTAGGGCCCTACAAGGGTATACATTTAGGGTAGTATACATGGGTATCTATTAACCCTGACTAGGGCCTTACAAGGATACATGGGTATCTATTAACCCTGTCTAGGGCCTTACAAGGGTATACATTTAGGGTAGTATACATGGGTATCTATTAACCCTGTCTAGGGCCTTACAAGGATACATGGGTATCTATTTACCCTGTCTAGGGCCTTACAAGGATACACGGGTATGTATTAACCCTGTCTAGGGCCTTACAAGGATACATGGGTACCTATAAACCCTGTCTAGGGCCTTACAAGGATACACGGGTATGTATTAACCCTGTCTAGGGCCTTACAAGGATACACGGGTACCTATTTACCCTGTCTAGGGCCTTACAAGGATACATGGGTATGTATTAACCCTGCCTAGGGCCTTACAAGGATACACGGGTACCTATAAACCCTGTCTAGGGCCTTACAAGGGTATACATTTAGGGTAGTATACGTGGGTACCTATTTACCCTGTCTAGGGCCTTACAAGGATACACGGGTATCTATAAACCCTGTCTAGGGCCCTACAAGGGTATACATTTAGGGTAGTATACATGGGTATCTATTAACCCTGACTAGGGCCTTACAAGGATACATGGGTATCTATTAACCCTGTCTAGGGCCTTACAAGGGTATACATTTAGGGTAGTATACGTGGGTACCTATTTACCCTGTCTAGGGCCTTACAAGGATACACGGGTATCTATTAACCCTGTCTAGGGCCTTACAAGGGTATACATTTAGGGTAGTATACGTGGGTACCTATTTACCCTGTCTAGGGCCTTACAAGGATACACGGGTATCTATAAACCCTGTCTAGGGCCCTACAAGGGTATACATTTAGGGTAGTATACATGGGTATCTATTAACCCTGACTAGGGCCTTACAAGGATACATGGGTATCTATTAACCCTGTCTAGGGCCTTACAAGGGTATACATTTAGGGTAGTATACGTGGGTACCTATTTACCCTGTCTAGGGCCTTACAAGGATACACGGGTATCTATTAACCCTGTCTAGGGCCTTACAAGGATACATGGGTATCTATTAACCCTGTCTAGGGCCTTACAAGGATACATGGGTATCTATTAACCCTGTCTAGGGCCCTACAAGGGTATACATTTAGTGTAGTATACATGGGTACATATTAACCCTGTCTAGGGCCTTACAAGGATACATGGGTATGTATTAACCCTGTCTAGGGCCTTACAAGGATACATGGGTACATATTAACCCTGTCTAGGGCCTTACAAGGATACATGGGTACATATTAACCCTGTCTAGGGCCTTACAAGGATACATGGGTACATATTAACCCTGTCTAGGGCCTTACAAGGATACACGGGTATCTATAAACCCTGTCTAGGGCCTTACAAGGATACACGGGTATCTATTAACCCTGTCTAGGACCTTACAAGGGTATACATTTAGGTAGTATACACGGGTATCTATTAACCCTGACTAGGGCCTTACAAGGATACACAGGTATGTATTAACCCTGTCTAGGACCTTACAAGGATACATGGGTATCTATTAACCCTGTCTAGGACCTTACAAGGATACACGGGTATCTATTAACCCTGTCTAGAGCCTTACAAGGATACAAGGGTACATATTAACCCTGTCTAGAGCCTTATAACGATATACATTATACCTCTATCCTGTTGAGTGAATGTACTTTGTAGCTGATTCTGAGGCCTCACAAAATTATATCACCTCATTCTGTATAGGGAAGTGTGTGAACAGTCCTTTACAACTACCTTGTCCTGTCCTGTGTTTGGTATGGTACACTGGAGAAGGGAGACAACTCTTCCAGTATAATTCATCATGTTTCCACTGAAAAAAGATATTACTGAGAATAATAAGAACATTGTTACAAAATATATTCCTCATTTTATTAGATTTCTTTTTCTTTTTCCAAAGAAACTTATTCAAAACACAATCTTCATTTTCCTTTCTCATTAGAAAGATCCTTTTCAAAACACTATTTCAGGAAACTCCTACAAAAACACGTTATTTCATGTTGTAAATTGAATCTGTTTAAAACATGATCATCATTTTTTTTCATTGTATGTTCTGATGTTCTTAAAAGATAAGGTTCCATTTATTTTTCAGTAATATCATAAAATGTTTCATCATTTCTTTGTCAGTATCAAACTTGTATTAAGAACTTGTTAAAATTCAGAAATATAATAGAACATGAAAAAAATATCAAAGTTATAGATTTAATGTGTTAATATGATAATGAGAATTTGTGGACTCAAAATCTACTACACAAAACAAGTTAACCCCCCCCCCCCTAAGTTTGATCACATGTGCTGTTGAAGTTACTAGTATATATGTAAAGAGGGAGCTATGTAAAGAAGGGTATACAATGTATATAATGATAATTAATCCATTTTATAGATAGGACATATAAACACATCACATTATATAATTATTGACATCATGGTGTTAGTAAACAGAGAGATTTAGACACACCACATTATATAATTATTGACACCATGGTGTTAGTTAACACAGGAGAGATTTAGACACACCACATTATATAATTATTGACATCATGGTGTTAGTTAACACAGGAGAGATTTAGACACACCACATTATATAATTATTGACATCATGGTGTTAGTAAACATAGATATTTAGACACACCACATTATATAATAATTGACATCATGGTGTTAGTTAACACAGGAGAGATTTAGACACACCACATTATATAATTATTGACATCATGGTGTTAGTAAACAGAGATATTTAGACACACCACATTATATAATAATTGACATCCTGGTGTTAGTTAACACAGGAGAGATTTAGACACACCACATTATATAATTATTGACATCATGGTGTTAGCAAACAGAGAGATTTAGAAACACCACATTATATAATTATTGACATCTTGGTGTTAGTAGACAGAGAGATTTAGACACACCACATTATATAATTATTGACATCATGGTGTTAGTTAACACAGGAGAGATTTAGACACACCACATTATATAATTATTGACATCATGGTGTTAGTAAACAGAGATATTTAGACACACCACATTATATAATAATTGACATCATGGTGTTAGCAAACAGAGAGATTTAGACACACCACATTATATAATTATTGACACCATGGTGTTAGTAAACAGAGAGATATAGACACACCACATTATATAATAATTGACATCATGGTGTTAGTAAACAGAGAGATTTAGACACACCACATTATATAATTATTGACATCTTGGTGTTAGTAAACACAGGAGAGATTTAGACACACCACATTATATAATTATTGACATCATGGTGTTAGTAAACAGAGAGATTTAGACACACCACATTATATAATTATTGACATCATGGTGTTAGCAAACAGAGATTTAGACACACCACATTATATAATTATTGACATCTTGGTGTTAGTAAACAGAGAGATATAGACACACCACATTATATAATTATTGACATCATGGTGTTAGTAAACACAGCAGAGATTTAGACACACCACATTATATAATTATTGACATCATGGTGTTAGTAAACAGAGAGATTTAGACACACCACATTATATAATTATTGACATCATGGTGTTAGTAAACAGAGAGATAGACACACCACATTATATAATAATTGACATCATGGTGTTAGTAAACAGAGAGATTTAGACACACCACATTATATAATTATTGATATCTTGGTGTTAGTAGACAGAGAGATAGACACACCACATTATATAATTATTGACATCATGGTGTTAGTAAACAGAGAGATTTAGACACACCACATTATATAATAATTGACATCATGGTGTTAGTAAACAGAGAGATTTAGACACACCACATTATATAATTATTGACATCTTGGTGTTAGTAAACAGAGAGATATAGACACACCACATTATATAATTATTGACACCATGGTGTTAGTTAACACAGGAGAGATTTAGACACACCACATTATATAATTATTGACATCATGGTGTTAGTAAACAGAGAGATAGACACACCACATTATATAATAATTGACATCATGGTGTTAGTAAACAGAGAGATTTAGACACACCACATTATATAATTATTGACATCTTGGTGTTAGTAAACAGAGAGATATAGACACACCACATTATATAATTATTGACATCATGGTGTTAGTAAACACAGCAGAGATTTAGACACACCACATTATATAATTATTGACATCATGGTGTTAGTAAACACAGGAGAGATATAGACACACCACATTATATAATTATTGACATCATGGTGTTAGTAAACAGAGAGATTTAGACACACCACATTATATAATTATTGACATCATGGTGTTAGTAAACAGAGAGATAGACACACCACATTATATAATTATTGACATCATGGTGTTAGTAAACAGAGAGATATAGACACACCACATTATATAATAATTGACATCATGGTGTTAGCAAACAGAGAGATTTAGACACACCACATTATATAATTATTGACATCATGGTGTTAGTAAACAGAGAGATTTAGACACACCACATTATATAATTATTGACATCATGGTGTTAGTAAACAGAGAGATTTAGACACACCACATTATATAATTGTTGACATCATAGTGTTAGTAAACAGAGAGATTTAGACACACCACATTATATAATTATTGACATCTTGGTGTTAGTAAACAGAGAGATTTAGACACACCACATTATATAATTATTGACATCATGGTGTTAGTTAACACAGGAGAGATTTAGACACACCACCTTATATAATTATTGACATCATGGTGTTAGTAAACAGAGAGATTTAGACACACCACATTATATAATTATTGACATCATGGTGTTAGTTAACACAGGAGAGATTTAGACACACCACATTATATAATTATTGACATCATGGTGTTAGTAAACAGAGAGATTTAGACACACCACATTATATAATAATTGACATCATGGTGTTAGTAAACACAGGAGAGATTCGCTCTGTCATGACAAGGAAGGCCAGAACTTAGTGATCGGGTAGACAGTTATATAATGAATAAATGTATAACATTATTTCCATGTTTGCTTTGTTTGTTGTGTTTTGTCAATCATTTTATGAACATTTACGTATTTCAAGGTCACAAAAACAAACAAAATTACGCTGTAACAAAACCCATTCCACAACATAATAGAAGTCAGTCTTACAAAAAGTGAGATGACGACTGAGCTTCAAAACACTCACTGAAACTCCTGGTCCAACAAAATGTATCCAATAGTGTTAACATACAGGATCTCAGTCATACAAAATATATCAAGCGTGTTAGCACAAAAACTCAAACTCGTACAAAACGTATACCACAGTGTTAACACACGGGAACTCAAACTTGTACAAAACGTATACCACAGTGTTAACACACGGGAACTCAAACTTGTACAAAACGTATACCACAGTGTTAACACACGGGAACTCAAACTCGTACAAAACGTATACCACAGTGTTAACACACGGGAACTCAAGAGTCGTACAAAACGTATACCACAGTGTTAACACACGGGAACTCAAGAGTCGTACAAAACGTATACCACAGTGTTAACACACAGGAAC
This sequence comes from Pecten maximus, assembly GCF_902652985.1. Taxonomy (NCBI): domain Eukaryota; kingdom Metazoa; phylum Mollusca; class Bivalvia; order Pectinida; family Pectinidae; genus Pecten; species Pecten maximus. Next base: position 5,231,137 of record NC_047021.1, read on the forward strand.
TCAAACTCGTACAAAACGTATACCACAGTGTTAACACACGGGAACTCAAACTCGTACAAAATGTATACCACAGTGTTAACACACGGGAACTCAAACTCGTACAAAACGTACACCACAGTGTTAACACACGGGAACTCAAACTCGTACAAAACGTATACCACAGTGTTAACACACGGGAACTCAAACTCGTACAAAACGTACACCACAGTGTTAACACACGGGAACTCAAACTCGTACAAAACGTATACCACAGTGTTAACACACGGGAACTCAAACTCGTACAAAACGTATACCACAGTGTTAACACACGGGAACTCAAACTCGTACAAAACGTACACCACAGTGTTAACACACGGGAACTCAAACTCGTACAAAACGTACACCACAGTGTTAACACACGGGAACTCAAACTCGTACAAAACGTACACCACAGTGTTAACACACGGGAACTCAAACTCGTACAAAACGTATACCACAGTGTTAACACACGGGAACTCAAGCTCGTACAAAACGTATACCACAGTGTTAACACACGGGAACTCAAACTCGTACAAAATGTATACCACAGTGTTAACACACGGGAACTCAAACTTGTACAAAACGTACACCACAGTGTTAACACACGGGAACTCAAACTCGTACAAAACGTATACCACAGTGTTAACACACGGGAACTCAAGAGTCGTACAAAACGTATACCCAGTGTTAACACACGGGAACTCAAACTCGTACAAAACGTATATCACAGTGTTAACACACGGGAACTCAAACTCGTACAAAACGTACACCACAGTGTTAACACACGGGAACTCAAACTCTTACAAAACGTATACCACAGTGTTAACACACGGGAAATCAAACTTGTACAAAACGTATACCACAGTGTTAACACACGGGAACTCAAACTCGTACAAAACGTATACCACAGTGTTAACACACGGGAACTCAGAGTCGTACAAAACGTATACCACAGTGTTAACACACAGGAACTCAAACTTGTACAAAACGTATACCACAGTGTTAACACACGGGAACTCAAACTCGTACAAAACGTACACCACAGTGTTAACACACGGGAACTCAAACTCGTACAAAACGTATACCACAGTGTTAACACACGGGAACTCAAGAGTCGTACAAAAGGTACACCACAGTGTTAACACACGGGAACTCAAGAGTCGTACAAAACGTACACCACAGTGTTAACACACGGGAACTCAAGAGTCGTACAAAACGTACACCACAGTGTTAACACACGGGAACTCAAACTCGTACAAAACGTATACCACAGTGTTAACACACGGGAACTCAAACTCTTACAAAACGTATACCACAGTGTTAACACACGGGAAATCAAACTTGTACAAAACGTATACCACAGTGTTAACACACAGGAACTCAAACTTGTACAAAACGTATACCACAGTGTTAACACACGGGAACTCAAACTGGTACAAAACGTATACCACAGTGTTAACACACGGGAACTCAAGAGTCGTACAAAACGTACACCACAGTGTTAACACACGGGAACTCAAACTCGTACAAAACGTATACCACAGTGTTAACACACGGGAACTCAGAATCGTACAAAACGTATACCACAGTGTTAACACACGGGAACTCAAGAGTCGTACAAAACGTACACCACAGCGTTAACACACGGGAACTCACTCGTACAAAACGTATACCACAGTGTTAACACACGGGAACTCAAACTTGTACAAAACGTATACCACAGTGTTAACACACGGGAACTCAAACTCGTACAAAACGTATACCACAGTGTTAACACACGGGAACTCAAACTCGTGCAAAACATATACCACAGTGTTAACACACGGGAACTCAAGAGTCGTACAAAACGTATACCACAGTGTTAACACACGGGAACTCAAACTCGTACAAAACGTATACCACAGTGTTAACACACGGGAACTCAAACTCGTACAAAACGTATACCACAGTGTTAACACACGGGAACTCAAACTCGTACAAAACGTATACCACAGTGTTAACACACGGGAACTCAAGAGTCGTACAAAACGTATACCACAGTGTTAACACACGGGAACTCAAACTCGTACAAAACGTATACCACAGTGTTAACACACAGGAACTCAAACTCGTACAAAACGTATACCACAGTGTTAACACACGGGAACTCAAACTCGTACAAAACGTATACCACAGTGTTAACACACGGGAACTCAAACTCGTACAAAACGTATACCACAGTGTTAACACACGGAACTCAAACTCGTACAAAACGTATACCACAGTGTTAACACACAGGAACTCAAACTCGTACAAAACGTATACCACAGTGTTAACACACGGGAACTCAAACTCGTACAAACGTATACCACAGTGTTAACACACGGGAACTCAAACTCGTACAAAACGTATACCACAGTGTTAACACACGGGAACTCAAGAGTCGTACAAAACGTACACCACAGTGTTAACACACGGGAACTCAACTCGTACAAAACGTATACCACAGTGTTAACACACGGGAACTCAAACTTGTACAAAACGTATACCACAGTGTTAACACACGGGAACTCAAACTCGTACAAAACGTACACCACAGTGTTAACACACGGGAACTCAAGAGTCGTACAAAACGTATACCACAGTGTTAACACACGGGAACTCAAACTCGTACAAAACGTATACCACAGTGTTAACACACGGGAACTCAAACTCGTACAAAACGTATACCACAGTGTTAACACACGGGAACTCAAACTCGTACAAAACGTACACCACAGTGTTAACACACGGGAACTCAAACTCGTACAAAACGTACACCACAGTGTTAACACACGGGAACTCAAGAGTCGTACAAAACGTATACCACAGTGTTAACACACGGGAACTCAAACTCGTACAAAACGTATACCACAGTGTTAACACACGGGAACTCAAACTCTTACAAAACGTATACCACAGTGTTAACACACGGGAACTCAAACTCGTACAAAACGTACACCACAGTGTTAACACACAGGAACTCAAACTTGTACAAAACGTATACCACAGTGTTAACACACGGGAACTCAAGAGTCGTACAAAACGTACACCACAGTGTTAACACACGGGAACTCAAACTCGTACAAAACGTATACCACAGTGTTAACACACGGGAACTCAGAATCGTACAAAACGTATACCACAGTGTTAACACACGGGAACTCAAGAGTCGTACAAAACGTACACCACAGTGTTAACACACGGGAACTCAAACTCGTACAAAACGTACACCACAGTGTTAACACACGGAAACTCAAACACGTACAAAACGTACACCACAGTGTTAACACACGGGAACTCAAACTCGTACAAAACGTATACTGCAATGTTAACACACTTAAACAAAGTAGTTAATAGTTTAATGCTTAATGACTCTCTCTCTCTCTCTCTCTCTCTCTCTCTCTCTCTCTCTCTCTCTCTCTCTCTCTCTCTCTCTCTCTCTCTCTCTCTCTCTCTCTCTCTCTCTCTCTCTCTCTCTTGCCATATTTATCCTCTTATACACATACACTGATAGTACATCAATGCAAGACGATGTTGAAAAGACACTCAAATTCCCGATGTGACGTCATTGTTAGAGTGACGTCATTTTATTTCATTTCATATTATCCAATACTTATCAGTGCATGGAAATGGCATATTCTTCTTTACGAAAAACGAAGGCTTTGAGAAACAAACAAATTAAGTCATGACAGTAGCTCTCTTACCATTGACAGAGCTATTATAGTTTGTCACACTCCGTCTGTTATGGACACAGCGTGTAACGTTTCAGATTGTGTACGTTTTATTAACGACAAATCTTATATCATTAACACAGCTTTTTTTAAAAAATACATTATAACACAAACTAAAACTCGTTATAACGCAAATAAAATAATACGTCATAACGCGAACTGAAATCGTAATAACGTAAACAACACTGTTAAAACACCATTAGACATCCAATTAAACACAAACGATTCCTTGATATAAATGCCAGGAAAACTGGGGAATACGGATTGATATTCACTTAGACGTCTTATATCAATATTGAACCATTAAAAACCATTAACAGACTAAGTGATATATCACTATTGAACCATTAAAACCATTAACAGACTAAGTGATATATCACTATTGAACCATTAAAAATCAGTAAATGACTAAGTAATATATCACTATTGAACCATTAAAAATAATTAAACGACTAAGTGATATATATCACTTGGAAGTGTGAGTAGGTGATATCACTCGGATGTTAAAGTGATCTGTTAAACGTCTAAGTGATATCATCTTTCAACAGATTTTGTCTCGGGCCATAACCAGGGATAATTAATTCTAATAAAACGAACAAACAAAAGCTCAAAAAATAAAGAGAAAAAAAATCCGCAAGAGTTATTGTTGTGTTTTTCATAAATTAAATTATCGGTTAAAGTTTTTGAAAGAGTTGTTTTTAAATTTACAATTATTTCGTGAAGATTCCCTTTCCTGTTAAAACAGTCTGGTTTCATGTCATGTCACTCGACAGTACAGCAACTAATCGAAATTTACCACAAAATTTGTTGTTCACTACAGGAAAAAAAAATACGTCTTACTTTTTTTTATTTTATTTATTTTCATATTTATTATTTTTTTATTATTATTTTTTTGTGACTTCTCTGAAGCGTTTGACCGTGTATGGCAGAAGGGTTCGTCTATTTAGTCTGAAGCATATGGTATTAGAGGTGATCTTTTAAAACAATTTTAAAATATATATACATTTCTGATCGTCAGCAACAAGTTTTAGTTACACATGTGTATTCCCATACATGTTACGCGAATGCTGGTGTGCCACAGGGAAGCGTTTTGGGACCCTTTTGTTTTAAATATCAATGATATTGTTGATAATATGAATAGTATATCTCGTTTATTTGCTGATGACGCTTCATTAATATATTCTTCATCATCTCTTTTAGACATTCAAAGGTCTCTTGATAATGACCTGCAAACACTCAGTAAATGGTCTCAAGACTGAATCTCTAAAAACCCCAAAAAATGATGTGTTGCTAATAACAAATTTAAAATAATATTCCACCATTGCACCTTTCGTTTGGAGAAGAAACTTTGAAGTTAGTTGATAACACGTGGTTTTCAGTTCGGATGCAAAGTGGTCTCTCTAGGGTTGTATGAGAGTGTGTGACAATGTAATACATGCCATATTTCTTTTTGTGTATATAAGTTGTATAAGTTTTGCCGTATCCCCTTGCTAAGAAAAGAAATAATTCCTAGGCTTGTCCCAGTCTATCTCGTAGCCGCATGGCTTTCCTGAGCTCAAAATTTATCTTATAACAACTATTTTGATAAAGACTGTTCGGTGAATTTAACACTGGCGATTTCAACAGAATCAGATTTGGGAAATATATATCCCAATCCAAAGTATCAATCAAATTATTCCTAACTTATTAAAATCTGCATTTTTTATGTGACCAAACTTGACGGGTATATAGACGGAAATACTACACAACCGTCACGATCACTAAACAGTTACTGACAGTACAAATAACATGTAAAATGTATAAAGGCCTACTGCGCTGTTCAAACTGTGTTGATATTGATACTCAATAATCGGCTAATTTAAGATTTCCATATTTTATACAGACGACCATTCGAGTAGTGAAGATAAGAATATATATGTATATATATGTACATTAGTCATAATTCACGATAACTCAGTTTTATACTACTGTAACTGTGAAAGGTAGCATTCTATTTTTAGTTTCTAGCTACGGCAAAGAATCGAACCAATCAGAACTAAGCTCACTACTTGGTTAGTTATTTTTAGACAAACGGACCCAAGATATATAAACAAGTGACTATGGCCTACTATAACATTATTTTTCAAGGAAATGTCATTGGTGTGCTGCCTAAGAGACAACGGTAAGTTTGTGAAATTCTGGTCATTTTGCCTTTCTTTTTTAAAAATAACATTAAAAGAAAAAAAAACTTTGCATGGTAAGGAGTGCAAATGTATTCAGGTAAGTTGTAAAACTTAACGAATAGAAATGATCTTCGATGATTTCATATCTAACATTTTATATAGATCTAGTAAATATTAAACAAAATAACTAATATTCAATGTAGGCCTAGTGAACAAGAAGGTAGCCTAATGTATTTCGTCTGCTATAACTGACGTCGCGTGAACGCTTCATATAAAAGGACATTTGCGTTAAGCACTAAAGTAAGGTGGTAGAGAATTTGTGTATCCCGAGCCGAGCCCGAGCTGAAGATCCGAGCCCGAGCTTTGGATATTTTCGTTTTTCTCCTTCATTACTAAATGGATTAAAGTGATTTTTTCTACAAAGATTTGATTTCAGGTTTTAAATCAATCCGTGTAAGTGGATTTTCATGACATGTATTTTAACGTCCTAAATCGACGATTTTCATTTTTTAGGGGGAGAATTTGTGTAGCCCGCAATCAAGCGTGACTATTCGTGTTTTTTGCTAATTATTTCCGATACATGCTATTATTGAGAAATATTACTAGATACAAACAACCAGTAAATATAGCTGATTCTAAAAATATAAATTTCAACATATATCTAATGTGACTTGACGTCAAATTTTGACATATTTGTAACCGCGCCGACGATCAATGAACTCGCCGTGTTTACCGAGCTTTCACCGAGCCCGTGCTAAGGGCAGATAACTCTACCGATCCCGAGCTTTGTGACTGTACATTAGTAAAGCCTTTAGTGATATATGTGAATTGATTGTGATTAAAACATAAAAATTGGCTTGAGATTAAACTTAATTCCAATTGAGTGTTATTGTTAAGACAAAAAAATAAAATATGTATATTTATCGCACATTTAAAGTTATTAACTGAAATATCAAATTACAAAAATCATAGTATAGTGTAGTACTCTAGAGCTTATGTATCATTTAGAGGGTTATATTCATGAGTTAGCTATAGGTCCCGATCTTAGGTGTGTTTTAGGTATTCAGGAGTTATTGAATGAGTTTAATTTAGTGCTTTAAATAGAGTCTGACGAGAAGTTGTACATGTCTTACGACACAACATTTCAAGTAGGGGATTTTTATGTTTCTGCTTTAGTATTTAGGCATGTCTTATTTCAGGGTAATAAAACCATCCCAGTAGCTTTTTTCATTCACGATAAGAAATCAACTAAGATTCACGAATTTTTTTGGCGGTCTATTAAATCACTAATTCCAAACTTATCGAAGGGTAATCATGTTATGGTAGTAGACAGAGAATTAAGCATTAAAAATTCTTTAGAGGAAGTTTTTCCAAATATCAAGTTGGTTTTTTGTTGGAATCATATTCGTAGAGATATCAGGTTTTGGTTGAATCAACATAAGGGGAGTAGCGACATATCTATTTACATGGAAGATATTCTTCAACTTTTGAGATGTGATAGTGAACGTGATTTTTTGACTATGCTAGATAAGGTCTCTGAGAAATGGAGCGAACCTTTTGTAGACTATTTCAATTCTAGTGTTAAGGGAGATATAGTGAAATATTCAGGTTGGTGGGTACTATCGGAGCTAGGTGTAGGTAACACGTATATGGGTATTACAAATAAGATTGTGGAGGGGACTAATAGCTTAATTAAATCTTTAAATAATTGGAAAGAATTACCGTTAGATAGTACAGTTTTGTCTTTTTATTATCTCCAGAATTACTATTGTAACGAAATCAAGAGGGGGTTAATAGGAGTAGGTCCATTCAAACTTAAAGCTATACATAAGAGCGCACAGTAGGTTTTCTAAATTTCCAAGTAAATACAGAAAAAAGAAAGTTTCTCAAGCCTTAACTTATGATATTTTTATCGATTGTGAGTCAGATGGATGTCATATTTCTAATGTTTTTGATGATATGGTAAGTTGTGACGCTGGTTGCGATAGGTGGTTTCACAATAAATGTGTTTGTGATCAGTCAGATTTTCATTTTTCAAGAGACAGTTTCGTTTGGCATTGTACTAAATGTTCGAAAATTCAAACTAGAATACAATAAGAAAATAGTACTGTAGTTGTATTAAAATCATCCATTGATGAAAATATTTTTTTTACTAAAAGAAATAGCTTTAGTAACAGATAAAAAGTAAACCAGTGAATTGGTTTATACCACAAATGAAAACTTTATTTTCTACGTAAAAAAATACAAAAGTACATATGTTGATAAAAATATTTTAATGTGATAAACAATAATGAAAAGATGGGTAAATATATTTAAAATCATTAAAATAAAATGATATGGGCTCTTTGTAGAACTGCGTCCTCGTCGCAGAGCCCGGAAACATTCTTATACCAGAATGGCTAAAAGCTCTACAAAGCTCGGGATCGGTAGAGTTATCTGCCCTTAGCACGGGCTCGGTGAAAGCTCGGTAAACACGGCGAGTTCATTGATCGTCGGCGCGGTTACAAAAATGTCAAAATTTGACGTCAAGTCACATTAGATATATGTTGAAATTTATATTTTTAGAATCAGCTATATTTACTGGTTGTTTGTATCTAGTAATATTTCTCAATAATAGCATGTATCGGAAATAATTAGCAAAAAACATGAATAGTCACGCTTGATTGCGGGCTACACAAATTCTCCCCCTAAAAAATGAAAATCGTCGATTTAGGACGTTAAAATACATTTCATGAAAATCCACTTACACGGATTGATTTAAAACCTGAAATCAAATCTTTGTAGAAAAAATCACTTTAATCCATTCAGTAATGAAGGAGAAAAACGAAAATATCCAAAGCTCGGGCTCGGGTCTTCAGCTCGGGCTCGGCTCGGGATACACAAATTCTCTACCACCCTAAAGTAACACTGTCGAATATATCCCATGATGCTTAGGACAAACATCCGACTCCCACAATTCCTAAGCAATTCAATCACCCCTCTAAGGACAATTGAGGTGTGGTCGGTGCTTGAATGAATCAGTAGATGAACGTTTTTACTTAGTTGAAACCGGTCAATTACACACGGTATAAGGTAAGGATTTGTAAACAGTATTCCTTTATATATCTTACAAGGAAGACGATCGATAATAGTCTTAGAAATTTTGAAGATTTTGAGAAATTTGGAAATTATTATTCACTTCCCTATTTGGCAATGACCTCAGCATGCTCATTGTCATTACGATTTTATGGTGTATACGGCCGCAAACTACATGATACGAAGTCAGATCGTGTAATGCAATCACTTAGTTGTCATGTTAAGTGATTATCGTAGCTCTGTTTGTAGTGAAATTTGTGTATTGAGAACGTTTTTGCTGTTGGTTTAGGTTTGAATTCCGTATTCGCCATCTTGATGACATCATCGTTGCATCTGCTGTCTACTCTGAATTGTCTGGAAATCTCATTTATGAAACTAAATCCGATGGTTGATCGATGCGAAATCAAATATTTGTATCCATTGCTTTATTTGGCATTATATAAAAAAAAGATTTTATTTGAATATAGTCTGTTCATGCACTATTGCAGGATGTATGTTCCATTTTAATGAAAGGGGTCGCCTGCCTGTTTTCAGAGATTAAGCAACATCATGTTCAGGGTTCGACATTGAAACACTTAATATATCTTTCACCAAGGACTATATTATATGAATTGAATATACCCGACCCTTCCTCTATTGACTGGTCTAAATGAAATCGCGGTCAGGTACAGTGTGTCGAATATCTGGTTGCTGAAGTAAACATCCCAAGCATGGAACATATTTGACTTCAAGGTCTCGGTGACATCTATCATCTACTGTATTGTGGCAAATTATGTATGTATTGGGGTATATTTAGGTATATGCATATTGTTTAACCTAATACCCTTAACATTTGACTTTCATATTGTATGATGTACTATTTCTTGCTATGTGTTTCAGATTTTGATGTTACAGACATGGCTGCTATAAGAAAGAAGCTAGTCATTGTAGGAGATGGTGCATGTGGTAAAACATGTCTCCTGATTGTGTTCAGCAAGGACCAGTTCCCTGAAGTCTATGTGCCAACAGTATTTGAAAATTATGTAGCAGATATAGAAGTAGATGGAAAACAGGTTTGTATATATTTTCAGAAAAAAGGCTGCAATGCAGACACTGTAAAACTGTCTTTACAACAAAAAACGGATGTTGTGCTGGTTACAGGTACAATAGCTAGTAAACTTTCACTCATTTTAAATACTCTCTGTATGGTTCAACATTCTTTATTCTGATGTAAGATGATATTTTCTTCATCAAAGTTGTGTAGGACGATATTCAGTTGCATGCAGATTTCAATAGTTGTATCTGTATAAAAGAATGGAACTCTCTTCGATGATCGGTAGAAGTGTTTGCTTTTCATTTTGCTCCGATTGATTTATTGCTATGTATATTGGTGCTTCAGTGTCTAGACAGTGTGCAGTGTAAAATTACTGTTCTTTCACACGGCTTTCCAACTTTTATTTACGAAAATATTTGCACATTTTGTTCACCTCATCTTCAGTTTACATTGTGTAGTAGTTGTTAATTGAAATAAAAAGCAACTTGGAGAATCATAATCAATTTCTACAACTTCAAAATACAATCTTTCGCGGTTTTTTCGCCTGACTTGTTCCTACAACATGAAGCAGAACAACATCAGAAGGATAGATTATAATTGAAACGGTGAGTCTTTTTCAATGTCTGCATGCAATAAGGATCATATCGCCTGTCAAGGATAGGAGTTCAACTGAAATCTTGTTTGCCTCTCGATTACTATGTTAATCAAGGTGAAGCTGGAAAAGAATCTATATCTATCATTTCACTATTCTTTCATTTTACTTTTTACATTTATACACTTTATAATATCAGTTTCATTTTGTACAAAATACTGTGTCTGCAGAATACAAATTTTGGCACTTACATTTATGCATAATTTCTTCCATGGTTCACACTAGTCTCCTTTTTCCCTTTACATAAAAAATGCACCTGTTTTTAGGGCATTAACTGAAATAACTTGTTTATATTATAATGTTTAAAGATACTACATTTCAGATAGCTTTTACGTATACACTGCTTGTTAAAAATGCACAAAATGACACCCACAATATAGAAATTATGTCTTCACACGAAACAACTTTTGAAATGTAACAACCTCTTAAAGTGATTGTTCAGAAGACCAAAACATTACGTAACAAATATAGGGGTAGAACATGATAAAATTTCTTGGTGATGTAATTAATAATTCAATTGATGAGTTATATTCGAACTTTGGAGGATGGCGATCGTGTAAAATGTTAACTTGATAGATATATACAACTTTTTTTCAATTGATCATATTTAATCTTTTTTATGAGATGTAGCGCCTTTACTGATCAGTGAACATTTCCTTATATGTTTGTTTTCAAAGTAAACAACTATGAAATATAATTGTGTTAGTGTGAACCAAAGGATGCTTAAATATGCTGTTTCAAGTAAACTATTTGCATGATTGTTGTTCATTATATTGAAAGCATGTTTTATTTTGCTGCTGCTTTTATTTGACATAAATGTAGCTTTCAGGGTTCGTTCAGGCTTTGAAAAAGCACATCAGTGTTAGCTATTGAAAAAACCTTGATTTGCAATAATAATATAGCGAACAAATATTTCAATTTTATTCAGAAAATAGATAATTCTACCTTTTGTGGAATTATAAGTTACTCTTGACAAACTATAGTTTTAACTGAAAGAAAGAACATTTGTTTTGTCAAATCCTGTGCAAACCCTGCTTTGAGCTTGTGCTTTGTGTCTCATGAAAAACTGTTTCCTTATGTCATTGCAGGTAGAGTTGGCGTTGTGGGATACAGCAGGACAAGAAGATTATGACCGATTACGGCCACTGTCTTATCCAGATACAGATGTCATTCTCATGTGCTTCGCCATTGATAACCCAGACAGTTTAGAGAACATCCCAGAAAAATGGACACCTGAAGTGAAACATTTCTGTCCTAATGTTCCAATCATTCTTGTTGGAAATAAAAAAGACACTAGAAATGATGAAAACACAAAGAGGGAGCTACGTAAAATGAAACAAGAACCTGTTAAGACATCTGAAGGGCAGTCAATGGCAGAAAACATTCATGCCAAGGCCTACATGGAGTGCTCAGCTAAGACAACAGAGGGGGTACGAGAAGTGTTTGAAGCTGCCACCGCTGCAGCCTTGTCCACAAAAAAAAGAAGGCGGCGGCGTTTCTGCAAGATTCTTTGAATACTTATGAAAGTACAAAACAGTGCATACAATGTGAAATCCACCGTTGAAAAACTGAAAGGACAGACTGTCTATTTGATGATGCAGTTTGGTTTTGGCTGCAGATCTGACTTATACAAGTTGTTTGGCTGCAGATCAGACCTGATGGGTTTTAAAAAAATGAGACTGATAAAGCTTTGGAGATATGTGAAGTAAATAAAATCATATGTAAAGTTATTATGCTAAAAGCAAAATAACGTAGTTAATTGATATTTTCAAGTTTCTATTCATGTTGTATTTTGGATGTAATTTTGTTGTATATGCATTGTTTTATTGTTGGGACATGTTGTCTTCGATTAACAAGGCTATCTTGAAAAAATTTTCTATTTTATTTTTTAATGTTATGATTCTGCAAAAGTAACATTCCTGAAGTCTTTTTTATATCTCATACCTCTTGTTACCTTCTAATTTCAGCATTGCTGATGTTACATTTTCTTCTGTATCAGAAATTTGCCTCAATATTTTCTGCACATTCCTAGAAAAAGATTCCATGAGACTTAGCAATTTTAGAAGTCAAATAAGTTGCAAAACCTATTTCTCAGAAGTCAAATAAATATGCTCCTTTCAACCTGAGATTCAAATATCTAACTCTGGGCTGTCAAAAACCTACTCATAAGGTATACTGGATACCCATAACTATATAAGACTTGTAAATATGTTCATAATTTTTTTATTTATTTATTTAATCTTGAATGAAATTAATGAAGTCTCCTAGAGTGTTTAATTGTGATAACCAATCTTGATACTAATCATGATTGCTTTTAACTCAAGTTCAAAGGACATATCTTCTAGATAGACAGTTATTATTGTATTGTTTGATTTAACTTGTAGTTTCATGTTAATTTGATTTTGTGGTATTTTTGTAATATCTTTTCTGTACTTGGTAATTTATGTGTAGTAATAAATTCTTATCACTGAAGATATTTTTGTGTTTTATATAAATTTAGATGAATATAGCAAAATAAATGCTATTCAAAAATCAATCCATAGTATGTTTGTGTACATCAGGTTACTCAAATTGCTAGCTTTTGTTGAATCACAGAAATCTGATTGCTTCAAACAATGTAGTGCGAGGAGATCTCTTTCATCTTTTAGATGTTCAGTTGATGTAACATGAACAACTATAATGAAACAAAATTATAAGTATGGTTTCTGATTCCATCCTTATTCTTTTGAGTATGTTGGTAAAGATAGATCTGACTGATTTCCATCTATTATGACCTCTTTGGCTATTGGAAGTACCAGTTCTAAAATAAAGTGTCAATGGTTGAACCTTGCCAAAGGTGATCTATTTTTGCTTTAGAAGAGGACTAGATTGTGAATATGTAGTTAAATATTTTTGGCTCTGTTGAATACATGTACATAAGGGAGATGTGACATGGAATGATAATCTTGTCAAGACTTGGTCACTACAATGTTTTGTTTGCATGCATTATTAAATAGGTTGTGATCATGATCTTGTGACTTATAGTAATAAGGGACTTGTGTTTACGATCAACACAAGTCGTATATCTTCGGCATCAATAAGTGCTTTGAAAAATGTCCCTTTCTGTGAGGAATGAGAAGCGATAAATTTGCTAGATTGGTATAAGCTTCCAGTCCAACAATACCTCATCTTGTCATACTGGTGTTCTTATGTATCATTCTGTACAAGACGTTTCCATGGAAGTAAGACTACAAAACATTTGGATTACGGGTAAGTTCCATTCATATTGAGGATGCTGCCCGATTGTTTTCCACAGTAGTACTGACTAATACCTGGATTGGTTAGGAGCACTACAGACTGGCCTTTGTGTGAACCGTTGTGCAGTTTGTGTGTGCATGAACAGTTACAGGAACCCTCCCACACTTAACTTGACTGACTGGTAGAAGAATGTCAACCACAAAGTATTGCATGTGTACCAAGATTATATATTTTGTTTTCTATGGTACCTTTTATAAAAGGAATACATAGAAGCCCAAGACCATAAACCAGTGAAATAGAATTCACATGGACTTAATGTAATGCTAACAGTTGTTTTTACTAATAATGTGTTTTTATGCTGAATAAGTGAATGGTGTTAAGTCAATTGTTTTCCTTGGCTTGCCTGCAACCAGGAGTACAACACAGTTCAAATTTAAGAAAACCCCATTGATTTATCATAATGTGCAAAACTAATAAGTTTTTATTGCATTGACTACCTGCAAAGTTTTATGATAATTTGAAGAAATATGAAATATTGGTCAAATTGGTCTTCCTTGATAATTACTTGGTATATATTGAAGGTATCCAAGTGAAAATTCTAATAAAACTGATATGGAACATCAAATGCAATGCACAGTAAGATTAATCTAAAAACTGGGTCATTATACCCCCACAATGAAGTCATTACCATGGAGACAACAACAGGGCTTCTGATTGGTCAAAAATAAATCGTTGTTTGATTTTGTTGAAAATTGGTATAACAGGGCTTTGAGGGGAGATGAATACAATGGTACCATTCTCCAAGAGTGCAAATGATGGGCAGCAGGGTTAGCCAATGGCATAGAGCTCTAGTTTCTATAAGTTTCACATATATGAAAGTGGATGAACACCTAATTGTTGACTGTTCTATCAGGATGGCTGTACTTGGGATATATAGAGTTCTTGGTCATATGAAAATATTCAACAGAAATAAATTTGAAGGAAATTTTATGCTATATGATGGTTGTTGTTTGATAACAAAAAATATAGCCATCACTTGTAGTGTTTCACAGTAGCCCACCAGCCTGTAATTATAACACATGTATATATCCCTTCTTTTTCATCTTGTGCTAGTGTTCTGTGATACAGAGATGTTTGGCAGCAGTAGTTTATCCAGTCTCGATAGTAAAACAATGTTTGTCATGAAAACAGAGTAATTAATTATAGCCAACAAATAAGTTCACTTGATTATTAATCCAGTTGCTCTAAGTAGCCCTTAGAATGGTAATACATATCTAGTCTCGATAGTAAAACAATGTTTGTCATGAAAACAGAGTAATTAATTATAGCCAACAAATAAGTTCATTTGATTATTAATCCAGTTGCTCTAAGTAGCCCTTAGAATGGTAATACAGAGTAGATCAATGACAGACAAGTTGAAAATATCGGTGATCAATCTGGGATTATATTAGCATCAATATCTGTAACCAGCGCAAATCTTTCTTTTGTTGCATAGACATTTACATACTGCATGGAGCATGGTTATCATCTAACAGTCTAACTTAAAGGGACATTGTTTAAACGTGCAACTGATTGTATTGTATCTTGAAATCTTTAATTAAATAAGATTGTTAAAAAGCTATTTTGAACTGTATAATTGAAATTATAAATGAAACATGTCCCTTTATTTTACTAGATATCTGTTTCAATTAACAAAAGACAACCTTTTTGTTTGTAATAGATATATAACAATAACACATCATTCCTTTTTGCAGGTTGAACTAGCCCTTTGGGATACTGCAGGCCAAGAAGATTACGACAGATTACGTCCCCTGTCCTACCCCGACACTGACGTCATTCTCATGTGCTTTTCCATAGATAGCCCCGACAGTTTGGAGAACATCCCTGAAAAATGGACACCTGAAGTGAAGCACTTTTGTCCAAGTGTTCCAATAATTCTTGTAGGAAATAAAAAAGATCTTAGAAATGATGAAAACACCAAACGAGAGCTAATGAAGATGAAACAAGAACCAGTCAAGGCAGAAGAAGGAAGATCCACAGCAGAAAAAATCAATGCTTTTGGATACCTAGAATGCTCAGCTAAAACCAAGGAAGGAGTGAGGGAAGTATTTGAAACAGCCACCAGAGCAGCTCTACAAAAGAAGAGAAAGAAGAGGGGAGTGTGTCGACTGCTATAGACAACACTGAATGGACCTTTCTATGTGGCACCCCTTGATATCTGTGGCGAGTCTTGTATGAATAGCAATGTCGTGGCAGTACATTCCTAAACTGCGTACACATAGAGAATGTTCTGCAGCTTTTCGTGTGAGAGACTCTAAAAACAGACCAAACTAATGTTCCTTTAAAACAAACAACTTTTGAAAGTTGGCGATCTTGTCTTAATATTTTTCATAAATAATCATGAACAAATCAAAGACTTGAGTATATACAGACAGGGATGCAAAGTTCTTGTCAGTTTAGTAAAAGGCAGATAGTCTGTTTTACATTATAGTCATTGACTGGAGCAAAAAAAGGGGGATGGAACTTTCTTGTTGAACTATGTATGCACAGATGAGCAAACTTTGATTGGTTGTCTTGACCATTGGCGTGTCAAACCTCAAGTCACATGTGAAATAGTGATATAATCTAAAGCCCCCCATATACATTGAAACTTAAATTTTTTGAACACAATCTCTTGTTGCCAAATCTAAATGCTGCAGTTGCATGGACTAGTTTTGGGTGAATGAGGTAAATGTATCCGTGATTGTGACGAGGTTTTCTGTCAGTGGTCAACCTGCCAACGCTGTGTTTGTAGTATATGTCATGTACATTTGTAAACTTTTATTATAAACTTATTATTAATGATCTAGTATATTATGCTATATATCAGTAAGGTTATTCTTGTACTCTCGATATTCATATTATATTGGCTCTTGTTCATCATAGCTGTATGTGCTTTATTGTCCCTCCATCACACTACACACTTAACACTGGTTGTGCATTGGTCAGTCATATAAATCAAACATTGTCTTTCATATTTCTGGTGACTTCATCTCAGTGTGTTAAAAATAATAGGCAGACAAAAGAATTAGTTTGCACAGGGGAAAGGAAAACTATTACCTATCGTAAGTACCAATGCATAACCGTTAGATTGAAAAAACAATGAGATAAAGTAATAAATCTATCAGGAAGTGTGTCGAAATATTCAAACATGTACTGTTTTGTGTGTGCTTAAGTCAATTACAGAGAATTAAGATCAAATTAAGTTTAAACATTTCATTTTACTGATAAAATTTTGATTATATATCGAATCACTTGGCACCTTGTGTAGATATTGAGCCAGTATTAGAATTGCTTGTAAGTTTTGATCAATTATAGGTAAACTTACTCATCGCTTTACCAGGCTATACTGTAGTGAATACCATATAGCTTTATGCTTCCAAACATGCAGAAGTTGGTCTTTTCTCAGATGTAATGTGTAGGTTAAGAAACTTTCTAGCATACATGTGCATGTAGTAATATTGGCAAGTTGTCACTCAAAATGAGTGACAGCATTGTCAATTGTAAAACCATTGTAATTTATACTAAATTTGCTTTATCTCCTCAATTTCAAGTTCATAACTCGCAGAATGGATGGAGTAATAATTTTGATTTGTTCCCATTGTTTGACTATTTTGTTTATTATTTTTCCTATCATAAATATGCATTGTGCAGAAATTCAGGCTGAGAAATACCTTCAAAGGAATGGTGCTTCTTAAACATCAGTTAGGTGATACAAATATGCGCCAAGTGATAAACATTTTACAGATGCATTAATTAAATGTAGGTAAAAGTTGTGCCAAACAACTTAAAGGCATTGACAAGTGAAACAATACAAAGTATACAAAAACATATTAACGTTTTGCTTCTAGTATTCCATTGTTGTAACTTAAGTCATGAGTAATTTTACTGCTCTTTGGATAATCACATTGTTGTAAAGATGTGACCAAGCGACATGCATATTCATTTCTTTTCAAAACTTTATAATCTGAGAGAATATGATAGAATTGATCAATTTGTCATTCTGAACATAATAAAAAGATCTTACTGAAGTTTGGACTGTTTTTATGTTTCAAAGGGAATGCAGTGACCACTAAGCATCCTGCAGCTTTGACCAAAAGAACTGGAACTGTTGATTATGATGCGACATAACATTCAATTTTAAATGTTGTTAAATTAGTAGAGAAACTATAACAGTTCTTATAATTACTGGGCCCTTTTTTCAGTTGTGTTTAATTGTTAAAACAATGTTAACATGCACACATGATAATATTGACATGATAATTAAATGTGACAGTTTTGAAGTAGTAAATAAATGAAAATTCAATTAATTGAAACCAAAAGGGGTGATATTTTCCTGTCACTTTTTAGCCCACCATCATCAGATGGTGGGCTATTCAAATCGCCCTGCGTCCGTGGTCCGTCGTCCGTCCGTCCGTCCCTCCGTCCCTCCGTCCCTCCGTCCGTAAACAATTCTTGTTATCGCTAATCCTCAGAAAGTACTGAAGGGATCTTTCTCAAATTTTATATGTAGGTTCCCCTTGGTGTCTAGTTATGCATATTGCATTTTGAGACCAATCGGAAAACAACATGGCCGACAGGCAGCCATCTTGGATTTTGACAATTGAAGTTTGTTATCGCTATTTCTCAGAAAGCACTGAAGGGATGTTTCTGAAATTTCATATGTATGTTCCCCTTGGTGCCTAGTTATGCATATTGCATTTTGAGACCAATCGGAAAACAACATGGCCGACAGGCAGCCATCTTGGATTTTGACAATTGAAGTTTGTTATCGCTATTTCTCAGAAAGTAATGAAGGGATCTTTCTGAAATTTCATATGTATCTTTCCCTTGGTGCCTAGTTATGCATATTGCATTTTGAGACCAATCGGAAAACAACATGGCCGACAGGCAGCCATCTTGGATTTTGACAATTGAAGTTTGTTATCGCTATTTCTCAAAAAGTACTGAAGGGATCTTTCTGAAATTTCATATGTAGGTTCCCCTTGGTACCAAGTTATGCATGTTGCATTTTGAGACCAATCGGAAAACAACATGGCCGACAGGCAGCCATCTTGGATTTTGACAATTGAAGTTTGTTATCGCTATTTCTCAGAATGTACTGAAGAGATCTTTCTCAAATTTCATATGTATGTTTCCCTTGGTGCCTAGTTATGCATAAAGCATTTTGAGACCTATTGGAAAACAACATGGCCGACAGGCAGTCATCTTGGATTTTGACAATTGAAGTTTGTTATCGCTATTTCTCAGAATGTACTGAAGAGATCTTTCTCAAATTTCATATATAGGTTCCCCTTGGTGCCTAGTTATGCATATTGCATTTTGAGACCAAACAGAAAATAACATGGCCGACAGGCAGCCATCTTGTATTTTGACAATTGAAGTTTGTTATCGCTATTTTACAGAAGGTACTGAAGGGATCTTTCTCAAATTTCATATGTAGGTTCCCCTTGGTCCCTGGTGTTGCATTTTGGGACCAATCCGAAAACAACATGGCCGACAGACAGCCATTATCGCTAAATCTTAAATTTTATATTTAGGTTTCCCTTGTTTGGAAAGTACTAGAGGGCTGTTTCTGAATTTACACAGATTAGTAAGACTTAGAGGAAGGGAAAAGTAGAGAAAAGATCAATCTGACATGGAACCTATAAAGATCATTCAATGGTGGGCGCCAAGATCCCTCTGGGATCTCTTGTTATCAACATGATCAAAAGAATTTTACAATGGTTACTTGAGTTGTGAAATAGAGACAGTTTGGCTATCTAGGCTGTGCTTCAATTAAAACTCATTGGCATACATCTACAAAACTCCTCGTTACAGTTTACAGGGGCTTGGCAAAAAGGGAGCAATTTGACTTGGTGTAAACGACTATTTTGAAACCGTTGAGATCCCTACCCCTTAACCATAGATCATTGCTAGGCATCAAAATATAAACATGCAGATGTCGTAAATAAAGGCCCTGGTGTCTCCCCACCCTAGAAGACTGAAGTTCCTTTGTTATATCTTCGATACCATTCAGATCCCCACCCATAACCACATATAGCATTGCTGGGCATCAAGGGACAAAGACAATCTGATGTAAAATTAAGCCCAGGGGTATTTCCCCATCCTTAGGGACTTGGTTTCTTTAAACACAATCATGTTGAGTCTGGACTTCGTTTCTGGGTTATATCTGAAGCAGTTTAGATCCCCACCTCAAATCCATATAAAACATTGTTAGACATCAGCAAATAAAGCTACTAACAAATTGAACATGAGCATTATTTTGACTTTTGCTCAAATCAAGGTGTGCCTCTTGTTTTTTTCTCTCTATAAAATTCATCCCTCCAAATAATTGTGACCAAATCATAACTTAAGTAAATATGAACGTCCCTGAAACATGGCCTCCTAATAGAAAGGGAATTGTTTTGATGCGTGAAGGTCAAGTCATATAATCTGTTTATAAAACTTTACACAGAGAACCCTTGTTAACTCACCTGTTCCAAAGGACCAAGGTGAGCTAATGCCATACCGTGGCGTCTGTCTGTTGGTCAACAAT
The DNA here is from genome assembly GCF_902652985.1 of Pecten maximus. Lineage (NCBI taxonomy): Eukaryota > Metazoa > Mollusca > Bivalvia > Pectinida > Pectinidae > Pecten > Pecten maximus. The sequence continues at coordinate 5,251,643 of NC_047021.1, forward strand.
GTGACTTCTTCCTAACTGCTGATTGGAATTAAACAAAAATTGACTGGTAGCATCGTTATGGGATGGGGATTCAAAATTGTACAAATGGGGGCTTGAGTATTTGTCTCCATTTGAAATATTGGAGATATTTTATTAGCACTGGTTATTCTTGTCCAGGCGACAACTTTCAAACCATTACAGGTGTCTTTGTTCTTGTCCAGGTGACAACTTTCAAACCATTACAGGTGTCTTTGTTCTTGTCCAGGTGACAACTTTCAAACCATTACAGGTGTCTTTGTTCTTGTCCAGGTGACAACTTTCTAACCATTACAGGTGTCTTTGTTCTTGTCCAGGTGACAACTTTCTAACCATTACAGATATCCTGATGAATCCATAAATTTTTTATATTTATAAACCTCTGAATATAAAATACACTGAAATTTAACACTTTCTCTTGGACCTCAAAGTTAAAGATCATACAGATGCAAAATTTAAATATAATCTTGTCCCAAGTTTGAACTAGAATATGAAACCCATTGAAATCTCAAACTGTATGTAACGTCCACAGTGAATACTGTTTACAGTGTACTGATCGTAGACCCCTGTGACCCTTACTAAGGTCAAATAAGTACATTTATAGTTGGTTCTTTCACAATGCTGAAATTCTACATTCTCATTTCTACATTTACAGAACGTATACAATGTATTGCAATTACTACAGGCTTTAGCTCAAGGTCACTGTTGCTAGAATTTTACTGAACATAGCTTTTGATATATGTATCTTGGCATAAAGATAAGCTCATGAAAATGACATAAAAAAGTTAAGGTACAGGTAGTTTTTCTGTGAAGTCAAAAAATATTTACAGAACACAATGAAATAGGTACTTGGGCTTTCACTTGACCCATGACTGCTGTTGATTGTTTTTGACTCCCTAGAATTAATTTTGACAATGTTTACACGGTATAAATGTTCTCGCACTGATTTTGACTCCTGTCCATCGTCAACTGAAGGCCATGGTACTAATCTTACCTAGGTGCGAAAGTCTAAATTGAAAAATGAATACCCGTTTATCATTAGCTATGAAATTTTGTCATAGAATAGATATTTGAGAGTTTTAAGGGCTGTTGTCTGTGGGTACGCTAAGAAATTAGGGTACTGTTTCTTGATCCTATTCACTTTGTCAAGTTAATCTTTGAAATCAGAGCATGTAAATCCTTGTTACATAAATGTAGATGAGCAAAACAAATTTGTTTGTTCCTTTCAGTAAATGTTGCTAAAAATAGAGCTGGATTATACCGTCCTATATAGAGAACATAAATCTAGAGTAAGGCATTGCTAAATGCTGATTTGACAGAGAACTAGTTGAGTTACTAAAACAACAAAATATAACACTTGTCTTAGTTTTTGAAAAAAAATAAATAGCACTATGGTGGTGTTGTTCAATTTCAGTATTTGTATGTAGTGCATTACTGCATTTTCAGATCCATAGGTAAAGGTAATTTTTTGTACAGGAATTGCAATAACTCGGCCAGTAGGGCATCAGACAATGCAATCTCGGATGAAGATTTGAGGTGTGGTTTGATCTTGGGACATTTTGTGTTTCACACCCTCTACTACAAGACCACACATTAAAATCACCCTGGCTTTTCACAGGGGGTTGACAAAAACTCGTCAAACAAGTATTTTGTGTACAAGAATGTTAAAGACTCTGTCATAACTAGAAGAGAGATGATAAATACACAACCAATACACATAATGACATCAAAATGCTTAAGGTATTTGGTACCTAGTTATTATATCATAATGTGTTGTTCATGTTTTGATTTATACCTGTAACTATCTTCAGGTTGAACTAGCCCTTTGGGATACTGCAGGCCAAGAAGATTACGACAGATTACGTCCCCTGTCCTACCCAGACACTGACGTCATTCTCATGTGCTTTTCCATAGATAGCCCCGACAGTTTGGAGAACATCCCTGAAAAATGGACACCTGAAGTGAAGCACTTTTGTCCAAGTGTTCCAATAATTCTTGTAGGAAATAAAAAAGATCTTAGAAATGATGACCAGACCAAACGAGAGCTAATGAAGATGAAGCAAGAGCCAGTCAGACCAGAGGAAGGAAGAGCCACCTCAGAAAAAATCAATGCTTTTGGATACTTGGAATGCTCGGCTAAAACCAAAGAGGGGGTACGAGGAGTATTTGAAACAGCTACCAGAGCAGCTCTTCAAACAAAGAAAAAGAAGCGTGGTGGCTGTGTGTTGCTATAACTACTCCGTTATTATATATACTGCTTTGTAGTGAACATTGTACTGAATGATGATTACGAAACAAGCTTCATCTAAACTGTGTGCTGGGCATAACAGTATCACTCTACGTTCTCAGAAGGCTACCATCCTTTATACCTGTACTATAGTCTAATGAAGGCTCTGTCCTCGTCATATTGCTTAACAACTGTAAAAATGTGTGACTCACAGGTTATTTCCTGTCATTTCATTTGATGAATTTCAGATCTTTCATTGTGGGGGAAAGAAAGTTAATTAACATGATAATAGTGTAATTTTGTATGCACAAACAAAAAATGGTTGTTTATTGAAATTGTAAGGAAAGCACAATTAATCTATGTTGTATTTGTATTTTTCTGCACTATAAAATGTTTTAGCATATTTTGCATTTGGAAACCTTCCATTTACACGACTTGTACCTCAACACCTGCTGATTACAGGTAACTACAATGACCCTAGAGTGAATCAGTTACCTTGGCGTTCCCATTGTTCTCTATCCTACTGATTACAGGTAACTACAGGTGACAGGTAACTACAATGACCCTAGAGTGAATCTGTTAACTTGGTGTTCCCATTGTTCTCTATCCTACTGATTACAGGTAACTAACTGCAGGTGACCCTAGAGTGAATCAGTTAACTTGGTGTTCCCATTGACCTCTAGCTTGTTGATTACAGGTGACAGGTAACTGAAGGTGACCTTAGAGTGAATCAGTTAACTTGGTGTTCCCATTGTTCTCTATCCTACTGATTACAGGTAACTACAGGTGACAGGTAACTAAAATGACCCTAGAGTGAATTGGTTAACTTGGTTATTCTTTTGTTCTCTAGCCTGCTGATTACAGGTGTCCTGTCACTTAACTAACACGTTTAGACTATGGTTAGGTGTCCTGTCACTTAACTAACAAGTCTAGACTATGGTTAGGTGTCCTGTCACTTAACTAACAAGTTTAGACTAAGGTTAGTTGTCCTGTCACTTAACTAACAAGTTTAGACTAAGGTTAGGTGTCCTGTCATCAAACTAACAAGTTCAGACTAAGGTTAGTCGTCCTGTCACTTAACTAACAAGTTTAGACTAAGGTTAGTCGTCCTGTCACTTAACTAACAAGTTTAGACTAAGGTTAGTTGTCCTGTCACTTAACTAACAAGTTTAGACTAAGGTTAGTTGTCCTGCCACTTAACTAACAAGTTTAGACTATGGTTAGGTGTCCTGTCATCAAGCTAACAAATTCAGACTAAGGTTAAGTGTCCTGTCATCAAACTACAGTAGGTAGGTGTAAGTGTGAACTATTTTGTAAACATTACCACAAAGTTTTTATTAGCCCACCATCATCAGATGGTGGGCTATTCAAATCGCCCTGCGTCCGTGGTCCGTCGTCCGTCCGTCCGTCCGTCCGTCCGTCCGTCCGTCCGTCCGTCCCTCCGTCCGTCCGTCCGTCCGTAAACAATTCTTGTTATCGCTATTTCTCAGAAAGTGCTGAAGGGATCTTTCTCAAATTTCATATGTAGGTTCCCCTTGGTGCCTAGTTATGCATATCGCATTTTGAGACCTATCGGAAAACAACATGGCCGACAGGCAGCCATCTTGGATTTTGACAATTGAAGTTTGTTATCGCTATTTCTCAGAAAGTACTGAAAGGATCTTCTCAAATTTCATATGTAGGTTCCCCTTGGTGCCTAGTTATGCATATTGCATTTTGAGACCAATCGGAAAACAACATGGCCGACAGGCAGCCATCTTGGATTTTGACAATTGAAGTTTGTTATATACTCAGAAGTACGAAGGGATCTTTCTCAAATTTTATATGTAGGTTCCCCTTGGTGCTTAGTTATGCATATTACATTTTGAGACCAATCGGAAAACAACATGGCCGACAGGCAGCCATCTTGGATTTTGACAATTGAAGTTTGTTATCGCTATTTCTCAGAATGCACTGACGAGATCTTTCTCAAATTTCATATGTAGGTTCGCCTTGGTGCCTAGTTATGCTTAAAGCATTTTGAGACCTATCGGAAAACAACATGGCCGACAGGCAGCCATCTTGGATTTTGACAATTGAAGTTTGTTATCGCTATTTCTCAGAAAGTGCAGAAGGGATCTTTCTCAAATTTCATATGTAGGTTCCCCTTGGTGCCTTGTTATGCATATTGCATTTTGAGACCAATCAGAAAACAACATGGCTGACAGGCAGCCATCTTGGATTTTGACAATTGAAGTTTGTTATCGCTATTTCTCAGAAAGTACTGAAGGGATCTTTCTCAAATTTTATATGTAGGTTCCCCTTGGTGCTTAGTTATGCATATTACATTTTGAGACCAATCGGAAAACAACATGGCCGACAGGCAGCCATCTTGGATTTTGACAATTGAAGTTTGTTATCGCTATTTCTCAGAATGCACTGACGAGATCTTTCTCAAATTTCATATGTAGGTTCGCCTTGGTGCCTAGTTATGCTTAAAGCATTTGAGACCTATCGGAAAACAACATGGCCGACAGGCAGCCATCTTGGATTTTGACAATTGAAGTTTGTTATCGCTATTTCTCAGAAAGTGCAGAAGGGATCTTTCTCAAATTTCATATGTAGGTTCCCCTTGGTGCCTTGTTATGCATATTGCATTTTGAGACCAATCAGAAAACAACATGGCTGACAGGCAGCCATCTTGGATTTTGACAATTGAAGTTTGTTATCGCTATTTCTCAGAAAGTGCTGAAGGGATCTTTCTCAAATTTTATATGTAGGTTCCCCTTGGTGACTAGTTATGCCTATCACATTTTGAGACCTATCGGAAAACAACATGGTCGACAGGCAGCCATCTTGGATTTTGACAATTGGAAGTTTGTTATCGCTATTTCTCAGAAAGTGTTGAAGGGATCTTTCTCAAATTACATATGTAGGTTCCCCTTGGTGCCTAGTTATGCATATTGCATTTTGATACCAATCGGAAAACAACATGGCCGACAGGCAGCCATCTTGGATTTTGACAACTGAAGTTTGTTATCGCTATTTCTCAAAAAGTAATGAAGGGATCTTTCTCAAATTTCATATGTAGATTTCCCTCGGTGCCTAGTTATGCATATTGCATTTTGAGACCAGTCAGACAACAACCTGGCCGACAGGCAGCCATCTTGTATTTTGACAATTGAAGTTTGTTATCGCTATTTTACAGAAGGTACTGAAGGGATCTTTCTCAAATTTCATATGTAGGTTCCCCTTGGTCCCTGGTGTTGCATTTTGGGACCAATCCGAAAACAACATGGCCGACAGGCAGCCATTATTGCTAAATCTTAAATTTTATATATAGGTTCCCCTTGTTTGAAAAGTACTAGAGGGCTGTTTCTGAATTTACACAGATTAGTAAGACTTAGAGGAAGGGAAAAGTAGAGAAAAGTTCCATCTGACATGGAACCTATAAAGATCATTCAATGGTGGGCGCCAAGATCCCTCTGGGATCTCTTGTTGTGCTGATGGTCATTGTTTTAACTAAAAGAACTTTTTTTTTGTCGATTGTCTTTTTCATTCCAGCTGAGACATTTTGGACAATTAATTCTAAACACTATTTTCTTCAGTTTCATATTTAATGTTAAGAACTTGTAGCTTATTATTTTATTTAGGAAAAAAATAACTGAAATGCTAGAAGGTAGTAATTTTATTGCCAGGTCGGGGAATAAACACTTCTTCTAAACTGAGGTATGTGTTAAAATAACAAAATTCAAAATCACAAACTGTATCTATGACTCGGATACAAATACAGATCAAGAGACCTGATAAATAAATTTCCTTGATTTAGCAATCTTTTTAACAACTTCATTAGGTACATTGGACCCCATTCATGTCCTCTATTGTAAATAAGTCTTCTTTTTTTTATAAATTTATCAGTGCATATGTATTTAAATGTAGTATATTATAGGATCTAGTAAAATGATATGTATGTGTAAATTTTGTCCTGCTGCCATTTAATGTAAAATTGTTTTCAGTGAAATCCTCTACTACCATAAATTCACCCAACAAGATCTGAAATATATTGGCTGTATATCTTCTGTTACATGTAGTGTAAACATGAAGTTTGTCAGTTTTTCTTCACAATACTAAACATTTGAAGGATTTCTAGTGGTACTAGTTAATTGGATCAGTTATAGCTGTATGATTTTTGATGGATGTGACATTTTGGCTGTGTACAAAGTAAAATCATAATTAACCATAAGTTACAGAGTTGACTTTTTTCATCCTTAACAAACAGGGGACGAGTCAACAGTTAACTAAACAGTACCAAGCCATTCTCTCCATTCTCACCATCAGGTCTATTGATATAATTTATATAAAAAAAAAACATCTCTGGGGAGAGCATTGTTGTGACAGCTAGCAATATCCCTATGTATCTGTTCACTGGTACATTGTAAGTGTTCATTGGTACATTGTTACTGTTCACTGGTACATTGTAAGTGTTCATTGGTACATTGTTACTGTTCACTGGTACATTGTAAGTGTTCATTGTTAAATTGTAACTGTTCGCTGGTACAGTGTAATTGTTCACTGGTACAGTGGAACCATTCAATTTCCCATTGTAAGTGTTCATTGGTACATTGTTACTGTTCACTGGTACATTGTAAGTGTTCATTGTTACATTGTAACTGTTCGCTGGTACAGTGTAATTGTTCACTGGTACAGTGGAACCATTCAATATCCAATTGTAAGTGTTCATTGGTACTTTGTTACTGTTCACTGGTACATTGTAAGTGTTCATTGTTACATTGTAACTGTTCGCTGGTACAGTGTAATTGTTCACTGGTACAGTGGAACCATTCAATTTCCCATTGTAAGTGTTCATTGGTACATTGTTACTGTTCACTGGTACATTATTACTGCTCACTGGTACATTGTAACTGTTCACTGAAACATTGTAACTGTTCACTGGTACAAAGTAATCGTTCTTAATTCTGATTGCCTTAATTCTTTAAAAAACATGGTTTGCTCTTAGGTATGTATATATTTAACATTCAAGAAAACTTCAGTTCTCATATTTAACAATTTTTTTACCTGAATTTGTTCCATATCAAAAATAGTGAATTCATACTGATGTAATGGATAAACACAAACTGATCACAACATTTAACTTACCTAAAGTTATCTATGTAAATGACGATGATTGAATCTGTGTAAAATAGGACAGTATAGATTTGTTATAGGTATGTTGGTAGAATGTATGTACAGCATCAAAGCTTCAGATTAAGCCTCATGTCAGCATGTTTTATTTATCTATATTTGCATTCTTTCTTTGTATCCATCATTCTTGTCTGCGTGTTCTGTTAATCACTTATTTTTGACGATGAGTATACTTTTTGTTAATTAGTTTCTATCAATGGATTATTTCTTGAACATGTATTGAAGTATAATTTAATAAATGTTAATAATTTAATTCAGAATAACGACAAATAAATTGTGAGCATTTTGTTTTGTGATAAGTGATTTCAGTACATGTTAAAGGCAGGAATCATCATTTGATCACAATTATGTTTATATTAATACTAGATGTTATACTATTATGACTATCATTGAAAATCTTTGCGACCCAACTTGGGTAATAAAATCCTTGATAATATCTTATGTTCTGCATTCTGTTATTGACTTCATTGTCACCTGGTAATCACAGATCCTTCAACATTGGATTGCCTTCGAACACAATTTTCGCTACAGTATTGTACTTCCAAGCAAGGCTGCATACAGTTTAAACCATACTGTATTACGTTTTCTTTGCTTTTACACGAGTATGGACAGGATTCAGCAAAAAAGATGCAAGTACTTATATCAAACAGCATAGTAATACTGTTCTCTGTATTAAGTGGTCAAAACATGGCTGCTTTTGGTACCATAATTAGTCTGCCCATCTTGAGGTACGGTCTGTGTATCTTTAGGTTAAGTCAATCTTTAGGTAAAGTCTATCTATCTTTAGGTAAAATCTGTGTATCTTTAGGTAAAGTCTGACTATCTTTAGGTAAAGTCTGTATTTTTAGGTAAAGTCTGATTATCTTTAGGTAAAGTCTGTCTATTTTTAGGTAAAGTCTGACTATCTTTAGGTAAAGTCTATCTATCTTTAGGTAAAGTCTGACTATCTTTAGGTAAAGTCTGACTATCTTTAGGTAAAGTCTGTCTATCTTTAGGTAAAGTCTGTATCTTTAGGTAAAGTCTGTCTATCTTTAGGTAAAGTCAGTGTATCTTTAGGTAAAGTCTGACTATCTTTAGGTAAAGTTTGTCTATCTTTAGGTAAAGTCTGTATCTTAAGGTAAAGTCTGTCTAAGTTAAATGCCTGCTTGTTTTTCCTGTTTAAACAGTGAGAACAACAATATTACAGGTAGATTGTTTTATTAAACACCTCAAGTGACTAATTGAAGTTAATATATGAAAATTATTTGGTTTTCAAATAAAACAGGATTACATACATACACACAATTTCATAACACAAAAGCAATGTATAAGTTATAATACATTGGGCCTTGGACCTGTGCATAATCTTTATGGAAGTGACCAGAGTAAGGGAGTTAACTCCATCAAAGACCTTGGACCTGTGTATGGTCTGTATGGAAGTGACTAGAGCAAGGGAGTTAACTCCATTAAGGACCTTGGACCTGTGTATGGTCTGTATGTAAGTGGTCAGACCAAGGGAGTTAACTCCATTAAGGACCATGGACCTGGGTATGGTCTGTATGTAAGTGGTCAGACCAAGGGAGTTAACTCCATTAAGGACCATGGACCTGGGTATGGTCTGTATGTAAGTGGTCAGACCAAGGGAGTTAACTCCATTAAGGACCATGGACCTGTGTATGGTCTGTATGTAGGTGGTCAGACCAAGGGAGTTAACTCCATTAAGGACCATGGACCTGGGTATGGTCTGTATGTAGGTGACTAGAGCAAGGGAGTTAACTCCATTAAGGACCTGGGTATGGTCTGTATGTAGGTGACTAGAGCAAGGGAGTTAACTCCATTAAGGACCTTGGACCTGTGTATGGTCTGTATGTAGGTGACTAGAGCAAGGGAGTTAACTCCATTAAGGACCTGTGTATGGTCTGTATGGAAGTGACTAGAGCAAGGGAGTTAACTCCATTAAGGACCTTGGACCTGTGTATGGTCTGTATGGAAGTGACTAGAGCAAGGGAGTTAACTCCATTAAGGACCTTGGACCTGTGTATGGTCTGTATGTAGGTGACTAGAGCAAGGGAGTTAACTCCATTAAGGACCTTGGACCTGTGTATGGTCTGTATGTAGGTGACTAGAGCAAGGGAGTTAACTCCATTAAGGACCTGTGTATGGTCTGTATGGAAGTGACTAGAGCAAGGGAGTTAACTCCATTAAGGACCTTGGACCTGTGTATGGTCTGTATGGAAATGACCAGAGTAAGGGAGTTAACTCCATTAAGGACCTTGGACCTGGGTATGATCTTCTTTGTTGTGATACATTAACTTGGCAACAATGGGTAAATAATGGCTGTGTTTGTAACAAGCTAGTTGAGAGTAATAAATCATGCTGGAAACTATGAACAGCTGAACATGACATAAAACCATGAATGGCTGAATGTGAAGTAAATCCATGAACGGCTAAATGTGAAGTAAAACCATGAACAGCTAAATGTTTCACCACGTGATATTATCAATGAAATTCACTTCCTCCAAACTTCCTTGTTTCACCACGTGTTATTATCAATGAAATTCACTTCCTCTAAACATCCTTGTTTCACCACGTGTTACAGTCAATGAAATTCACTTCCTCCAAACTTCCTTGTTTCACCACGTGTTATTATCAATGAAATTCACTTCCTCTAAACATCCTTGTTTCACCACGTGTTACAGTCAATGACATTCACTTCCTCCAAACATCCTTGTTTCACCATGTGTTATTGTCAATGATATTCACTTCCTCCAAACATCCTTGTTTCACCATGTGTTATTGTCAATGATATTCACTTCCTCCAAACGTCCTTGTTTCACCATGTGTTATTGTCAATGACATTCACTTCCTCCAAACATCCTTGTTTCACCATATGTTATTATCAATGACATTCACTTCCTCCAAACATCCTTGTTTCACCATGTGTTATGGTGAATGACATTCACTTCCTCCAAACATCCTTGTTTCACCATGTGTTATTGTCAATGATATTCACTTCCTCCAAACATCCTTGTTTCACCATGTGTTATTGTCAATGATATTCACTTCCTCCAAACGTCCTTGTTTCACCACGTGTTATGGTGAATGACATTCACTTCCTCCAAACGTCCTTGTTTCACCACGTGTTATGGTGAATGACATTCACTTCCTCCAAACATCCTTGTTTCACCATGTGTTATTATGAATGACATTCACTTCCTCCAAACATCCTTGTTTCACCATGTTGAACAGTAACAAATGAATCGTCAGGCAGCTCAGCTTTCTTTACTTCTTCTTTTAGTTGAACTCTTGGTTCCAGGTAAAACTACACAATGTAGAATTTAATATTACATTTAATACTAACATATCTAATAATGGCTGCTATAAACAAAAGAACATTAGAAACATTATTGCTGTCAAAATTTCCAACTCATCAAGATTATACGCAAATTAAAAATATTTAAAAATTGCCTATTATTGATACATTACTTACTGACTACTTAATTGAATCCTTTGGAAACAAGAGGCCCATGGACCTTATTGGTTCCCTAAGACCTAATAAGAATACAGGTACATGATGTTTGGCTTTTGAAATAAGATTGAACATATCTCACCTCTGCATGACATTGGCTTATAATCATTACCATAGACCTCCTGGTTATTGATAAATTGAGTTTTAAAGATTTTGAAACATATGACCAATGTGACCTTGTCATGGTACCATTCTAGCCCTTCATCCCAACATACTACAGGCAAATAAGTCTCTGGGCCTCAAGTTATCGAGAAGTGGTTTCAAGATTTTAGAAAATTGACTCCTGTGAACTTGAAAGTAAGTCACATTCATTCATTTCAAAAAGCTTGGTAGCCCTGCATCTCAGTATACTACTGGCCTAATATGATGATCCTGGACTACATCTCAGTATACTACTGGCCCAATATGATGATCCTGGACTACATCTCAGTATACTACTGGCCCAATATGATGATCCTGGACTACATCTCAGTATACTACTGGCCCAATATGATGATCCTGGACTACATCTCAGTATACTACTGGCCCAATATGATGATCCTGGACTACATCTCAGTATACTACTGGCCCAATATGATGATCCTGGACCAGTGCGTTATCAAGGATCAGTTGAAAAAGTTAACTGCTTATAACAGACAATACCTGACAAAAGGGATCACAAAAGGACGTTGGATACAAAACCTGCGACTTTGTCTGAGGCGACCTAGTTTAAATTAGTCAAATTACAGGAAAATTGATAACCTTTTGATTTGTATATTATGTGGACCTTGACTCTTAAGATAACTAAAATCATACAAAATCAATTTGTTTATTGTTTCCATGGTTACATACCTCCTTTGTGAGTTTGAAAGTTCCCCAGTGGATCCCTACAGATTTTTTTGATTTGATATCTTTGTGAATGTCAACAGCTTCCTTTGGATTTATATGTTGAGGCTCCATGAAATATCTGCAATAATATAGTACCCAGTAAGTAAAACAAAATCCTTCCTTTAACAAAAACATGCCAAATCATACAAAACCTATGATACCTTGTCAATATAACAAAATACCTGTAACACCTTGTCAACACTACACAATACCTGTCATACCTTGTCAACATTACACAATACCTGTAACACCTTGTCAACATCACACAATACCTGTCATACCTTGTCAACATTACACAATACCTGTAACACCTTGTCAACATCACACAATACCTGTCATACCTTGTCAACATTACACAATACCTGTAACACCTTGTCAACATCACACAATACCTGTCACACCTTGTCAACATTACACAATACGTGTAACACCTTGTCAACATCACACAATACCTGTCATATCTTGTCAACATCACTCAATACCTGTCATATCTTGTCAACATCACACAATACGTGTAACACCTTGTCAACATCACACAATACCTGTAACACCTTGTCAACATCACACAATACCTGTAACACCTTGTCAACATCGCACAATACCTGTCATACCTTGTCAACATCACACGATACCTGTCATATCTTGTCAACATCACACAATACCTGTAACACCTTGTCAACATCACACAATACCTGTAACACCTTGTCAACATCACACAATACCTGTCATACCTTGTCAACATTACACAATACGTGTAGCACCTTGTCAACATCACACAATACCTGTAACACCTTGTCAACATCGCACAATACCTGTCATACCTTGTCAACATCACACAATACCTGTCATATCTTGTCAACATCACACAATACCTGTAACACCTTGTCAACATCACACAATACCTGTCATATCTTGTCAACATCACACAATACCTGTAACACCTTGTCAACATCACACTCCTGTCATATCTGTAATACAGTGGTTAAAATCCTCCTACCTTGGGTAGTATGCACCAATAGGTATGGCAGACAAATCAAAGGGGCCATATTTATTCCCAATCTGTTTGAATACATTGCAGTACCCAGTGTCTCCCGCGAAGAAGAACCTATGGCGCGGACCTCTGATGACCCAGCTTCCCCACAGAGACTGCAATGTAAAATTCATTATAGCACAACAAATCAATTATAGTGATAGGAAATATTAAACAAGCAGCCGGACAGCCTACACTGCTTACATGTGTATAATTTCAAAACTATTTCTTTACTTTATGCATAAGTGATGCTTCAGAAATGGGAATATTTCTAACAAAGGTGAATGATTCACCATGATGTATTGATGAAACATACCACAGTCTGGGTCTTCTGGGCCTTGAGAAGAAGGTTCTCAAAGGTTTTTAACATATTTGTCCCATATGACCTTTAAAATAGGTCAAGGTCATTTATATGAGAAAACTCTCTAGCACTCTTTCCAAGATTCTCAAATATGAGTTTTATGAAACTTTAGAAGAGTATGGAAGGTCTTCCAACATATTTAACCTTGGTGACCTTTGAAATAGGTCAAGATAATTTATCTGAAGGAATTTTATAGCATTCCATCAAAGGTTCCAGCTGGCAAATTATCAGGCTCCTGGGTGTTACATAACTTGAGAAATATATTCTTAAGATTTCAAACATATTTGATGGCTGTGACATTGAATGTTTTTGATGAATCTTCACATCACTCCGACCCAGGAACTTTCTGACCAAACATCAGTACACTGGTCTTACATTTTACACTTGCAAGATGCATGAAATTTCTTGACATATTTTACCCCTGTGATCTTACAAATAGGTCAGGGCCATTATTCACATAATATGAGAAAAATCAAAATTATTCTATCCCAGGTACCTAATCTCCGTATAACATTTTATATAATTTCATACAAGGTACCTGCTTGCAAAATATCAGGCCCCTGGATGTTCTGGATTCTTATCATATTTGACCCTTTGATCTGGACAATAGGTCAATGACATCCATATAAGGAAACTTAAAAGTAAACTACTAGTATTCAAGATACCTCTTGGCAAAATATCAGTACCTAGTCGCTCAGTTTTCTAGAAGTTCAAAGTTAATTAACAGACTATGGATCTTTCACCAGACCAAAAGCTCCTATATAGGCACTTTGTGTATAAAGATATCATTTGGTACTTCATATAAAAAATGACAGGCGATCAGACACAGTGGTAAGACACTTACTTTATCAGTATCTATCACAGTGGTAAGACACTTACTTTATCAGTGTCTATCACAGTGTTAAGACACTTACTTTATCAGTGTCTATCACAGTGTTAAGACACTTACTTTATCAGTATCTATCACAGTGTTAAGACACTTACTTTATCAGTGTCTATCACAGTCAGTGGTAAGACACTTACTTTATCAGTATCTATCACAGTGGTAAGACACTTACTTTATCAGTGTCTATCACAGTGGTAAGACACTTACTTTATCAGTATCTATCACAGTGGTAAGACACTTACTTTATCAGTATCTATCACAGTGGTAAGACACTTACTTTATCAGTGTCTATCACAGTGGTAAGACACTTTATTAGTATCTATCACAGTGGTAAGACACTTTATCAGCATCTATCACAGTGGTAAGACACTTACTTTATCAGTATCTATCACAGTGGTAAGACACTTACTTTATCAGTATCTATCACAGTGGTAAGACACTTTATTAGTATCTATCACAGTGGTAAGACACTTTATCAGTATCTATCACAGTGGTAAGACACTTACTTTATCAGTGTCTATCACAGTGGTTAGACACTTACTTTATCAGTATCTATCACAGTGGTAAGACACTTACTTTATCAGTATCTATCACAGTGGTAAGACACTTACTTTATCAGTATCTATCACAGTGGTAAGACACTTTATTAGTATCTATCACAGTGTTAAGACACTTACTTTATCAGTATCTATCACAGTGTTAAGACACTTACTTTATCAGTATCTATCACAGTGTTAAGACACTTACTTTATCAGTATCTATCACAGTGTTAAGACACTTACTTTATCAGTATATATCACAGTGTTAAGACACTTACTTTATCAGTATATATAACAGTGGTAAGACACTTACTTTATCAGTATCTATCACAGTGGTAAGACACTTACTTTATTAGTATCTATCACAGTGGTAAGACACTTACTTTATCAGTATTTATCACAGTGGTAAGACACTTACTTTATCAGTTTCTATCACAGTGGTAAGACACTTACTTTATTAGTATCTATCACAGTGGTAAGACACTTACTTTATCAGTATTTATCACAGTGGTAAGACACTTACTTTATCAGTATTTATCACAGTGTTAAGACACTTACTTTATCAGTGTCTATCACAGTCAGTGGTAAGACACTTACTTTATCAGTGTCTATCACAGTGGTAAGACACTTACTTTTTTAGTATCTATCACAGTGTTAAGACACTTACTTTATCAGTTTCTATCACAGTGGTAAGACACTTACTTTATTAGTATCTAACAGGTAGCGTCCACTCCAGTGTTGAGCTGGCGTCAGTGTAAAAGTTACCCCCAAGTTATGTACATGTTCCTCCCACCACGTCAGCTCCACAACCTTTTTACACGACATTGATTCCATCCACCATTTTATCCCCTTTGGAACATACCACACTATTTTGTCCCCAAATTTCTCATTCAGCTTTCTCACAGAGTCAGTATCTAAATGGTCATAATGATTATGACTGATCACCACAGCATCGATGACGGGTAGTTCCTCTATTGAGCAACCTGGTCCACGGTAACGCTTGTATCCAGCTAGAAGCGGACCAGTAGAATCACTGAAGATTGGGTCAGTCAATACATTGATACCATCAAACTGGACCAACATACTAGCATGGCCGATCCATGTGGCTTGGACACCCGACTTGGGTGGATTCTTCAACCGGTCCACATCTGGATCATGGACTGGGAGGGAAATGTCCAGGTCCTGTAATGTACGTCGATAACAATATCAAACTATCTATAATAAAGGGATTTCCATTTTACCTTGGTGAAGATATATTTAGGATATTTGTCTTTACTCCTTCTTATTACATATATTATATCCAATATTTAAGAGTTTTATGATGTGATCATTGACTTTACAGCTTAGAACTTTATCTAAATGTCATGAGGAATAATACCAGTATAAACATGTTGATTGGTCTATTGTAATTTTTTATATATTAAAGACTGTTGTATTACTGGATGTAACATTACTTAGTGTGTTAATTTGGCTTTAGTAAACATAAGTATCATCAAACAAGAGGAGTATGGGTCTAAACAGTCATCTGTCTAAACGGTCATCTCACAAAGACCTACAGCAGGGACATGGGTCTTAACGGTCATCTCACAAAGACCTACAGCAGGGACATGGGCCTAAACAGTCATCTCACAAAGACCTACAGCAGGGACATGGGTCTAAACGGTCATCTCACAAAGACCTACAGCAGGGACATGGGTCTAAACGGTCATCTCACAAAGACCTACAGCAGGGACATGGGTCTAAACGGTCATCTCACAAAGACCTACAGCAGGGACATGGGTCTAAACGGTCATCTCACAAAGACCTACAGCAGGGACATGGGTCTAAACGGTCATCTCACAAAGACCTACAGCAGGGACATGGACCTAAACAGTCATCTCACAAAGACCTACAGCAGGGACATGGACCTAAACAGTCATCTCACAAAGACCTACAGCAGGGACATTTCAACTAAATTTCCCATTTTGGGCTTGTCCTTCTGTCTCCACCAGGGGTCAAACCAGGCTTATTTATATCAAACATAATCGCCTTCCCCTATGATGTTTCTTACCAAATTTAGTTGTAATGCATTAAAAAGGAGAAGAGTTTTAAAGCAAAATTTCAGCCAAGTTCCCCTTTTAGGACACTGCCCATCTTTCCCCATGATTGAACCAGCCTCATTTATATAAATTATGATTGCCCTTCCCAAATGATGTGTTGTCAGCTGAAAGGCTACAAGGACATAAAAGCAGACATAAAACCTGTTAAATAAATGACTTACCATAATCAGTGTTCTGTCTGCATTTCTTGATAGAAACTTACCTTGGCATCTGGTATGTTACTTCTATCCCTCCATCTTTCATCTGGTAGAGTATTCTTTATAGTAAAATAAATACCATTTGGGAATTCCCATTTTGTCCAAGGACATTTATATCTTCTATTCCATTTTAACTCCGGCTTCACTAGATCCTCACAAGATACAGGGATATCCGTCATGTCTTCCAGTAGTACTATCAAACTGTGAGATGAAGTACCTAGAAAACATGCCTTGGTATTACATTATAAATTACGCTACCAATTAGGATGATGATAGGATATTATAATTGATTAGGATGATGAAAGGATATTATAATTAATTAGGACGATGATAGGATATTATAATTAATTAGGATGATGATAGGATATTATAATTAATTAGGATGATGATAGGATATTATATTGATTAGGATGATGATAGGATATAATAATTGATTAGGATGATGATAGGATATTATAATTAATTTGGATGATGAAAGGATATTATAATTAATTAGGACGATGATAGGATATTATAATTGATTAGGATGATGATAGGATATTATAATTAATTAGGATAATGACAGGATACTATAATTGATTAGGATGATGATAGGATATTATAATTAATTAGGATGATGATAGGATATTATAATTCATTAGGATGATGATAGGATATTATAATTAATTAGGACGATGATAGGATATTATAATTAATTAGGATGATGACATGATATTATAATTAATTAGGATGATGATAGGATATTATATTGATTAGGATGATGATAGGATATTATAATTGATTAGGATGATGATAGGATACTATAATTGATTAGGATGATGATAGGATATTATAATTGATTAGGATGATATCATGATTAATAAGGATGATGATAGGATATTATAATTAATTAGGATGATGATAGGATATTATAATTAATTAGGATGATAACAGGATATTATAATTAATTAGGATGATGAGAGGATACTGTATTGATGTTGATAGGATATTATAATTAATTAGGATGATGATAGGATATTATAATTGATTAGGATGATGATAGGATATTATAATTAATCAGGATGATGATAGGATACTATAATTGATTAGGATGATGATGATAGGATATTATAATTGATCAGGATGATGATAGAATATTATAATTGATTAGGATGATGATAGGATATTTTAACATTTCCGAAAATTTTAGAATCAACAAATTAAGCAACTATATTATACTGTAATACAAAAAAGGCATTTAATTATATGTTAATTGAGTTAGAGTAACAAAAAAAAAGAAAAGAAAAAATCAGAAAATGCACATATTCTGTAACCCCTAGAGGTTAATACCCTACAATAGGTAACATATTCTGTAACCCCTAGAGGTTAATACCCTACAATAGGTAACATATTCTGTAACCCATAAAGGTATATCCTTTAATTGACAAAATAATCTGTAACCCATGGAGGTGTACCCTATAATATATAAAATATTCTGTAACCAGTTGTGATGTACCCTTTAATAGCTTAAGGTAACACATGTTACCTGTTGTGCAACATATATTACCTCATTATGTTGTATGAACATTTCTTTGTTTTAGTCAATAAAACATTAGAAACATTCAGATACATAAATGCAAATACAAATGTACATGGATAAACATTTCAAGTTGATGATTAGTTTGTTAAATCTTAAGATGGCCATCACAGACACCAAGATAATTTCTGACCATATCTAAAATAAGAAACAGTGTAAGGTCAGTTTACTTGCGATATATAAAGAGTGGATAAATGTTGGGAAAATCAAGATATAGTTTACAATTATAAAATATGAACTTATAGATTTGTAATTTAACGGAACTGAACAATATATTTCTTATAATATCACTTGTACATATTAGATAATTTATGTTATATATCATGTAATGAATGATTTTGTGTCCACTGAAGTGGATTAACTGTTACTATAAACGGTACTACAAATAAACTTACTGTATATCTCAAATGTCAACGATATATAAATAAGCGTCTCTGGTACTTTTTACTGTCTGCAGTAAATTCGTAGATCAAAATTTGAAAATTCTTCTTTTGTGGAAAACCCACCTTTAGAGATTCCCGAAAGCGAGTCTGTAAAACCAAATGAATCATTACTAAAAAGAAAGTAGATCTGAATTAGAAACGAAAGCGGAAGTCAACAACCTGGCGGAGAACAGTGGAACTAAGGCCGACAAACAAGTGACCATACATAAAAGTTTCAGAGACAGGAACGTTTGATACACACTCTGGGCATAGAATATATATAAATGATAAATTGTTAAGTACAAATGAATAAAGAGAGAGTTAAAACAGGATTTACCCTCAGATAAGGAGAGAGCTATATGGATCACACAAAGGGAGGGGAAACCCAAACAAACTGACCAGAGCGAATCGAGATGATGTTAGGACTTTTCGAATGATAAATGCAGTTGCTACTGTACAGTCAATGAACTGTCATGGCCGTAAGACCTACTGTACAGTCAATGAACTGTCATGGCCGTAAGATCTACTGTACAGTCAATGAACTGTCATGGCCGTAAGGCCTACTGTACAGTCAATGAACTGCCATGGCCGTAAGACCTACTGTACAGTCAATGAACTGCTATAGCCGTAAGACCTACTGTACAGTCAATGAACTGCTATAGCCGTAAGACCTACTGTACAGTCAATGAACTGTAATGGCTGTAAGACATACTGTACAGTCAATAAACTGTCATGGCCGTAAGACCTACTGTACAGTCAATGAACTGTCGTGGCCGTAAGATCTACTGTACAGTCAATGAACTGCTATAGCCGTAAGACCTACTGTACAGTCAATAAACTGTCATGGCCGTAAGACCTACTGTACAGTCAATGAACTGTCATGGCCGTAAGACCTACTGTACAGTCAATGAACTGTCATGGCCGTAAGACCTACTGTACAGTCAATGAACTGTAATGGCCGTAAGACCTACTGTACAGTCAATGAACTGTCATGGCCGTAAGACATACTGTACAGTCAATGAACTGTAATGGCTGTAAGACCTATTGTACAGTCAATGAACTGGCATGGCCGTAAGACATACTGTACAGTCAATGAACTGTAATGGCTGTAAGACCTACTTTACAGTCAATGAACTGCTATAGCCGTAAGACCTACTGTACAGTCAATGAACTGTCGTGGCCGTAAGACCTACTGTACAGTCAATGAACTGCCATGGCCGTAAGATCTACTGTACAGTCAATGAACTGTCATGGCCGTAAGACCTACTGTACAGTCAATGAACTGTCATGATCGTAAGACCTACTGTACAGTCAATGAACTGTCATGATCGTAAGACCTACTGTACAGTCAATGAACTGTCATGATCGTAAGACCTACTGTACAGTCAATGAACTGTCATGGCCGTAAGGCCTACTGTACAGTCAATGAACTGTCATGGCCGTAAGACCTACTGTACAGTCAATGAACTGCTATAGCCGTAAGACCTTCTGTACAGTCAATGAATTGCCAAGGCCAAAAGATCTATTTTACAGTCAGTATTTCCATATGGCCGCAAGGTCTATTGTACAGTGTGTACTGTGGTTATTTGTCCCCTTTTTCGGCATTGCCGTATAATTTTGTTTTGGACCCGGATATGACGCGACAGGTGGCGTTACTGGTCAAGAAGAAGTATGTGATTGGTCAATGTAGCGGTAAATGCAAAATGCATGTATGCAGTTATAAACGAAACAGAGATAAGATTATGAGCTGAATAAGTAGATTATCTTTTTAAATGACACATTAATAAAATCATATTCCTGATTCAAATGCAGTCTTATTATTACCAAAAATGATTCAAACTGATATGATTCTGTTATTCGTGCTAAAACGCTTTAGTTCGTTAATTTATTTCACCATCAGTTTTACATTATAACTAGCCCGAGTTTTCTCTGGCCCCGTCACCATATCTACACTAGACATGGTGACAGGACCAGAGAAAACTTGGGCTACATTATAACCATCAGCATTAAAACTATGCCGTTTATCTTTTTTAAAGATATTTCTTGTTTGTATTAAGTCGGTATAAGTGTCCTCGTTTTTGTGTACTCTGGGTAAGTGTCCCCTGTTTGTATACTGTGGTTATTTGTCCCCTTTTTGTGTACTGGTTTAGATATATTTAGTATTTCTGTATAGTTTTCTTTAGTACACTAGGGTACGTAGTCTGGTCACGTGATTTTGGTGGGTTTAGATATATTTAGTATTTCTGTAGTTGCCTTTAGTACCCTAGGGTACGTAGTCTAGTCACGTGATTTGGGTGGGTTTAGATATACAGGTATGTATTTAATATTTACTCATCGGTTTCACTTTCACATATTATTTGAATTTTATCTGCTGGTTCATTCATTAGAAAAGCACCGCTGAAAAAGTCTGTGAGGACATCCACCTTATCTTTATCCGTGCAACCTCACTCCCTCTCCATCTGTTAGATGTCGTTCTGATATATCCGACGTTGTTATTGATTAAGAGCTAAATGCATCGAACCAGACCTTTTTTGGGATTTGTCTTACTTTAGTATTTTCTTTTGCTAACTACTTTTCATCCTCTTTTGTTACTCTTGATGAAGAATTTTTGTGTATTCGTTGCAATTCTGCCTGACTTGGTTTCCATATGTCTTTGCCAACATCAATTGCCATTACAGCATCACCTATGATTTCGTAGTGAGGTTGTAAGGAACGTTTCGGTATATTTTTCCACTTCGTCTCTGTCACCTGACAGAGTGATATCCTAATTTACGTTCAGTTCCTGTCTCAGCTTATCATAATTCCCTTTGCTGTAGTTGATTTTTTTTAAACACCCAATCACCACGCAATCACCACGCCAGGGTTTCTAAATTGTAGAAGGTCACCTTACTAGCTCAGACTAGCGGGAGTTTGCCTTGAGAGAGAAAGGTCACTAGTTATATACGATATATATATATATTTTTTTTTTTATTACATTCAGACAGGGTGATGGATGTTAGAAAGCAGATGGAAAAAGAATCAAGCATCTAATAATCTAATAGTGATGATACGGAAGTGTTTCTATATCAACCTTTTTAACCAGCGATAATGTGACATTGAGTTGTTTTGTATAATGATAAAGTACACTGTGGCTTTGTATAATATTTAATTTAGCTAAAATTTATTATTATTTACTGCATGTTAACAATTGGCAAACTGACAGCAGCATCACAAACATCACTGACAAAATTAATGTAAAAAATATCAAAATATTACATTTAAACAAAGAGAACATTTACAGTAATGCTGAAATTCATCACAAAATAACCTTTCAAAAAAGTTAATATCATTGTCTTGAAAAAAAGAAACAAAACAAAAAGAGGCCCAATGGACCTGCAGTGCTGCTTGCCTGATTTTCACTTTTAAGATGAATTTTGGCCTTCCAGTTAATTAAAAGTAGGTAACCTGTTTCCAACTCACCGGGATTTATCTACTACTCAAAAATCACGATTCTAGCCCTTATGCGTTATAAGAAATTGTTTGAGAGTTTTGACAAATTCGAACCCTGTGACCTTGACTATGGATCAAGGTTATTCTTTCCATTGTCACACTCTGTTACATTTTAACCCAGGAAGCTACCACACTCTAATATGATGGCTTTGGCCTCTTGATTATTGATATAAGGTTAGGATATTAAAAGGAAAAAGATCAATGCATGAAGGATGGATGCGGCAACATGACATGAGCTGTCCTGCCCTATACAGACAGAGAAGTTAAAAAGGAAAACAAAAACTCTAGTAAATGTTTGGTCAGACATAGCTTAAATTTTGTTGGGGGGTGGGTGGGTGTAGTATCTGTCACTTATTTTCCATTTTCCATCAGCAACTACCGATAAAACAAAATCCAAAAGATTGCACAGATTGTCTCCAAAATTAAACAGAGTCCCAGAGGGCTTGTATTGCTCACCTGGTTGGACTAAATTTGACCAAACATCAAAATAATATTCATGTTAAATTTGTTAATACATGTATCTTATTTTTTGATGTCGAACAATGCTTCATATGGTTATGGGGTGGGGATCACGATTTCGAAAATATAACACGAAACTGAAACCCTAAGGGTGGGGAAATACCCCAGGGCCTATTTGTATATTATGACTGTGTTTATCTCTTTATACCTACAATGTTATATATGGTTATAGGGTGGGGATCTCAACGGTTTCAAAGATATATCAAAGAAACTAAGACTTTAAGGGTGGTGAAAGACCCCAGGCCCATTTTGATAACAGGGTTGTGTTTATCTCTTGGTGCCCAGCAATGCTATATATAGTTATGGCGTGGGGATCTCAAAAGTTTCAAAAGTACAAGAAGCGATTAAAAGGACTCACCTCTATTTCACCCATTGGCCCTTCTGGCCCCAGGGGAGTCAGAGTCACCATTTAGGTAAAGTCTGTTCCCCTTTCCCTAAGGATGTTTGTGACCAAATTTTGTTCAAATCCATTCAATACTTTGTGACAAGTAGTGATTTAAAGGACTTGCCCCTATTTCCCCTGTTGGGCCCTGTCCCTCTGGCCCCATGAGGGTAAGGTCACCATTTATGCAAAAAACTGTTCCCCTTACCTCAATGATGTTTTTGACCAAATTTGCTTAAAATCTATTCAGTACTTTATGACTAGTAGTTATTTAAATGACAGACGGACGGCAGATGCCGATCTATTACATAGGCTCACCAGTTCTTTGGGCAAGGTGACAGGGCTTATAACAACCATCTAATAATATTGTACACTTCACTCAGGTTAAAATAGGCATGAATAATAAATACTTTATCTCAAAACTCCTTGCAATACTAACTAACATCTGAATTGAATCTCTGCTGACTGTGTGGATGGCCAGAGTATTAACCACCTGGCCAAATCTATTACTATTTAAACATTTATTTAGTAATTACATTATAAACAGTTACATTAATCACACAATAAGCTTATCTTAACTTGAACAAATGGGTCTTGTTCTTTCAATTATCACATTGGACTACAAGACAAAAGTAGGTGGCTGGTTGGCACAGTGGTAACACACTTGATTTTCACCTAGGTGGCCGAGATTTAATTCCTAAATCGAACGTGAAAAGGAATTGAGTAACCTGCCAGACCATGTTGGGTTTCTACAGATACAGTACTCCGGTTTCCCCCTACAGTAAGATCCCTTGTGCTCTTCTATAATCTGATATAACAGGTTCCTCAATTGTTGTAAAATAAATAAAGTTTACACTTTACAGGGATAAGTTAATCATGTGTTATATCACAAACATAATATCACATATATATCTAACACACTAAAAATGTATAAATAAAACTTTGTTAAATTCATCAGATAAAGTTTTTTTAGAGCTGTTAATTATTAATGTTTAACTTGCTCTCTGTCCATCTAATACAAACAAAGAAAACACTGACAAAGTAACAATACCACACTCCCAACACAAATCAATTAAACAAGGGACAAATATCAACAAAATATAGATTTGAATGAAGACTTTTGAATCATATAAAACAAAATGTTTCCGCATAAAACAAAACTACAATCAGAAAATGTAAAATTAAGCAAAGATCAATGACAGGGCAGCTTTGGTTCTATATCACAGTCTTTGATTATCATTGTTTCAGCTGAAGGTGACACTACAGTGTTAATGCTGATAAGCGAAGAAACCAGTGGTATTCTCCACACAGATCGATGCTAGGTCACTCCAGTACAGAAACCAGTGGTATTCTCCATACAGATCGATGCTAGGTCACTCCAGTACAGAAACCAGTGGTATTCTCCATACAGATCGATGCTAGGTCACTCCAGTACAGAAACCAGTGGTATTCTCCATACAGATTGATGCTAAGTCACTCCAGTACAGAAACTGGTGGTATTCTCTATACAGAGTGATGCTAGGTCACTCCAGTACAGAAACCAGTGGTATTCTCCACACAAAGAGATGCTAGGTCACTCCAGTACAGAAACCAGTGGTATTCTCCATACAGATCGATGCTAAGTCACTCCAGTACAGAAACCAGTGGTATTCTCCATACAGATCGATGCTAGGTCACTCCAGTACAGAAACCAGTGGTATTCTCCATACAGATTGATGCTAAGTCACTCCAGTACAGAAACCAGTGGTATTCTCCACACAGATTGATGCTAAGTCACTCAAGGCTAGAAACCAGTGGTATTCTCCATACAGAGTAATGCTAAGTCACTCAACACAGAAACCAGTGGTATTCTCCACACAGAGTGATGCTAGGTCACTCCAGTACAGAAACCAGTGGTATTCTCCATACAGAGTGATGCTAAGTCACTCCAGTACAGAAACCAGTGGTATTCTCCATACAGAGTGATGCTAGGTCACTCAACACAGAAACCAGTGGTATTCTCCATACAGATCGATGCTAAGTCACTCCAGTACAGAAACCAGTGGTATTCTCCATACAGAGTGATGCTAAGTCACTCCAGTACAGAAACCAGTGGTATTCTCCATACAGATTGATGCTAGGTCACTCCAGTACAGAAACCAGTGGTATTCTCCATACAGTGTGATGCTAAGTCACTCCAGTACAGAAACCAGTGGTATTCTCCATACAGAGTGATGCTAGGTCACTCCAGTACAGAAACCAGTGGTATTCTCCATACAGAGTGATGCTAAGTCACTCCAGTACAGAAACCAGTGGTATTCTCCATACAGAGAGATGCTAGGTCACTCCAGTACATAAACCAGTGGTATTCTCCACACAGAGAGATGCTAGGTCACTCCAGTACAGAAACCAGTGGTATTCTCCATACAGTGTGATGCTAAGTCACTCCAGTACAGAAACCAGTGGTATTCTCCACACAGAGTGATGCTAGGTCACTCCAGTACAGAAACCAGTGGTATTCTCCATACAGATCGATGCTAGGTCACTCCAGTACAGAAACCAGTGGTATTCTCCATACAGATTGATGCTAAGTCACTCCAGTACAGAAACTGGTGGTATTCTCCATACAGTTTGATGCTTAGTCACTCCAGGCCAGAAACTGGTGGTATTCTCTATACAGAGTGATGCTAGGTCACTCAACACAGAAACCAGTGGTATTCTCCACACAGAGTGATGCTTAGTCACTCCAGGCCAGAAACTGGTGGTATTCTCCACACAGAGTGATGCTTAGTCACTCCAGTACAGAAACCAGTGGTATTCTCCACACAGAGTGATGCTTAGTCACTCCAGGCCAGAAACCAGTGGTATTCTCCACACAGAGTGATGTTTAGTCACTCCAGTACAGAAACCAGTGGTATTCTCCACACAGAGTGATGCTTAGTCACTCCAGGCCAGAAACCAGTGGTATTCTCCACACAGAGTGATGCTAGGTCACTCCCCAAATATTCTGGTTTCTCCATGTTTTATAGTTACAAAACAGTCCTCTGGCAAGGCAGACTTTCTCAGTTCTTCAGCTAGTTTTGTCTTTGGTTCCAGATAGAACTGTAATTAAGAAACAAACGAAATATAGGTAGATACAGTAAGTACATGATATGTCAATTGAAAGGTCCCCGAGTGGATCAACCTCTATTGTTTACAACTACTGTTAACTTTAATCTACGTGTTACCTCATACGTTAATTGGAAGGTCACATTCTATTGTTATTTCTAATCTACACGTTTACCTAATACATCAGTTTGAAGGTCACATTCTATTGTTATTTCTAATCTACACAGTTACCTCATACATCAGTTTGAAGGTCACATTCTATTGTTATCTCTAATCTTTATTGTTACCTCATATGTCAATTTGAAGGTCACCTTCTATTGTTATCTCTAATCTTTATTGTTACCTCATACGTCAATTTGAAGGTCACCTTCTATTGTTATCTCTAATCTTTATTGTTACCTCATACGTCAATTTGAAGGTCACCTTCTATTGTTATCTCTAATCTTTATTGTTACCTCATACGTCAGTTTGAAGGTACCCCAGTGGATTCCAAGAGAATTCCTGGACTTGATATCCTTGTGGATTAGTACTGCCTCTGCTGGGTCTACATGCTGGGCTTTCATCACTGACCTATGTGGGCATGAAAATATTTTTAAAGAAAAATACAACAACCTCAAACAGTCATGACACAGTGACATTTCAGACACTTATTACATAAAACTGTGACTTAAACACACTTTGTTATCAAAACAGACATACAAGTACGTAAATGAGACAATACACATCTGATAATCTAACTGTTTTACATTCATATTTAAGTTATACATTCATTAAAATGAGGTAAAAACAATCACTGACCTTGGTGAATATGCCCCGATAGGTATGGCAGCCAGATCAAAGGGACCATACTCATCTCCTATTTGTTTAAAACCCTCACAGTATCCTGTGTCACCAGCAAAGAAGAATGTGTGCCGAGGCCCTTTAATGACCCAGCTTCCCCACAAAGCCTACAATGGACAACAGGAACATGACTTTAATTCAATAATGCCGAAATATCTTACCACAGAATGTATTCCAATTTTATATGATATTCGGCAAGATTTCAATGGGTCCTTTTTCATTACAGACCAATGCCTACCTTGTTGGTATCTCTAACCGACCCATGCCTACCTTGTTGGTATCTCTAACCGACCCATGCCTATCCTGTTGGTGTCTCTAACTGACCCATGTCTACCTTGTTGGTGTCTCTAACTGACCCATGTCTACCTTGTTGGTGTCTCTAACTGACCCATGCCTACCTTGTTGGTATCTCTAACCGACCCATGTCTACCTTGTTGGTGGCTCTAACCGACCCATGCCTACCTTGTTGGTGTCTCTAACCGACCCATGCCTACCTTGTTGGTGTCTCTAACCGACCCATGCCTATCTTGTTGGTGTCTCTAACTGACCCATGTCTACCTTGTTGGTGTCTCTAACTGACCCATACCTACCTTGTTGATGTCTCTAACTGACCCATACCTACCTTGTTGATGTCTCTAACTGACCCATGCCTACCTTGTTGGTGTCTCTAACCGACCCATGCCTACCTTGTTGGTGTCTCTAACCAACCCATGCCTATCTTGTTGGTGTCTCTAACTGACCCATGCCTACCTTGTTGGTGTCTCTAACCGACCCATGTCTACCTTGTTGGTATCTCTAACCGACCCATGCCTACCTTGTTGGTGTCTCTAACCGACCCATGCCTATCTTGTTGGTGTCTCTAACCGACCCATGCCTATCTTGTTGGTGTCTCTAACTGACCCATGCCTACCTTGTTGGTGTCTCTAACCAACCCATGTCTACCTTGTTGGTATCTCTAACCGACCCATACCTACCTTGTTGGTGTCTCTAACCGACCCATACCTACCTTGTTGGTGTCTCTAACCGACCCATGCCTACCTTGTTGGTGTCTCTAACCGACCCATGCCTACCTTGTTGGTGTCTCTAACCGACCCATGCCTACCTTGTTGGTGTCTCTAACTGACCCATGCCTATCTTGTTGGTGTCTCTAACTGACCCATGTCTACCTTGTTGATGTCTCTAACTGACCCATGCCTACCTTGTTGATGTCTCTAACTGACCCATGTCTACCTTGTTGGTGTCTCTAACTGACCCATGTCTACCTTGTTGGTGTCTCTAACTGACCCATGTCTACCTTGTTGGTGTCTCTTACTGACCCATGTCTACCTTGTTGATGTCTCTAACTGACCCATGCCTACCTTGTTGGTGTCTCTAACTGACCCATGCCTACCTTGTTGGTATCTCTAACTGACCCATGTCTACCTTGTTGGTGTCTCTAACTGACCCATGTCTACCTTGTTGGTGTCTCTTACTGACCCATGCCTACCTTGTTGGTGTCTCTAACTGACCCATGCCTATCTTGTTGGTGTCTCTAACTGACCCATGCCTATCTTGTTGGTGTCTCTAACTGACCCATGCCTACCTTGTTGGTGTCTCTAACTGACCCATGTCTACCTTGTTGGTGTCTCTAACCGACCCATGCCTATCTTGTTGGTGTCTCTAACTGACCCATACCTACCTTGTTGGTGTCTCTAACTGACCCATGTCTACCTTGTTGATGTCTCTAACTGACCCATGTCTACCTTGTTGGTGTCTCTAACTGACCCATGCCTACCTTGTTGATGTCTCTAACTGACCCATGCCTACCTTGTTTGTGTCTCTAACTGACCTATGTCTACCTTGTTGATGTCTCTAACTGACCCATGCCTACCTTGTTGGTGTCTCTAACTGACTCATGTCTACCTTGTTGGTATCTCAAACTGACCAATGCCTACCTTGTTGGTGTCTGTAGCTGTACGTTTACACCAGTGTTGTGCTGGAGTCAGAGCGAATGTTATGTTTGGGTCAGGAGAATGTTTGTGCTCCTGCCACCATGTCAGCTCCACAACATTTCTACATCCAGAATCAAGCATCCATTGCTTTGTTCCCATGGGAACATACCACCACAACCTGTCCCCAAATTTTCTGTTCAGACTGACCACTGATCCGTGGTCAAGGTGATCATAGTGATTGTGACTTATCACTACAGCGTCCAAGACTGGCAGCTCATTAATTTGACAAGGTGGAGGGCGGTATCGCTTTGGTCCAATCCATTGAAACATGGAGCTGCGGTCACTGAAGATGGGGTCAGTCAATACAGTAATGCCATCCAGCTGGACCAACACACTAGCATGGCCAATCCATGTAGCTTGGACACCTGAGTTGGATGGATTTGTCAATCCGTCAAAATCAGGTTTTTGGACGGGTAAATGTTCATCTAGTTCCTGTTACCAAATGATGAAATACAAAATAAGATTTGATAAATGTTTGAACATTTTTGCATCATGTTTTAATGTTAGAATAAAACTGATGGTCTAGCGCTTTATTGTCAGTATGGAAAGGTTAAACAATCATAAAGTAACTTAAATACTTCTCAGTCATATACACTGTATTCCACTTTTCATGGTTTCTTTGCTATTTTCCTTCATTAGCTAATATCAATGACTTAAATTTTTCTTTAAACTGAATGTAGACATAAGACTTTGGGCATTCCAACATAAGTATATATATAAAATTTTACAAATGACTTACTTGTTTTTTACATGGGATTTTACTGAAGTCTTTTTCCTTGATCATCATTCCGTACAGAACTTTTAGGAGTGTTGGCTCTTCCCATGTTGTCCATGGATTCTTGTACAGTCCATTAGTAAACAAAGGCATGGTCCTCTTGTCTTGGAGGGCATCGGTTGTATCAGAGGTGGCCATAATTTCCTGTTCACTCCAAAAAACATTGATCCTTTTAAACAAATTTACGATAAAGAGCATGAAATACAATAGTCTGGTTATAAATTCCCTTGTAAATGTCAATCATTGACTCTGTGATAATGCATACCTTAATACAAATGTACATAATATTGTGTGTAGAGCTAGCTAGATTAATTGTTACATTCCAGCTGGCCAATTCACCAATCTAAACGCCCTTACAGTGATAGTTCAAAAATATATCTTGCAGTAGTTTTGACATACAAAAGATACAAACAGTTGTTTGAGGATCGGACATGCAGAGAGAAAACTTATGACATGGCAGTATAACAAATAATACAGGTTTGTCGGCCTAGCTGAGTAACGGCAATAGATGTCAAAATGAAAACAAATCATAGGCACATCATCTCTTTATACTAAGGACTTGTAACAGTTATACACAAACAAGTAAATTTATACATTCAGGTTTGATTAAATTCTAATCAAAGTTGCTTGAAAAAATACTCTTGGAGTTTACTGGGATAGTTTGAATTGAGTAAAAGTTGAGTAAAAGTTGAGTAATGAAATAAAACTGCATAATTTATTTTCTTCGTCCTTTCTGGATTTCCATGCTGTCAGAAACCTGGGCTAGCGAATACATTTGTATGTTGTTGGTTCTGACGTGTCCCTGATTTCGTAACATGTTGGAATATCATATGCCGTACAGTGTTAGTCTTGGTAATCTATCCGGGGTAGTTCACGCCTGATAAAACGACAATAATCTTAACAACGTGACAACAACTCCAGAAAAATAAATTGACTTAGATATTTACCAATGCCGTCTGCTACAGGCCTATATTCCGACGTCCGATTTAGCCTACTGACCTCATCCAAAACGAAAGAAGGTTTTCCTTTCGGAAGTTTCGAGCTTTATCCTGCCTCCTCTAATTATTTCCGATACATGCTATTATTGAGAAATATTACTAGATACAAACAACAAGTAAATATAGCTGATTCTAAAAATATAAATTTCAACATATATCTAATGTGACTTGGTGTCAAATTTTGACATTTTTGTAACCGCGCCGACGATCAATGAACTCGCCGTGTTTACCGAGCTTTCACCGAGCCCGTGCTAAGGGCAGATAACTCTACCGATCCCGAGCTTTGTAGAACTTTTAGCCATTCTGGTATAAGAATGTTTCCGGGCTCTGCGACGAGGACGCAGTTCTACAAAGAGCCCATATAATTTTATTTTAATGATTTTATATATATTTACCCATCTTTTCATTATTGTTTATCACATTAAAATATTTTTATCACCATATACATGTACTTTTGTATTTTTTTACGTAGAAAATAAAGTTTTCATTTGTGGTATAAACCAATTCACTCGTTTACTTTTTATCTGTTACTAAAGCTATTTCTTTTAGTAAAAAAATATTTTCATCAATGCATGATTTTAATACAACTACAGTACTATTTTCTTATTGTATTCTAGTTTGAATTTTCGAACATTTAGTACAATGCCAAACGAAACTGTCTCTTGAAAAATGAAAATCTGACTGATCACAAACACATCTATTGTGAAACCACCTATCGCAACCAGCGTCACAACTTACCATATCATCAAAAACATTAGAAATATGACATCCATCTGACTCACAATCGATAAAAATATCATAAGTTAAGGCTTGAGAAACTTTCTTTTTTCTGTATTTACTAAGTTTTTTCTTTGGAAATTTAGAAAACCTACCATTTGAAATACAATTTACTAGATGCTGTCTCATATAATCTATGTCTGAAATATCATGGAGGGGAGAGATTTGATCAGATTTCACTGGAGAAACTATTGTTGTGCTTGGCGTTGAACACAGTACAGAATCACCTACGGTAACTTAGTTAACTTATTGTCTGGCGCGGGAACTATATCAGTTTCTCTTTGGGATGTAACTGAACTGCATACTTATCTCCCTGCGAACCTTCAACTAAAAATGTCTTGGCAGATGGAACATGTACCTGCTTGCGGAATATAAGAGTCTGTTGTGGCGTTAACATTGTCATCACTTACCTCTTCGTCGGTTATCTCTACTTTGAATATTGTTTTTCTTTTGATGATTTTTGTAATTTGATATTTCAGTTAATAACTTTAAATGTGCGATAAATATACATATTTTATTTTTTTTGTCTTAACAATAACACTCAATTTGAATTAAGTTTAAAGGCTTTACTAATGTACAGTCACAAATCTCGGGATCGGTAGAGTTATCTGCCCTTAGCACGGGCTCGGTGAAAGCTCGGTAAACACGGCGAGTTCATTGATCGTCGGCGCGGTTACAAAAATGTCAAAATTTGACATCAAGTCACATTAGATATATGTTGAAATTTATATTTTTAGAATCAGCTATATTTACTTGTTGTTTGTATCTAGAAATATTTCTCAATAATAGCATGTATCGGAAATAATTAGCAAACAAGAGATCCCAGAGGGATCTTGGCGCCCACCATTGAATGATCTTTATAGGTTCCATGTCAGATTGATCTTTTCTCTACTTTTCCCTTCCTCTAAGTCTTACTAATCTGTGTAAATTCAGAAACAGCCCTCTAGTACTTTTCAAACAAGGGGAACCTATATATAAAATTTAAGATTTTGCGATAATGGCTGTCTGTTGTTTTCGGATTGGTCCCAAAATGCAACACCAGGGACCAAGGGGAACCTACATATGAAATTTGAGAAAGATCCCTTCAGCACCTTCTGTAAAATAGCGATAACAAACTTCAATTGGACCTAAATACGAAAATTTGAGAAAGATCCCTTCAGTACTTTCTGAGAAATAGCGATAACAAACTTCAATTGTCAAAATCTAAGATGGCTGCCTGTCGGCCATGTTGTTTTCTGATAGGTCTCAAAATGTAATATGCATAACTAGGCACCAAGGGGAACCTATATATGAAATTTGAGAAAGATCCCTTCAGTACTTTCTCAGAAATAGCGATAACAAACTTCAATTGTCAAAATCCAAGATGGCTGCCTGCCGGCCATGTTGTTTTCCGATAGGTCTCAAAATGCAATATGCATAACTAGGCACCAAGGGAAACCTACATATGAAATTTGAGAAAGATCCCTTCAGTACTTTCTCAGAAATAGCGATAACAAACTTCAATTGTCAAAATCCAAGATGGCTGCCTGTCGGCCATGTTTGTTTTCCAATCGGTCTCAATATGCAATATGCATAACTAGGCACCAAGGGAAATCTACATATGAAATTTGAGAAAGATCCCTTCAGTACTTTCTCAGAAATAGCGATATTAAACTTCAATTGTCAAAATCCAAGATGGCTGCCTGTCGGCCATGTTGTTTTCCGATAGGTCTCAAAATGCAATATGCATAACTAGGCACCAAGGGAAACATACATATGAAATTTGAGAAAGATCCCTTCATAACTTTCTCAGAAATAGCGAAAACAAACTTCAATTGTCAAAATCCAAGATGGCTGCCTGTCGGCCATGTTGTTTTCCGATTGGTCTCAAAATGTAATATGCATAGCTAGGCACCAGGGGGAGCCTACATATGAAATTTGAGAAAGATCCCTTCAGTACTTTCTCAGAAATAGCGATAACAAACTTCAATTATCAAAATCCAAGATGGCTGCCTATCGGCCATGTTGTTTTCCGATTGGTCTCAAAATGCAATATGCATAACTAGGCACCAAGGGGAGCCTACATATGAAATTTGAGAAAGATCCCTTCAGTACTTTCTCAGAAATAGCGATAACAAACTTCAATTGTCAAAATCCAAGATGGCTGCCTGTCGGCCATGTTGTTTTCCGATTGGTCTCAAAATGCAATATGCATAACTAGGCACCAAGGGGAGCCTACATATGAAATTTGAGAAAGATCTCTTCAGCACTTTCTCAGAAATAGCGATAACAAACTTCAATTGTCAAAATCCAAGATGGCTGCCTGTCGGCCATGTTGTTTTCCGATTGGTCTCAAAATGCAATATGCATAACTAGGCACCAAGGGGAACCCACATATGAAATTTGAGAAAGATCCCTTCAGTACTTTCTGAGGATTAGCGATAACAAGAATTGTTTACGGACGGACGGAGGGACGGACGGACGGACGGACGGACGACGGACCACGGACGCAGGGCGATTTGAATAGCCCACCATCTGATGATGGTGGGCTAAAAACATGAATAGTCACGCTTGATTGCGGGCTACACAAATTCTCCCCCTAAAAATGAAAATCGTCGATTTAGGACGTTAAAATACATTTTAAGAAAATCCACTTACACGGATTGATTTAAAACCTGAAATCAAATCTTTGTAGAAAAAATCACTTTAATCCATTCAGTAATGAAGGAGAAAAACGGAAATATCCAAAGCTCGGGCTCGGGTCTTCGGCTCGGGCTCGGCTCGGGATACACAAATTCTCTACCACCCTGAATATGGAACAGAGTCGTCATGAACATTACATCAGTTTCTCGAACATGTTTCCAGCGGTCTTTGGGGCAGTTTATCAGGTTAGTCAATATTTTGAAGTAGATGTACTGTCAAACTAAAGTCGAAAAATCCATCCACGGCATTCTACATAAGCACATTTCCCATAATCTGGTGTGTCTGCAAGATCTGTTACCCCTCATTGGGCCTTATAGGCCTATAAAAAAATCCTGGTAATAATTACCATTTACTTGTACAAATCGTACATTAGTCATATCAAAAACTCAAAACACTTCTGAAACCAATTAAATGTATTAAACTTGTTGTTCGTTTATTAAAAGACTCCCACGGACTTTATAACCAGAGGGGACCAACACACTGGGGTCAGGAACTAAAGTTATAATGAAATTGTCTAATTTTAATTTGTAACATCATTTCTTGTCTGTTTATGCACCGATACACCATTGGAATTTTTTATAAAGCGCTTTAAAAAAAAAAACACCCGTTACCATAATGGTAAAGTGAACCCCCCCACATGGTAAAGTGAAGCCACTTCTTTACACAACTTTTTTTTATCTATTACAACTGTAGCTTAGTTATTTCTCTACATCTGATAACACAAAAATTTAGAGTGGGGCACTGGGTGCTTCAATTTACCAAGGCTATGGTAAAGTGAAGCATTTCACTATTTTCTTACTAATTCACTTTTTTTTGCCCAATCTTTTTCAAATTACACTATATAATTCCTTTAAACACATTAACACACAAAAAAATGACTGGGGGTCAGGAAATTTAGGGTGGGGCAGGGCGCTTCACTTTACCATGGCCACTATTTTCTAAAGCTGATGCTGAACAATTCTAAATCCTGTCAATGGAAAGAAGGATTGTAAATGATTATGAAATCAGGTGTGACAATTTGATTAACAATGAACACCTGAATATTGCTTTCTTAAAATCAACATAGATATTTTTTTAAATGATAAATTGATATAGACACTGAGGTAACTGTAATCCTGTGTCCATGATGTAACAGATTCATTTTGTTTTAAATCTACATTTGTATATAATATTCATTCTGCAGGAACATCTAGGCCAATAAAAAAATCTGTAATTTATAAGGTTACCTGGTCTCTACTGGAGCTTTCCCTGATCTGTCTTTAAGGGATACTTATTATTAAAAAATATTATATGAATTTACATTTTAACTGATTTTGTTAAGTCAGTTGTAGGTTTGTCTGTGTTCCTAATTACTATATCAACATGGTAAAGGTCCATCCATGAGATCTGTGAAGCACCAAGAGATTGTTTTTTCACAATTATTTGCCTCAGGGGTACCGACACTGGTACCCGAATTAAAGCTAGAATAATAAAGTAATACCAAAATACATTTCTCTTCAGAATTTATCGATGTTTGGCCAACTCATCAACCGACATCCAGTGTGCCAAACCTCTGTACCTGAATGGTCGATATGTTAGCCCCTGGAGGACGTGGGAAATGCCCTCATTCAGAACTCTAAGGAAAGTCTTACAAGAGAAGGACCAAAGTTCCATACCCAGCCCACAGGTATGTCAGAGCTTTAATAGATATTACACAGCAACCTCAATGAACTCTAATATGTGAGCAAGTTATAAATCATGTAATAAATTGTATTCCAGTAAATGTTATCTCCAATTTGAATGGGTGCGTGCATGTATGATTGTTGCATTTTGAATAGATGATATATCATCATCTGTAAGTCTTTAATGTCTGAAGAACATTAGGTTAGTTTAATGTAATAAGACAGCTATAGAGATGTTGAGCAGAATTGGGTTGATGAGTTAAGCATTCTTTTAGGAGTTGGACAGTACATTGCCAGTACTATCTCCAAACCCAGCGTCCTTGGCTGACCCTCCGACCTCTGGTATCCAGGCAACCTGGCTCGGACATGCTAGTCTCCTCATTCAGATGAATGGCATCAACATATTAACTGACCCTGTCTTTGGAGACACCACCTTTCCTGTGCCAAGTCTCTCTCCAAGGAGCTTTAAAAGATACCGTCCTGTTGCCATGGCAATAGAAGACCTTCCAAGAATAGATGTGATTTTAATTAGCCACAACCATTATGACCATCTTGACTATCGATCAGTTGTTGAATTAAATCACAGATTTGGGGAGAATCTGCAATGGTTGACCCCAGTAGGGATTAAAGAGTGGTTTCAACAAAGTGGTTGTGGGAATGTCAGGGAGCTTACCTGGTGGGAGAGCTTGTCTCCCCTTGGAGATGGCACACGCTTCACATTTGTCCCATCTCAACACTGGTGTAGGAGAGGCATTACGGACACCAATAGGGTAAGTGATATTATATTAATGACAATTTATTTTTGTCTAAAACTCTGTAATCATTGGCTGTATCAGTCTGTGATATCACAAATGATACAATAAACAGCAATTTAAACAACAATATGAAAATTAGTGGCCTAATAGGTGTAACTAGAATAATCATTAATGTACTGATAGGTATAGCTAGAGTAAACAGTAATGTACTGATGGGTATAGCTAGAGTAAACAGTAATGTACTGATGGGTGTAGCTAGAGTAAACAGTAATGTACTGATGGGTATAGCTAGAGTAAGCATTAATGTACTGATGGGTGTAGCTAGAGAAAACATTAATGTACTGATGGGTGTAGCTAGAGTAAACAGTAATGTACTGATGGGTGTAGCTAGAGTAAACAGTAATGTACTGATGTGTGTAGCTAGAGAAAACATTAATGTACTGATGGGTATAGCTAGAGTAAACATTAATGTACTGATAGGTGTAGCTAGAGTAAACAGTAATGTACTGATTGGGTATAGCTAGAGTAAACAGTAATTTATTGATGGTTGTAGCTAGAGTAAACAGTAATGTACTGATGGGTGTAGCTAGAGTAAACAGTAATGTACTGATGGGTGTAGCTACTGCTAGAGTAAACAGTAATGTACTGATGGGTGTAGCTAGAGTAAACAGTAATGTGCTGATGGGTATAGCTAGTGTAAACAGTAATGTACTGATGTGTGTAGCTAGAGTAAACAGTAATGTACTGATGTGTGTAGCTAGAGAAAACATTAATGTACTGATGGGTGTAGCTAGAGTAAACAGTAATGTACTGATGGGTGTAGCTAGAGAAAACAGTAATGTACTGATGGGTGTAGCTAGAGTAAACAGTAATGTACTTATGTATGTAGCTAGAGTAAACAGTAATGTACTGATGTGTGTAGCTAGAGTAAACAGTAATGTACTGATGGGTGTAGCTAGAGTAAACAGTAATGTACTGATGGGTGTAGCTAGAGTAAACAGTAATGTACTGATGGGTGTAGCTAGAGTAAACAGTAATGTACTGATGGGTGTAGCTAGAGTAAACAGTAATGTACTGATGTGTGTAGCTAGAGAAAACATTAATGTACTGATGTGTGTAGCTAGAGTAAACAATAATGTACTGATGTGTATAGCTAGAGAAAACATTAATGTACTGATGGATGTAGCTAGGGTAAACAATAATGTACTGATGTGTGTAGCTAGAGTAAACAGTAATGTACTGATGGGTATAGCTAGAGTAAACATTAATGTACTGATGGGTATAGCTAGAGTAAACAATAATGTACTGATGGGTAAAGCTAGAGAAAACATTAATGTACTGATGGGTATAGCTAGAGTAAACAGTA
Organism: Pecten maximus; assembly: GCF_902652985.1. Classification (NCBI taxonomy): domain Eukaryota; kingdom Metazoa; phylum Mollusca; class Bivalvia; order Pectinida; family Pectinidae; genus Pecten; species Pecten maximus. The sequence goes on from NC_047021.1 coordinate 5,289,873, forward strand.
ATGTATTGATTGATGTAGCTTGAGTAAACAACAATATAAACATTAATGTACTGATGGATTTGGTACAATAAACAAAAATATAAAATACATTATCAATAGCATTATCCTGTTAAATAGAGAAATAGCAGCTTAAAAAAGATCAACAACAGTAAAGTAACACATATAAATATGTTTAACAAGTGATGTCATCATATACAGGTATTGTGGGGAGGATGGGTGATGAGGAAAGGAGACACCAGTTTTTACTTTGTTGGAGATACTGCATTTTGTGATGTCTTCTCACAAATTGGTCATCTTTATGGTCCTTTTACCCTGGCAGCCATTCCAATAGGAGCCTATGAACCAAGGTAAGTATACAGGCCAATCACCCTGACAACTATTCTTATAGAGGGCCTAGGAACCAAGGTAAATCTACAGGCCAATCACCCTCACAACTATTCCTATAGGGGCCTATGAACCAAGGTAAATCTACAGGCCAATCACCCTGACAACTATTCCTATAGGTGGCCTACAAACCAAGGTAAGTCTACTGACCAATCACCCTGACAACTATTCTTATAGGGGGCCTATAAACCAAGGTAAGCCTACAGGCCTATCGCCCTGACAACTATTCCTATAGGGGGCCTATAAACCAAGGTATGTCTACAGGTCTATCACCCTGAAAACTATTCCTAAAGATGGCCTATAAACCAAGGTAAGCCTACAGGCCAATCACCCTGACAACTATTCCTATAGAGGGCCTATAAACTAAGTCATGTCTACAGGCCAATCACCCTGACAACTATTCCTATAGGGGGCCTATAAACCAAGTTATGTCTACAGGCCAATCACCCTGACAACTATTCCTATAGAGGGCCTATAAACTAAGTCATGTCTACAGGCCAATCACCCTGACAACTATTCCTATAGGGGGCCTATAAACCAAGTTATGTCTACAGGCCAATCACCCTGACAACTATTCCTATAGGGGGCCTATAAACTAAGGTAAGCCTACAGGCCAATCACCCTGACAACTATTCCTATAGAGGGTCTATAAACCAAGGTAAGTCTACAGGCCAATCCCCCTGACAACTATTCCTATAGAGGGCCTATAAACCAAGTCATGTCTACAGGCCAATCACCCTGACAACTATTCCTATAGAGGACCTACAAACCAAGGTCATGTCTACAGGCCAATCACCCTGACAACTATTCCTATAGGGGGCCTATAAACCAAGGTATGTCTACAGGCCAATCACCCTGACAACTATTCCTATAGAGGGCCTATAAACCAAGTCATGTCTACAGGCCAATCACCCTGACAACTATTCCTATAGAGGGCCTATAAACCAATGTAAGCCTACAGGCCAATCACCCTGACAACTATTCCTATAGAGGGCCTATAAACCAAGGTATGTCTACAGGCCAATCACCCTGACAACTATTCCTATAGGGGGCCTATAAACCAAGGTATGTCTACAGGCCAATCACCCTGACAACTATTCCTATAGAGGGCCTACAAACCAATGTAAGCCTACAGGCCAATCACCCTGACAACTATTCCTATAGAGGGCCTATAAACCAAGGTATGTCTACAGGCCAATCACCCTGACAACTATTCCTATAGAGGGCCTATAAACCAAGTCATGTCTACAGGCCAATCACCCTGACAACTATTCCTATAGAGGGCCTATAAACCAAGTCATGTCTTCAGGCCAATCCCCCTGACAACTATTCCTATAGAGGGCCTACAAACCAATGTAAGCCTACAGGCCAATCACCCTGACAACTATTCCTATAGGGGGCCTACAAACCATGGTAAGCCTACAGGCCAATCACCCTGACAACTATTCCTATAGAGGGCCTATAAACCAAGTCATGTCTACAGGCCAATCACCCTGACAACTATTCCTATAGAGGACCTACAAACCAAGTTATGTCTACAGGCCAATCACCCTGACAACTATTCCTATAGGGGGCCTATAAACCAAGGTATGTCTACAGGCCAATCACCCTGACAACTATTCCTATAGAGGGCCTATAAACCAAGTCATGTCTACAGGCCAATCACCCTGACAACTATTCCTATAGAGGACCTATAAACCAATGTAAGCCTACAGGCCAATCACCCTGACAACTATTCCTATAGAGGGCCTATAAACCAAGTCATGTCTACAGGCCAATCACCCTGACAACTATTCCTATAGAGGGCCTATAAACCAAGTCATGTCTTCAGGCCAATCACCCTGACAACTATTCCTATAGGGGGCCTATAAACCAAGTTATGTCTACAGGCCAATCACCCTGACAACTATTCCTATAGAGGGCCTACAAACCAAGGTAAGTCTACAGACCAATCACCCTGACAACTATTCCTATAGGGGGCCTATAAACTAAGGTAAGCCTACAGGCCAATCACCCTGACAACTATTCCTATAGAGGGTCTATAAACCAAGGTAAGTCTACAGGCCAATCCCCCTGACAACTATTCCTATAGAGGGCCTATAAACCAAGTCATGTCTACAGGCCAATCACCCTGACAACTATTCCTATAGAGGACCTACAAACCAAGGTCATGTCTACAGGCCAATCACCCTGACAACTATTCCTATAGGGGGCCTATAAACCAAGGTATGTCTACAGGCCAATCACCCTGACAACTATTCCTATAGAGGGCCTATAAACCAAGTCATGTCTACAGGCCAATCACCCTGACAACTATTCCTATAGAGGGCCTATAAACCAAGTCATGTCTTCAGGCCAATCTCCCTGACAACTATTCCTATAGAGGGCCTACAAACCAATGTAAGCCTACAGGCCAATCACCCTGACAACTATTCCTATAGAGGGCCTATAAACCAAGGTATGTCTACAGGCCAATCACCCTGACAACTATTCCTATAGAGGGCCTATAAACCAAGTCATGTCTACAGGCCAATCACCCTGACAACTGTTCCTATAGAGGGCCTATAAACCAAGTCATGTCTTCAGGCCAATCCCCCTGACAACTATTCCTATAGAGGGCCTACAAACCAATGTAAGCCTACAGGCCAATCACCCTGACAACTATTCCTATAGAGGACCTACAAACCAAGTTATGTCTACAGGCCAATCACCCTGACAACTATTCCTATAGGGGGCCTACAAACCAAGGTAAGCCTACAGGCCAATCACCCTGACAACTATTCCTATAGAGGGCCTATAAACCAAGGTATGTCTACAGGCCAATCACCCTGACAACTATTCCTATAGAGGGCCTATAAACCAAGTCATGTCTACAGGCCAATCACCCTGACAACTATTCCTATAGAGGGCCTATCAACCAAGTTATGTCTACAGGCCAATCCCCCTGACAACTATTCCTATAGAGGGCCTATAAACCAAGTCATGTCTACAGGCCAATCACCCTGACAACTATTCCTATAGAGGGTATATAAACCAAGTCATGTCTACAGGCCAATCACCCTGACAACTATTCCTATAGAGGGCCTACAAACCAAGGTAAGCCTACAGGCCAATCACCCGACAACTATTCCTATAGAGGGCCTATAAACCAAGGTATGTCTACAGGCCAATCACCCTGACAACTATTCCTATAGAGGGCCTATAAACCAAGTTATGTCTACAGGCCAATAACCCTGACAACTATTCCTATAGAGGGCCTATAAACCAAGTCATGTCTACAGGCCAATCACCCTGACAACTATTCCTATAGGGGGCCTACAAACCAAGGTAAGCCTACAGGCCAATCACCCTGACAACTATTCCTATAGAGGGTCTATAAACCAAGTCATGTCTACAGGCCAATCACCCTGACAACTATTCCTATAGAGGGTCTATAAACTAAGGTCAGTCTACAGGCCAATCCCCCTGACAACTATTCCTATAGGGGGCCTATAAACCAAGTCATGTCTACAGGCCAAACACCCTGACAACTATTCCTATAGAGGGCCTATAAACCAAGTCATATCTACAGGCCAATCACCCTGACAACTATTCCTATAGAGGGCCTACAAACCAAGGTAAGCCTACAGGCCAATCACCCTCACAACTATTCCTATAGAGGGCCTATAAACCAAGTTATGTCTACAGGCCAATTACCCTCACAACTATTCCTATAGGGGGCCTATAAACCAAGGTATGTCTACAGGTCTATCACCCTGAAAACTTTTCCTAAAGAGGGCCTACAAACCAAGGTAAGCCTACAGGCCAATCACCCTGACAACTATTCCTATAGAGGGCCTACAAACCACGGTAAGCTTTACAGGCCAATCACCCTGACAACTATTCCTATAGGGGGCCTACAAACCAATGTATGTCTACAGGCCAATCACCCTGACAACTATTCCTATAGAAGGCCTACAAACCAAGGTATGTCTACAGGTCTATCACCCTGAAAACTATTCCTAAAGAGGGCCTACAAACCAATGTAAGCCTACAGGCCAATCACCCTGACAACTATTCCTATAGGGGGCCTATAAACCAAGGTATGTCTACAGGCCAATCACCCTGACAACTATTCCTATAGAGGGCCTATAAACCAAGTCATGTCTACAGGCCAATCACCCTGACAACTATTCCTATAGAGGGCCTATAAACCAAGTCATGTCTACAGGCCAATCACCCTGACAACTATTCCTATAGAGGGTATATAAACCAAGTCATGTCTACAGGCCAATCACCCTGACAACTATTCCTATAGAGGGCCTACAAACCAAGGTAAGCCTACAGGCCAATCACCCGACAACTATTCCTATAGAGGGCCTATAAACCAAGGTATGTCTACAGGCCAATCACCCTGACAAGTATTCCTATAGAGGGCCTATAAACCAAGTTATGTCTACAGGCCAATAACCCTGACAACTATTCTTATAGAGGGTCTATAAACCAAGGTCAGTCTACAGGCCAATCCCCCTGACAACTATTCCTATAGGGGGGCCTATAAACCAAGTCATGTCTACAGGCCAATCACCCTGACAACTATTCCTATAGAGGGCCTATAAACCAAGTCATATCTACAGGCCAATCACCCTGACAACTATTCCTATAGAGGGCCTACAAACCAAGGTAAGCCTACAGGCCAATCACCCTGACAACTATTCCTATAGAGGGCCTATAAACCAAGTCATGTCTACAGGCCAATCACCCTGACAACTATTCCTATAGGGGGCCTATAAACCAAGGTATGTCTACAGGTCTATCACCCTGAAAACTATTCCTAAAGAGGGCCTACAAACCAAGGTAAGCCTACAGGCCAATCACCCTGGCAACTATTCCTATGGAGGGCCTACAAACCAAGGTAAGCTTTACAGGCCAATCACCTTGACAACTATTCCTATAGAAGGCCTACAAACCAAGGTATGTCTACAGGTCTATCACCCTGAAAACTATTCCTAAAGAGGGCCTACAAACCAATGTAAGCCTACAGGCCAATCACCCTGACAACTATTCCTATAGGGGGCCTATAAACCAATGTATGTCTACAGACCAATCACCCTGACAACTATTCCTATAGAGGGCCTACAAACCAAGGTAAGCCTACAGGCCAATCACCCTGACAACTATTCCTATAGAGGGTCTATAAACCAAGTCATGTCTACAGGCCAATCACCCTGACAACTATTCCTATAGGGGGCCTACAAACCAATGTATGTCTACAGGCCAATCACCCTGACAACTATCCCTATAGGGGGCCTACAAACCAATGTATGTCTACAGGCCAATCACCCTGACAACTATCCCTATAGGGGGCCAACAAACCAAGGTATGTCTACAGGTCTATCACCCTGACAACTATTCCTATAGGGGGCCTATAAACTAAGGTAAGCCTACAGGCCAATCACCCTGACAACCAGTCATATAGAGGTTACACACTCAGGTAAGTCTCCAGCAACTCTTCCCATCTCATATTTGTGGTCTCTGAATGGTGCTATAAAACCAATGATTGCTTGCTCACTAAATCATCCCAGAATACATTGTATTTCTTTGTGATCCATTTCATTGTTCTGTCTTCTTCAACTTCTTCAGATAAAACTTATCCTTATAAAAGTTATTGTACATGACATAATAATGCACGTGTGATCATCTTTGTTTTAAATTCCAGGTGGTTTATGAAAATGAGCCACATCAATCCAAAGGAAGCGGTTCTCTTACATCAAATGATACGATCTAAAAACTCCATAGGAATACATTGGGGGACCTTCAGACTCACTACTGAGGTAAGGACACATTGGGGACATTCACACTCTCTATAGAGGTAAGGACACATTGGGGACCATCACACTCTCTATAGAGGTAAGGACACATTGGGGACCTTCACACTCTCTATAGAGGTAAGGACACATTGGGGACATTCACACTCTCTATAGAGGTAAGGACACATTGGGGACATTCACACTCTCTATAGAGGTAAGGACACATTGGGGACATTCACACTCTCTATAGAGATAAGGACACATTGGGGACATTCACACTCTCTATAGAGGTAAGGACACATTGGGGACCATCACACCCTCTATAGAGGTAAGGACACATTGGGGACATTCACACTCTCTATAGAGGTAAGGACACATTGGGAACCATCACACCCTCTATAGAGGTAAGGACACATTGGGGACATTCACACCCTCTATAGAGGTAAGGACACATTGGGGACCTTTACACTCTATATAGAGGTAAGGACACATTGGGGACCTTCACACTCTCTATAGAGGTAAGGACACATTGGGGACCATCACACTCTATATAGAGGTAAGGACACATTGGGGACATTCACACTCTCTACAGAGGTAAGGACACATTGGGGACATTCACACTCTCTATAGAGGTAAGGACACATTGGGGACCATCACACTCTCTATAGAGGTAAGGACACATTGGGGACCATCACACTCTCTATAGAGGTAAGGACACATTGGGGACCATCACACTCTCTATAGAGGTAAGGACACATTGGGGACCTTTACACTCTATATAGAGGTAAGGACACATTGGGGACCATCACACTCTCTATAGAGGTAAGGACACATTGGGGACATCCACACTCTCTATAGAGGTAAGGACACATTGGGGACCTTCACACCCTCTATAGAGGTAAGGACACATTGGGGACCTTCACACTCTCTATAGAGGTAAGGACACATTGGGGACCATCACACTCTCTATAGAGATAAGGACACATTGGGGACATTCACACTCTCTATAGAGGTAAGGACACATTGGGGACCTTCACACTCTCTATAGAGATAAGGACACATTGGGGACATTCACACTCTCTATAGAGGTAAGGACACATTGGGGACCATCACACTCTGTATAGAGGTAAGGACACATTGGGGACATTCACACTCTATAGAGATAAGGACACATTGGGGACATTCACACTCTCTATAGAGGTAAGGACACATTGGGGACCTTCACACTCTCTATAGAGGTAAGGACACATTGGGGACCATCACACTCTCTATAGAGATAAGGACACATTGGGGACATTCACACTCTCTATAGAGGTAAGGAGACATTGGGGACCATCACACTCTCTATAGAGGTAAGGACACATTGGGGACATTCACACTCTCTATAGAGGTAAGGACACATTGGGGACCATCACACTCTCTATAGAGGTAAGGACACATTGGGGACCATCACACTCTATAGAGGTAAGGACACATTGGGGACATTCACACTCTCTATAGAGGTAAGGAGACATTGGGGACATTCACACTCTATAGAGGTAAGGACACATTGGGGACCATCACACTCTCTATAGAGGTAAGGACACATTGGGGACATTCACACTCTCTATAGAGGTAAGGACACATTGGGGACCATCACACTCTCTATAGAGGTAAGGACACATTGGGGACATTCACACTCTCTATAGAGGTAAGGACACATTGGGGACCATCACACTCTCTATAGAGGTAAGGACACATTGGGGACATTCACACTCTCTATAGAGGTAAGGACACATTGGGGACATTCACACTCTCTATAGAGGTAAGGACACATTGGGGACATTCACACTCTCTATAGAGGTAAGGACACATTGGGGACATTCACACTCTATAGAGGTAAGGACACATTGGGGACATTCACACTCTCTATAGAGGTAAGGACACATTGGGGACCATCACAATCTCTATAGAGGTAAGGACACATTGGGGACCTTGACACTCTCTATAGAGGTAAGGACACATTGGGGACCTTCACACTCTCTATAGATGTAAGGACACATTGGGGACATTCACACTCTCTATAGAGGTAAGGACACATTGGGGACATTCACACTCTCTAAAGAGGTAAGGACACATTGGGGACCTTCACACCCTCTATAGAGGTAAGGACACATTGGGGACATTCACACTCTCTCTAGAGGTAAGGACACATTGGGGACATTCACACTCTCTATAGAGGTAAGGACACATTGGGGAAGATCACTCTCTATAGAGGTAAGGACACATTGGGACCATCACACTCTCTATAGAGGTAAGGACACATTGGGGACCATCACACTCTATATAGAGGTAAGGACACATTGGGGACCTTCACACCCTCTATAGAGGTAAGGACACATTGGGGACCTTCACACTCTCTATAGAGGTAAGGACACTTTTGGGACATTCACACTCTCTATAGAGGTAAGGACACATTGGGGACATTCACACTCTCTATAGAGGTAAGGACACTTTTGGGACATTCACACTCTCTATAGAGGTAAGGACACATTGGGGACATTCACACTCTCTATAGAGGTAAGGACACATTGGGGACCTTCACTCTCTATAGAGGTAAGGACACATTGGGGACCATCACACTCTCTATAGAGGTAAGGACACATTGGGGACCATCACACTCTATATAGAGGTAAGGACACATTGGGGACCTTCACACCCTCTATAGAGGTAAGGACACATTGGGGACATTCACACTCTCTATAGAGGTAAGGACACATTTGGGGACATTCACACTCTCTATAGAGGTAAGGACACATTGGGGACATTCACACTCTCTATAGAGGTAAGGACACATTGGGGACCTTCACTCTCTATAGAGGTAAGGACACATTGGGGACCATCACACTCTCTATAGAGGTAAGGACACATTGGGGAAGATCACACTCTCTATAGAGGTAAGGACACATTGGGGACCATCACACTCTCTATAGAGGTAAGGACACATTGGGACATTCACACTCTCTATAGAGGTAAGGACACATTGGGGACATGCACACTCTATAGAGGTAAGGACACATTGGGGACATTCACACTCTCTATAGAGGTAAGGACACATTGGGGACATTCACACTCTCTATAGAGGTAAGGACACATTGGGGACATTCACACTCTCTATAGAGGTAAGGACACATTGGGGACATTCACACTCTCTATAGAGGTAAGGACACATTGGGGACCTTCACACTCTCTATAGAGGTAAGGACACATTGGGGACCATCACACTCTATAGAGGTAAGGACACATTGGGGACATTCACACTCTCTATAGAGGTAAGGACACATTGGGGACCTTCACACTCTCTATAGAGGTAAGGACACATTGGGGACCTTCACACTCTCTATAGAGGTAAGGACACATTTGGGACATTCAGACTCTATAGAGGTAAGGACACATTGGGGACATTCACACTCTCTATAGAGGTAAGGACACATTGGGGACATTCACACTCTCTATAGAGGTAAGGACACTTTTGGGACATTCACACTCTCTATAGAGGTAAGGACACATTGGGGACCTTTACACTCTCTATAGAGGTAAGGACACATTGGGGAAGATCACACTCTCTATAGAGGTAAGGACACATTGGGGACCATCACACTCTCTATAGAGGTAAGGACACATTGGGGACATTCACACTCTCTATAGAGGTAAGGACACATTGGGGACCTTTACACTCTCTATAGAGGTAAGGACACATTGGGACCTTTACACTCTCTATAGAGGTAAGGACACATTGGGGACCTTTACACTCTCTATAGAGGTAAGGACACATTGGGGACATTCACACTCTCTATAGAGGTAAGGACACATTGGGGACCTTTACACTCTCTATAGAGGTAAGGACACATTGGGGACATTCACACTCTCTATAGAGGTAAGGACACATTGGGGACCTTCACACTCTCTATAGAGGTAAGGACACATTGGGGACATTCACACTCTCTATAGAGGTAAGGACACATTGGGACCTTTACACTCTCTATAGAGGTAAGGACACATTGGGGACCATCACACTCTCTATAGAGGTAAGGACACATCGGGGACCTGCACACTCTATAGAGGTAAGGACACATTGGGGACATTCACACTCTCTACAGAGGTAAGGACACATTGGGGACCATCACACTCTCTATAGAGGTAAGGACACATTGGGGACATTCACACTCTCTATAGAGGTAAGGACACATTGGGGACATTCACACTCTCTATAGAGGTAAGGACACATTGGGGACATTCACACTCTATAGAGGTAAGGACACATTGGGGACCATCACACACTCTATAGAGGTAAGGACACATTGGGGACCATCACACTCTCTATAGAGGTAAGGACACATTGGGGACCTTCACACTCTCTATAGAGGTAAGGACACATTGGGGACCTTCACACTCTCTATAGAGGTAAGGACACATTGGGGACATTCACACTCTCTATAGAGGTAAGGACACAGTGGGGACATTCACACTCTCTATAGAGGTAAGGACACATTGGGGACATTCACACTCTCTATAGAGGTAAGGACACATTGGGGACATTCACACTCTATATAGAGGTAAGGACACATTGGGGACCTTCACACTCTATAGAGGTAAGGACACATTGGGGACATTCACACTCTCTATAGAGGTAAGGACACATTGGGGACCATCACACCCTCTATAGAGGTAAGGACACATTGGGGACATTCACACTCTCTATAGAGGTAAGGACACATTGGGGACCTTCACACTCTCTATAGAGGTAAGGACACATTGGGGACATTCACACTCTCTATAGAGGTAAGGACACATTGGGGACATTCACACTCTCTATAGAGGTAAGGACACATTGGGGACCATCACACTCTATAGAGGTAAGGACACATTGGGGACCATCACACTCTATAGAGGTAAGGACACATTGGGGACATTCACACTCTCTATAGAGGTAAGGACACATTGGGGACATTCACACTCTCTATAGAGGTAAGGACACATTGGGGACATTCACACTCTATAGAGGTAAGGACACATTGGACATTCACACTCTCTATAGAGGTAAGGACACATTGGACATTCACACTCTCTATAGAGGTAAGGACACATTGGACATTCACACTCTCTATAGAGGTAAGGACACATTGGGACCATTCACACTCTCTATAGAGGTAAGGACACATTGGGGACCTTCACACTCTCTATAGAGGTAAGGACACATTGGGGACCATCACACTCTCTATAGAGGTAAGGACACATTGGGGACCATTCACACTCTCTATAGAGGTAAGGACACATTGGGGACCATTCACACTCTCTATAGAGGTAAGGACACATTGGGGACATTCACACTCTCTATAGAGGTAAGGACACATTGGGGACCATTCACACTCTCTATAGAGGTAAGGACACATTGGACATTCACACTCTCTATAGAGGTAAGGACACATTGGACATTCACACTCTCTATAGAGGTAAGGACACATTGGGGACCTTCACTCTCTATAGAGGTAAGGACACATTGGGGACCATCACACTCTCTATAGAGGTAAGGACACATTGGGGACATTCACACTCTCTATAGAGGTAAGGACACATTGGGGACCATTCACACTCTCTATAGAGGTAAGGACACATTGGGGACCATTCACACTCTCTATAGAGGTAAGGACACATTGGGGACATTCACACTCTCTATAGAGGTAAGGACACATTGGGGACATTCACACTCTCTATAGAGGTAAGGACACATTGGGGACATTCACACTCTCTATAGAGGTAAGGACACATTGGGGACATTCACACTCTCTATAGAGGTAAGGACACATTGGGGACATTCACACTCTCTATAGAGGTAAGGACACATTGGGGACATTCACACTCTCTATAGAGGTAAGGACACATTGGGGACATTCACACTCTCTATAGAGGTAAGGACACATTGGGGACATTCACACTCTCTATAGAGGTAAGGACACATTGGGGACATTCACACTCTCTATAGAGGTAAGGACACATTGGGGACATTCACACTCTCTATAGAGGTAAGGACACATTGGGGACCATCACACTCTCTATAGAGGTAAGGACACATTGGGGACATTCACACTCTCTATAGAGATAAGGACACATTGGGGACATTCACACTCTCTATAGAGGTAAGGACACATTGGGGACCATCACACTCTCTATAGAGGTAAGGACACATTGGGGACATTCACACTCTCTATAGAGATAAGGACACATTGGGGACATTCACACTCTCTATAGAGGTAAGGACACATTGGGGACATTCACACTCTATAGAGGTAAGGACACATTGGGGACATTCACACTCTCTATAGAGGTAAGGACACATTGGGGACATTCACACTCTCTATAGAGATAAGGACACATTGGGGACCTTCACTCTCTATAGAGATAAGGACACATTGGGGACATTCACACACTCTATAGAGGTAAGGACACATTGGGGACCTTCACACTCTCTATAGAGGTAAGGACACATTGGGGACCTTCACACCCTCTATAGAGGTAAGGACACATTGGGGACATTCACACTCTATAGAGGTAAGGACACATTGGGGACCTTTACACTCTATATAGAGGTAAGGACACATTGGGGACCTTCACACTCTCTATAGAGGTAAGGACACATTGGGGACCTTCACACTCTCTATAGAGGTAAGGACACATTGGGGACCTTCACACACTCTATAGAGGTAAGGACACATTGGGGACATTCACACACTCTATAGAGGTAAGGGTACATCCACACTCTCTATAGAGGTAAGGACACATTGGGGACATTCACACTCTCTATAGAGGTAAGGACACATTGGGGACCTTCACACTCTCTATAGAGGTAAGGACACATTGGGGACATTCACACTCTCTATAGAGGTAAGGACACATTGGGGACCATCACACTCTCTATAGAGGTAAGGACACATTGGGGACATTCACACTCTCTATAGAGGTAAGGACACATTGGGGACATTCACACTCTCTATAGAGGTAAGGACACATTGGGGACCTTCACACTCTCTATAGAGGTAAGGACACATTGGGGACATTCACACTCTCTATAGAGGTAAGGACACATTGGGGACATTCACACTCTCTATAGAGGTAAGGACACATTGGGGACATTCACACTCTCTATAGAGGTAAGGACACATTGGGGACATTCACACTCTCTATAGAGGTAAGGACACATTGGGGACATTCACACACTCTATAGAGGTAAGGGTACATTGGGGACATTCACACTCTATAGAGGTAAGGACACATTGGGGACATTCACAATCCCCTATAGAGTTAACAAGACTTCTGACAGTACTCCCCAGATATACCTGGACACAAGTGTATTATAACATTAACTGTTTCCATATCTTTATGTATTTCAGTTCTACCTGGAGCCAAGAAGGAAGCTAAAGGAAGAGTTAGCTAGACAGAATATACCATTGAATCAGTTTACAACTATGTCACATGGAGAAACGAGACATTTTACCAGTGACATATCCTGACAAATGTAGAGATCACATTTAACTACCATTTCTTAATGACAGGTTGTTACCATGGTAACGTGAGAAGAACAGCTGCTGTAACTGAGTGATCAGTTTACAAGGTTTTTTAAAAAGAGACAATGATAAAGGATTCAGGTAGAAAATGAAAAGGTTTCCTTATATTTTCAAAATTGGCTACCATTACTTTTGTATGAAGAGATTTACTATCACCAACACGTCATTTTCATAACATACTCGCCGTATGTGGTTACCATGACAGGTCTTGGCCAGCGGGGCTGTCATATCACAGGAACATGGTGTTACATTAGTAAGTTGTTTTTATGTTTTACATTAAGGTCGACACTGTTACTGTAGGACTCCAGTATGGTCCTGTAGATGGAGGCCATGGGCGACAGTATTAAAATCTGTCATCTGTCTTGCTTACCAAGCTTTCAGATTTTAATGAACAAAACATAAAAGAAGAGAAGACGTGTGGATGAACTGTACTGGTTACACTTAACTTCATAACAAACACCTTCAAAATCATCTTATTCTAATCTTTATTGTTGTGACTTCAGTCTATAATAATTGTGAAGGAAGCCAAAGATATATGAATGTATTTTACCTGGGTAAGGTGTGCCGTTCTTCAGTTGACATTTTACCTGTGTAAGGTGTGCCGTTCACCAGTTGACATTTTACCTGTGAAAGGTGTGCCGTTCACCGGTTGACATTTTTCTTGGGTAAGGTGTGCCGCTCACCAGTTGACATTTTACCTGGATAAGGTGTGTGGTTCACCGGTTGACATTTTACCTGGGTAAGGTGTGCCGTTCACTGGTTGACATTTTACCTGTGTAAGGTGTGCCGCTCACCGGTTGACATTTTACCTGGGTAAGGTGTGCCGTTCACCGGTTGACATTTTACCTGTGTAAGGTGTGCCGTTCACCAGTTGACATTTTACCTGGGTAAGGTGTGCCGTTCACTGGCTGACATTTTACCTGGGTAAGGTGTGCCGTTCACCAGTTGACATTTTACCTGGGTAAGGTGTGCCGTTCACCTGTTGACATTTTACCTGGGTAAGGGGTGCCGTTCACCGGTTGACATTTTACCTGGGTAAGGTGTGCCGCTCACCGGTTGACATTTTACCTGGGTAAGGTGTGCCGTTCCCCAGATGACATTTTACCTGGTAAGGTGTGCCGTTCACCAGATGACATTTTACCTGTGTAAGGTGTGCCGTTTACCAGTTGACATTTTACCTGTGTAAGGTGTGCCGTTCACCAGTTGACATTTTACCTGGGTAAGGTGTGCCGTTCACCGGTTGACATTTTACCTGGGTAAGGTGTGCATTCACTGGTTGACATTTTACCTGGGTAAGGTGTGCCGTTCACCAGTTGACATTTTACCTGTGTAAGGTGTGCCGTTCACCAGTTGACATTTTACCTGGGTAAGGTGTGCCGTTCGCCTGTTCACATTTTACCTGGGTAAGGGGTGCCGTTCACCGGTTGACATTTTACCTGGGTAAGGTGTGCCGTTCACTGGTTGACATTTTACCTGGTAAGGTGTGCCGTTCACCGGTTGACATTTTACCTGGGTAAGGTGTGCCGTTCACTGGTTGACATTTTACCTGGGTAAGGTGTGCCGTTCACTGGTTGACATTTTACCTGGGTAAGGTGTGCCGTTCACCGGTTGACATTTTACCTGGGTAAGGTGTGCCGTTCACTGGTTGACATTTTACCTGGGTAAGGGGTGCCGTTCACTGGTTGACATTTTACCTGGGTAAGGTGTGCCGTTCACCGGTTGACATTTTACCTGGGTAAGGTGTGCCGTTCACTGGCTGACATTTTACCTGGGTAAGGGGTGCCGTTCACTGGTTGACATTTTACCTGGGTAAGTTGTGCCGTTCACCAGTCGACATTTTACCTGGCTAAGGTGTGATGTCCACCAGTCGACAGCCTATGTTTTGTTTGTGTAATGTAAACTTTCCATGTTGTTTAATGGGATCTGTTACAGTCATGGTGAAATATTTTACTTTATACATGTATGTTTTACATACCGTATGTAGTTTTATATGACCTACATTATAAGATATATATACAACAGTAGATATGTTCATTTATTTTTAATAAAGACTTTTTTGTATAATTGTGATCGTTTCTTCTTAATTTACAATTGATGTTTGTTTTGTCAATCAAGTAACAATAAACGATAGATACATAATGATAGAATGACGAGGTGAGATGATTATACTCCAACATAGGAGGGGAAATATAACTGTTCACATGTTATGTGTGAATGTCTATGGAGTCTCAGCTGACTTCTACCAAGCTAATATGTAAAAAAGTGGATATATGTTTCCTTTACACAGATGGATTTATTTGAAACAATACAATCACAACTTTCTGTTATACAAGAGATCGGGTAAAAACTGAGAAGGGAGATCTCAAATAATATGTTGAATAATACCAATAACTAGTCCACAAACTGGCGAAATAAATGTCGCACAGGAAAGTCTGTATGTGATTTTTTAGCATGAACACAGGAAGACCAGGCATAAATGTTTTTATTAACTTTCTTTACTGCAACAAAATCTAAATGAGGTATAGGGCAAAGTAGTACTTTCTAACTACACAAAACGATTGCCGGATTTTAGAAGTAACCCAACTAAATGCTATTGTCTGATAAAATTATTGCATTAAAGGCATTCAAACAAAAGCTACAAGTACCTTTTGTTTCTCGTTTGTCCAAACGAAGGGGTCAATTTTTAGTTTATGAAAGAAATAGATATTATTGTCTACTCCTACATTTATTCACATGCTAGGGTCATATTTTGGTTACTATGTAATTTTGCCCCAAGGATAGTCTTCCCTGGTAAAAAAAAATGGGGTTTATGGCTTTGTGACGTGACCAAAAGAGGTAAATGTTTGCAAAATAAAAATATCATTTTCAAATTCTAACATTTCGGGTGATATTACTCTGTTAGATATACCTACACCTTTTCCCTAGAGAGGGATTCTGTCATCTTCTCTCAGATGAAATTGATCTTACTAACTAAGTCTAAGGCCTACATCAAATGAGAAGCTATTACTAAAATAAACCAAAATGAAGTGGGATCAAAATGTTGGGGCAGTTCGGTTGTGGACATGGGGCATTGGTGGTGATACACTAGCGGATCCAGGGGTTGGGGGGGGGTTGGTTGGGGGGTTGGGTTCGGAGGAGGAATAGCCTTAATAGCCTTAAAAATGGCTTGGTGACCCACAGACCGCTCGCATCATCACAGTTACTGGAACCCCCCAGATCCCTCGCCAAAAAAAATACCAACAAAAAAACGCTCGCATTATCACAAAATTCCGATGATGCCGATAGCAGAAGTTCACACTATTCACTTTTCAAAACACTCTGCTGATTCTAAAGTTCATCACATCCTGTGCCATGGTTTGCTTTCTCCGTTCGCTTCCTATGCCTCCTGGAAATTCGTTTCTCTTTTGCCATCGGCATCGGAATAGATATGATAAGCACACATAAATGTACACAGATATATTTAGAGAGATAAAGGGAATTAAAATCTATACAAATCAAGAATGTATTTCTGGGTGTTTTGGCATATTGTAACATTATCCTCTATGGATAAATCACTGCTTCCATACAGTAATAGCTGCAGATCTAGCGGTATGAAATTGTTCAGATTACGGTACAATTCGATTCTCTGTTCAACATAATTATTACAGACGAAGAAGAAATGATATGTATCCTCAATAGGATGACCACATTGACAGTGACTATAATCAATCAGATGAGATCGGAAAAGGTCAAGTACTACAACTATTTCTTAATCTTGCATGCAATATATTAAGACTTTCTATTTCCAACAGAGTAATAATAAGGTACTTTTGATATATTAGATATTAGACTTTTTAAGTACTGAGTATGAGTTACCTTGCCTAGTTTCTAAATCTAGTTGGTTCCAAAGTCGAATAGTAGCAGGGGAAACCAAAAGATTGGTCAAATGAAGTCGGAAATTTGGTAAAGAGTAGTTATTGGCGTCTCGGAGGTTATAGTGAGAGTTTTCAGATACTAAAGGAGGCAGTAGAGTGGATAAATAGCTTGGTGTTAGTTGATTTGTGATTTTATAGAAAAGTTGCAGTTTTCTCCTAGTACGACGAGTAGCAAGTGGTTCTAAACCACTTTCAAAATATAACGAAAGTCTGCTAGCAAAAAATGGTAATCCAGTAATTATTATTGTTATTTCTAAGTTAAGTTTTTTCCAATTTGTCTGCATCACCGAGAGAACACTCGTCCCAAACCTCGCAACAGTATTCAAATAATGGCAGAACATAAGACTTGCAAATTTTGATTAATGTTTGCCTGTTTAAAAGATATTTGAGCTTACGGAGGATACTTACCTGTTTTGATACCTTTTTACAAATGTTGTCAATATGAGTGGACCATCTGGATTTGCATCTAAAATAACTCCTAGGTGATTATGGTTATCAACAAAGTCTACGTCTACATTATTAAATCTTATATCTACAACATGTTCGTGTTCATTGTTTGAAATAAGTAAGGCTTCCGTTTTCAGAGGGTTGAATTTCACCAGCCATGTTTCTGCCCAATTTTGAATTTTAACTAAGTCATTATTTATTATAGTTTCAATTTCCAAAAGCGATCGATCAGAACATAATAAGGAGGTATCATCAGCAAATAATTTGGAAAGACTTTCAAGGTTTTCCAAGGAGCTACGGGTGTTAAAACATTAGCAGCAGCGTTGTAAGACATACTGTATGTTTTGAGAGAACAAGAAAATACGTGTTTTTTGGGGTTTTTCTCAGTCTGCCATTATTGAAAATAAAATTTAAAAAATATCCATCACAGTTTAACATCCCCGCGCCGATAACATTTCGAAATGTCCGTCCCCACGCCGATTACATTTCGAAATGTCCGTCCCCACGCCGATTACATTTCGAAATATCCGTCCCCACGCCGATTACATTTCGAAATGTCCGTCCCCACGCCGATTACATTTCGAATATCCGTCCCCGCGCCGATTACATTTCGAAATGTTCGTCCCCACGCCGATTACATTTCGAAATGTCCGTCCCCGCGCCGATTACATTTCGAAATGTCCGTCCCCACGCCGATTACATTTCGAAATGTCCGTCCCCACGCCGATTACATTTCGAAATGTCCGTCCCCACGCCGATTACATTTCGAATATCCGTCCCCGCGCCGATTACATTTCGAAATGTTCGTCCCCACGCCGATTACATTTCGAAATGTCCGTCCCCACGCCGATTACATTTCAAAATGTCGATGTATGACATTGAATACTTTCTAATACCAATCTTTCTGAATATCCCGAATATCAAATCAATTTTATGTCGGATTGAATTACAAAGGTATACCGACATTGTTCGGGCGAATAGGGTACTGGTTCAGACAGTCGCCATGCGCGGAAAATCAGCACATGGGAGTACAGTGGTCTTCTTCTTCTTCGTTCAACCTCCGTCAAAAATGACGATTACGGTCAGTTTGTAGGTTGGATGCTGTTAAAAAAGTGAGGGAATTTAGTTACAGTGAGAGGTTTTTTTTATTAAGTTTTTTTTTTAGTGGAAACTATAAGATAAAAACATGAGGGTGTGTTTACGGTGTATGCTTGAGATCATCAAGGGCTGCATTGTGTATATGTGCCTCGAAGATCTCTAGTGTAGTGTATTGTACTGCTGCCACCGGGAGGTTAAGTTTTGTGTCTCCGGTCATTTTGATTACGATTTAAACGCGCACTTTTATATAACCAACATGGCAAGATGTTACCATGCCATCAGATTAGTGTGTACTAAATCATGTGTTTAACGATTCTTTATTAGGAACGGAGACTTCTCTGTGTCAGAGACCTATATACTGTCTGTGTGGAAGTATATTTCTTTAATCAGAGACCTATATACTAGTATATAGGTCTCTGCTTTAATGAAAAGACACCCTTGTACATGTAGTTCGCAAATGCACACCATTAATCAACTTGTCAGAGATATTTCTTATACAAAACTTACACAGTTCAGAAATGACCACTTAAAAAACATTCCCCCATAAAGCGACCTTTACTAGCTAAGACAGTACCAACGCTAACACGTAAATGGTACGTAATGGCAGACATACATGGTGATGTAAATGATAACAATACTTATTCTCCGCTTAGTACAAAACGCAATGATATAAAATGGATATGGTACAGTGGTTTTTGTCATGGTACGAACTTCTTGTACGAAGAGGTTATTGAACGAAACGACTTAATTGGTATCAGCGAGAATTAGGGGGAAAGAGACGTTCTTTGTCTCAACGTTTTGGGGCGAAACGACTGTAATGAATTTTCTGATAGGTACAATGTAAAACAATAACATAAATGCAATTTTACTATCTTTTTTCGTGGTTATAATATTTTCATCGTAAAGGTCCACAGATTAGAACTATTTATAGTGTGCAGGATGTCACGTTTCATTTCTAACACGGTACTGCTGTATTTACATATGTTAGCCAGTTTCAGTTGCTAGGTTTTGCCTCATCGACTCAGAAATGTCAGTGCAAGATGTCGGCATTTTGTATTTATATCCGACGGGCATTATATACCAAGGTCGTTAAAATTTGGACACCGAAAATGGTCGGAAGTCTGCTTATTTTGAGCATGCGTGTTGAGGAGCAGAAAGCAACATGGCCGCCAGACTCTTCCGAATTGCCAATCCGGCATCGAAAGTTCTCGCCGTTTCGAAACAGGTTGTTATATAAGGAAAATACTCATTCTACTTGATTAAGAGACAATATGTTAAAGGGTTTCATTGTTTTAAATCATGAACGACGATGACTTGATAGAGGTTTCAGCCTTTTACATTTACCGGTGTGAAGGTCACCCAAGTCATCGCTCTTTCATAGGTCTTACTATACTGTAGAAATTTATGTAATTACAGATCTGAGAAATACATGTAGTTACAGATTGTATTTATTACAATTGAAAGTTAGTTAAATAAACCGTTCATGCAGATAAATAATTAGTCGTTGTCAATAATATAGTTTGATTATTTACCGTCACCTAACCTTGGTAATACACAATACTATTCGATTCAATTCAAATCGGTTGAGCATAAGTCTAGTAAACCATATGCATAGATACCACTTAATCGCATTGATGAATGAGGTAATATGCACTTGTATCTGTTAATTAACACACACACTTATAATTATCCTTGATGTGTACTATACACATATAGTACATATTGAGGATGATTTTAACTCTGGATGTTAATTACCAGATCTATACAAGTGCTTATGATGAGGTTGACATGTTCTCATTTAGTGACGAATATATGTCTGTGTTGGTTACAAAAGATTGTGCATTCAGTTGAAAAATTAATTTTCGAATTATGTAGTCTTTTGCTTACAATATATGATTAATGCATCATCGATGGAATACTAACAAGCAGTTAATTACTTGAAGCATACACAAGTGAGTGAGTCTATTTTAGAATTTTGCTAACCCAAGGATTACACTATCAATGGCAAGTGATATATGCAGGTGTAATAGGAAGGAAACATAAAAAAAATACCAGTAGCCTGTCAGTGGGGTTCAAACTAATGACCTCTAGCTCATTGTGAGCAGACATCTAATTACCACTAGGCAATTTCCTACAAGTCTGAGCTAGTAAGGTGACCTTA
This sequence comes from Pecten maximus, assembly GCF_902652985.1. Taxonomy (NCBI): domain Eukaryota; kingdom Metazoa; phylum Mollusca; class Bivalvia; order Pectinida; family Pectinidae; genus Pecten; species Pecten maximus. Next base: position 5,311,267 of record NC_047021.1, read on the forward strand.
TGCTCTCTTCTTTTACGCTGCCTTACAAAGTCTTTGCCCTTTGGTAGGTTTTTTAGCACCAAGAAATCCTCTTCGATCAATCCCCGATAGCTTAATTACACTTGAAGTGATCATCAATACAAAATCTTGGACTCTGCCCCCGCTTTGGCTTGAACTAGTGACATCTCGCTCTGAACAGACATACTATATCTACTATTAGGCTAAAAGAAATCTAGTCATTATAAGGTGACCTTATACTCTCTACTTTTGCAATGGTAGTATGTTCTATTGCATAAGAAAATTTTATTCAACATCTAAACCATATTTTTAAAATTGTGTTCACACATGTCGGACACTATTATCTACAGCTTCAACCTGTGTCAGTGAATTTGTGTCATTTGTGAAGGCTTGAAGGACCCATCATCTACACAAACCACTGGTTTTGCATTTTTGTTTTGTTTTATGTCATTATTATATGGTTATAATGAACTGCTAATGTCAAAACAGCTTAATTTGGACGATGGAAGTCATTTATTTCATTTATATTTATTGCAGAACCCTGTGAAATGGCAAGTTGCAAGAGCTAGCTTCACTCCTTACCAGCAAGCTTTATTGAACATACCTGAAACGAAAGTTACTACTCTTGAAAATGGTTTTACAGTAGCCACTGAAGACTCTGGCAGTCCAACATGTACTGTAAGTTTATGTGAAAAGTCCCATATGTAGAATTTCACTTATTTATATTTCTGGTAAAATAATTCAGAATACCATTTCAATGTGGATTGTTGATATTTCATTTTCAGTCCATCAAAGGAATGTGTTTAAACATCAGAATGACTTCATCTTTTTTGCCTTTTTGTCATAGTTTCATGATGTTTTTCTTTAAAAGAGATCAACAACCCAATTACTCATCCCTGCTCTGCATATTTTATAAACATGAGTACATGTATTTGAAACATTTGATAAACAAGAATTTAGAAATACAGATTCATAATTGAAATAGTGGTACTTCAAAGAAATTTTAAATGAGTTTATATTGTTACTATTTGTAAACTAATAAAATATGACAAGACAACATACCCATGTGCATTTTTTGATGTGTTTACAAGTCTTTTGTCTCATCACAGGTTGGAGTTTGGATTGATGCTGGTAGCCGATCTGAAAATGAGAAGAACAATGGAGTAGCTCATTTCCTTGAACATATGTCATTTAAGGTAGATTTTATTTGGAAGTTTTAGCATTGAGATATATTACTGTATAGAAAGGAATTTTAACTCAATGTACTGATTTCTGCTCATTTCAGTATAATTGTTGTCTTTCAGTAAATAGTACCTATGTTGTAATAATGTCTTTTTGACAGCTAATATTAGTCTCTCTGGGAATAAATTAAAAAAGACAGAGCTTCAACATAGTCATTAATTATAAGTGTATGCCAGACAAGCTCTGGACACATTGTGTGCCAATAAGGTTTCCTATACATGTATTTATGATTTATTCAGAATGTGATAAAACATTTCAGAAGTCTGGAATAGGTGTAGAATTTAGAAAAGAAAGAGACCATATTTTTAGCCCACCATCATCAGATGGTGGGCTATTCAAATCGCCCTGCGTCCGTGGTCCGTCGTCCCTCCGTCCGTCCGTCCCTCCGTCCGTAAACAATTCTTGTTATCGCTATTTCTCAGAAAGTACTGAAGGGATCTTTCTCAAATTTCATATGTAGGTTCCCCTTGGTGCCTAGTTATGCATATTGCGTTTTGAGACCAATTGGAAAACAACATGGCCGACAGGCTGCCATCTTGGATTTTGACAATTGAAGTTTGTTATCGTTATTTCTGAGAAAGTACTGAAGGGATCTTTCTCAAATTTTATATGTAAGTTTCCCTTGGTGCCTATTTATGCATATTGCGATTTGAGACCAATTGGAAAGCAACATGGCCGACAGGCAGCCATCTTTGATTTTGACAATTGAAGTTTGTTATCACTATTTCTAAGAAAGTACTGAATGGATCTTTCTCAAATTTCATATGTAGGTTCCCCTTGGTGCCTAGTTATGCATATTGCGATTTGAGACCAATTGGAAAGCAACATGGCCGACAGGCAGCCATCTTTGATTTTGACAATTGAAGTTTGTTATCACTATTTCTAAGAAAGTACTGAATGGATCTTTCTCAAATTTCATATGTAGGTTTCCGTTGGTGCCTAGTTATGCATATTGCGTTTTGAGACCAATCAGAAAACAACATGGCCGACAGGCAGCCATCTTGGATTTTGACAATTGAAGTTTGTTATCACTATTTCTGAGAAAGTACTGAATGGATCTTTCTGAAATTTCATATGTAAGTTTCCCTTGGGGCCTAGTTATGCATATTGCGTTTTGAGACCAATCTAAAAATAACATGGCCGACAGGCAGCCATCTTGGATTTTGACAATTGAAGTTTGTTATTGCTATTTCTGAGAAAGTACTGAAGGGATCTTTCTCAAATTTCATATGGAGGTTCCCCTTGGTGCCTCTTTATGCTTATTGCATTTTGAGATCAATCTGAAAATAACATGGCCGACAGGCAGCCATCTTGGATTTTGACAATTGAAGTTTGTTATCGCTATTTCTGAGAAAGTACTGAATGGATCTTTCTCAAATTTCATATGGAGGTTCCCCATGGTGCCTCTTTATGCTTATTGCATTTTGAGATCAATTGGAAAACAATATGGCCGACAGACCGCCATCTTGGATTTTGACAATTGAAGTTTGTTATCTCTATTTCTCAAAGTACTGAATGGATCTTGCTCAAATTTCATAAGTAGGTTCCCCCTGATCCCTTGTATTGCATTTTTGGACCAGTCTGTCCTGAAAACAACCTGGCAAACAAACAGCCATTATCGTTAAATCTCAAATTTCTTATATAGCTAGGATTCCCTTGTTTGAAAAGTACTGGAGGGATGTCTCAATTTGCACAGATTAGTAAAATGAAGGGAAAAGTTGAGAAAAGATCAATCTGACATGGAACTTATGAAGATCATTCAATGGTGGGCGCCAAGATCCCTCTGGGATCTCTTGTTAAGTTAATCAATTCCTGTGGATAAAGATAGTGAGAGTTACTAAGTTTAAGTATTTTCTGCTTCACCAGATATTAAACATTTATGAATTATTCAGTAGCTAGAAAATGAATTGTGTCAAACATTTTACAACTGTTCATTAGCTTGAAAATTGAAAGTGTTTTAAATCAATAAGACAATGGTATTAATATTTGCTTTGTTTGTATTGACAGGGAACGAAAAAAAGATCCCGACATGATCTAGAACTTGAGGTGGAGAACATGGGAGCTCACTTGAATGCCTATACATCTAGAGAGCAGACTGTCTACTATGCTAAGTCCTTCTCCAAAGACCTTGGCAAATGTACAGCTCATTGATTACATTATTTTACTTGTTATTAGCTATAGTATAGTAGAATTCCTTGATTAAATTATTTACCTGTACTAGTATAGAGGTCCTAGATTTCAGTACTCACCTGTCATCAGTATAGAGGTAATTGATTACATTATTTCCCTTTCATCAGTATAGAGGTAATTGATTACATTATTTCCCTTTCATCAGTATAGAGGTCATTAATTACATTATTTACCTGTCATCAGTATAGATGTCCTTGATTACATTATTCACCTGTCATCAGTATAGATGTCATTGATTACATTATTCACCTGTCATCAGTATAGATGTCCTTGATTACATTATTTACCTGTCATCAGTATAGAGGTCATTGATTACATTATTTACCTGTCATCAGTATAGATATCATTGATTACATTATTTACCTGTCATCAGTATAGATGTCCTTGATTACATTATTTACCTGTCTTCAGTATAGATGCCCTTGATTTCATTACTCACCTGTCTTTTGTATAGATGTCCTTGATTACATTATTTACCTGTCATCAGTATAGAGGTCATTGATTACATTATTTACCTGTCATCAGTATAGATATCCTTGATTACATTATTTACCTGTCATCAGTATAGATATCCTTGATTACATTATTTACCTGTCATTTACATCACTTTACACATCACTGTCTGATTTCTTGATTTTTGAAAATTTGTACCATGATTTTGTACAACAGAATACCTTCCCATTACTATTTGATGGTAGTAACTGTTGTCTGGTATTTGATTGTAATGGTTAAGGTGCTATAATCTAACACTGCTTTACATTTATTTGACAACATTACATTATACAGAACTTGTATTGTTTTTTCAGCTGTGGAGATCCTTTCTGACATCATCCAGAACAGTAAACTAGACAAATCTGACATAGAAAGTGAGAGACACACAATACTGAGAGAAATGCAGGTATGTCATAATAAACAAGTTGATTCTCTGTCAAGTTTGCCTGACTTGCATGTTTTTGACATTTCTGGTATAAAACTTAAGTGCTGTGACTATCACATCGGAAATGTTGATTCAGTATTTTACCAATCTAGTTTCTATCCTTTCATGATAGTCAGAGCCAATTAAAAGCAGTCATTTTAATCTTTCTCTTAAATCATTAATGCCATTATGGTAACATGAATGGCTCCAGGAACTAAAGAAATCAAAATGTCCTTTGGACCTCTTGTTATGGATACTGTGAATTTTAAAGGAGAGGTAAATGTTAGCCAAATATTTTACATAATCCTATACAAACTGACAATAAAAACGAGCTGTGCTTTTTTCTTCGGTACAGTTTAATATTCATGTTGTTTGTTATGTACATTGCATAAATGGTCATCTTGTCAATATATTATGATTTTTAATACTCTGTTGTCAGGAGGTAGAATGCAACCTCCAGGAGGTAGTGTTTGATCACCTTCATGCAGTGGCCTACCAAGGCACACCACTTGGACGCACCATCCTTGGACCAACAGAAAACATATTGTAAGTTCCCACTTTGTTGAAAGCTTGGCTATTTCCAAGTCTATTGTTAAACTTGTTGATTGGTTACTTGTTCTGGCTGGTTATTTTTGAAGTTCAAATAACTGTACTTATTTTCAATTTAGTTTCAATGGAATCCTGTTACTGATGTGGCAATATCCCTCTTGAAACATTGTAGCAAGTATTGTTATGGTTGAAATAGATATTTCAAAATGAGGATGATTGTGAAGATTTATTTTTAATTCTTTGAGAATTCAAGATTTGCGGAATTTCCATATAAAATAATAGAATGATGATCTAGATCTTCCTAAATCTGTTGTAGATCCATCAACAGGGATGACATTACAGAGTTTGTAAGGCACCATTACTCACCTGAGCGTATGGTACTTGCTGGAGCAGGAGGTAAGAAAAATGTTCATCAATATCCACAACAAAAAGTACCTGTACTGAAATCTCACTGATTTAAACAATGAATGTTTCAGATGAATTAAAGTACACTTAAAATCAGTCTCCATTACAAAGTACTGGAACCAGGAAATATTTCATCAGGGTCTGTTCAGTAAAATATGTCGTCTATTTCTATTAAGGTTTCCTATTGGTGATACATCATTTGCACACATACATGGTTATACGTTATTTTGTAGAGTTTCTGGAAATTATACTTATCGTTGAATTTTAAGATAATATATCAATCAATGTAACTCTTAGCATGAATGTGTGCAAATGTAGCTCCCACATTGCTTTGTTGAAAAAATATGCATATAAACGCATATAAATAAATATACTGTATGAAAGAGTTTGTAGAATGAATGATTTTTCTTTTTTATTATAAAACGAGCAAATGGGCTGAAATGAAAAACGAATGTGTGAAAGATGTGAAAGAGGCCCCCTGTGAGAGGCTTCATGTTGTAAGAGGGGTGAACCCGGGGTCCCAACCCTGGCATCCCTCATTTTTGCTGGAATAATAGAATTCAATTTGAAACCTTCAAAAAAAAAAAAAAAAAAAAATCTCGCACGATTGGGTGTGGCGGCCCCATATTTCCTTGTTTTTAGATATAAAAGGAATTTTACAACAGATAAAGCCTTTAAAAGGGCCTCTCCTACAATAATGAACAGTAAACAATCTCTAAATCCTTATTTACCTGATCATCTGCTTCAAATGCAAATAATACAATGGGGCAATTTAACATGAAATCAGATTAAGTTTCCATGCCACTTTTTGGGATTTGAAAATTGTCCTAACATAGTAATAACATATTGTGTATTCTCGGACACATTCCATACTCAAAGTATCATCTAAAAGTGAAACAAGATTAATTTTTTGATGTATGCAAGAAGGATGAGAAAAACCAATAGAAATTGTAAATATGGTACATGTATTAAAAGGACATCCATGATTTATAAATGTATTTTTTACAGGAGTGAACCATGAAGAGTTGGTAAGGTTTGCCAACCAAAACTTTGGCAATTTACAAGTAGTCAATGAACACACCGACACTCCACCTCGTAATCCCTGTAGATTTTCAGGAAGTGAGGTAAGTTCTTTTTTTTTTCACCTTGCATTGTCAGGATATTTGTCAGTTTCTTCACTTTATCCTGTTGACAATGCATCTTAGATAATGTTTGTCATAACTCCTTTATGTTATTCAGAATTATACTGATTATTGTAAACATTGCTGTATTAGAGAATATTTTCTCTAGTTAGCTTTAGCTGGACTGGTAGTTAAAATTATGTAGTTGGTAGTAGTTTATTATACTGATTATTGTAAACATTGCTGTATTAGAGAATATTTTCTCTAGTTAGCTTTAGCTGGACTGGTAGTTAAAATGATGTAGTTGGTAGTAGTTTATTCATTTGGATTTAATTTCTTAGACTTAGATATAACCTAAATCCTTAGGTCTTTAAAACTTTACTGATGCTCACTACCTTTAGGTGCGAGTGAGGGACAACAACATGCCTCTGCTTCACTTTGCCATCGCTGTAGAAGGCTGTGGCTGGTCTAACCCTGACAACATCCCACTCCAGATAGCCAATACACTTATTGGACAGTATGACCGCTCAATGGTTGGAGGAGTCAACCTATCTAACCCTTTTATAGCAAACTGTGCTGCCATGAACCTGTGTCACAGTTTCCAGTCCTTCAACACTTGTTACACAGACACTGGGCTCTGGTAAGTATGCTACACTTTCTCATTGCCTTGTTGGAACTAGGTCAGGATAAGGGGAGGGGGATTGTTGAATTTACTAACTTTTGATATAAACATTTTACAGTAAACTTGTCTTTACATAAAAATAATATATATTTGCAGTATAGATATTTAAATTCCGGTAAATATCTATACTGTAAATATATTACTGCTGTTGAACTCTGTCTGTGGACGACAAAAGTAATTAACTACCTTGACGAGTGTTGATATTGAATGTACTGACCCAACCAGTAATCAGCATCCCACTTGTGTTATGGTGGTGGTGATTGGCTGTACTTGAAGTGGACATAGTTCAAATTAAAATGTTGACATCTGAAAATGAAACTTAATTTTGGCACATGATTTTGTATTCACACATATTGACATTGATCAAAATAATGACAGAAACAGGAATTTGGAATATAATATTGACCGTGTATGCTTTTTGTCATTCAGCCAATTGAGTTCAGATTGAATGTAGAACTGCCATGAGCAGGCCTACATGTAACTGAAATGAAAATTACTTCTCTGCCAGAGCTGTTACATGTTCAACTAATAGTCACATCCATAGGGACTTGGCACTTACTCCCTATAATCTAATCTAGCATACTTATTCCCTATAATCATATCTAGCATACTTATTCCTTATAATCATATCTAGCATACTTATTTCCTATAATCATATCTAGCACACTTATTCCCTATAATCATATCTAGCAAACTTATTCCCTATAATCATATCTAGTATACTTATTCCCTATAATCATATCTAGCATACTTATTCCCTATAATCATATCTAGCATACTTATTCCCTATAATCATATCTAGCATATTTATTCTCTATAATCATATCTATCATACTTATTCCCTATAATCATATCTATCATACTTATTCCCTATAATCATATCTAGCATACTTATTCTCTATAATCATATCTAGTATACTTATTCCCTATAATCATATCTAGCATACTTATTCCCTATAATCATATCTTTCATACTTATTCCCTATAATCATATCTAGCATTGTAGGGGCCCGCTAGGTGTTGTTTCGAATGAAACTGGGGGTATTTATCTTCATTATTGTTTTTTTTCTAACTTGAAAGAAGCTTCCTGGTAGCTTATCAGCCATCAGTATAAGCAATCGTTTTATTTTGCATTCAATCATATGGATATCGTAATTTATGCAAATATACTGTACTATATGTTGGAACTCTCCTTAGCGAGGAACAGCTGTACATAGCCAGACACAGGTGTACAACAAATCAGTGTCCTTGAAAGGTCTAGAAATCCTGTCTACTTGGAGAAATTGTCTAATAAGGAAACCTTTTATTCCCTGAAGCTGTGGTTTATATGTATTGGGCGATGTACTATAATAATAATTGATACTGTTCACATTAGAGTGTGTTATACTTTCATTGTTCACAGATAGGGTTCAACAACAGTAAGACAGTCTTAAATTATTGTTGATAAGGTGAAATTAAATTCCCCATGAATATTACTATGCATCACTTTGATGCCAAGAAGACATAGAGGCATTTTCCAGAAGGAATTTAGAAACATTTGTCAACTTGAAGAAATGTTATTGGGTAATTATTTATCAAATCGTATAGACCACGATCTATCTTTTGCAAATAATTTGTCGATGTAAATGAACTAAAATTACATGAACTTTAAATAAAAGAAACAAGTTGATCACATTTGTGTGTATTGCTTACAGGGGCTGCTATGTTGTGTGTGAAGGTCCTAAGGCTGAGGTCATGATGAAGGAGCTTCAAAATGAATGGTATGTACATTCAGCAACACCAATGGTAGGTCGTTAGTCGTGTCTTCACCTCTTATCATCGATGGACTGTTCTCACATAAAATCTGGTATTAAAACTGCTTTACATTTGTTGTGAGATCAGATTTTGTAACAGTTTGATAATTCACATTTAATTAATTAGTTAGTTTTGTTGTTAGATAAGATAATGTAACAGTGAGGATTCACATTTGTTGAAGGATATGATAATGTAATTAGGATTCACGTTTGTTGTAGGATAAGATTATGTAACAGTTAGGATTCACATTTGTTGTAGGGTATGATAATGTTACAGTTAGGATTCACATTTGTTGTAGGGTATGATAATGTTACAGTTAGGATTCACATTTGTTGTAGGATATGATAATGTAATTAGGATTCACGTTTGTTGTAGGATAAGATTATGTAACAGTTGGATTAAGTCCATTAACTTTGTTGTAGGATAAGATTATGTAACAGTTTGACAGACTTTGAGGTGGACAGAGCCAAGAATCTACTGAGGATCAGCATGCTGCTCCATCTGGATGGCACACAACCAGTCTGTGAAGACATTGGAAGGTAACATATTGAATACATATGTGGGAGAGAAGACATTTACATCCTTCTATTCGATCCTGGAGTCAGGGAGAGATACACAATTTGTGTACCCATGTTTATTAATGGCTTTGGTGTAAATATGAAAATAGCAAGTTTAATGATCTGTTTGTCTGTGACTGGGGGACAGTTGTGCACTCACGTCCCAGTGTGTGACTGGGGGACAGTTGTACACTCACGTCCCAGTGTGTGACTGGGGGACAGTTGTACACTCACGTCCCAGTGTGTGACTGGGGGACAGTTGTACACTCACGTCCCAGTCTGTGACTTAAAAGTTGTCCCCCAGAGAATTGTGTGATACAGTGAGAAAACACAATACCCTGGTGTTCTAGTCCATCATTGATATTTTAATGTTAAAGTCTCCACATGTCCTCCTCAGACAACTACTTTATGTATCATATGTCTTCCTTACTTGTAGACAAATGCTGTGCTATGGACGTAGATTGGACCTGGCTGAATTGGAAGCTAGAATAATGGTGAGTTGAGTGGATTATTATTCCTAGTTGATTCATCTATTTTAATTAAATCTTTCTCCTGCCATCAAATCATGGGCAAATTATACTGTTACCCATGTTAGTCCCATCCCATCCCATCCCGTCCGGATCCCAATGCAATGTAAGTAGCTAATCTCAGGAACTGGTGATGCTATCCTCACCAAAATGGCATTTATGTCTCAGACATTTCTTTTAGATGTCTAATTACAATAATGATGTTTTCCATCGTAAGAAATCTTATACTCTTTGATGCCTAATTACAATAATGATGTTTTCCATTGTTAGAAATTTTACTATTAGATGTCTAATTACAATAATGATGTTTTCTGTTGTTAGAAATTTTACTCTTTGATGCCTTATGTTTCAATAATGTTTTCCATTGTTAGAAATTTTACTATTAGATGCCTAATTACGATAATAATGTTTTCATTGTTAGAAATTTTAATTCTAGATGTCTAATTACAAAAATGTTTTCCATCATCAGAAATTTTATTCTAGATGTCTGATTACAATAATGATGTTTTCCATGCAGTCGAATTCCTGCCATGTGTGCATTGATTGATATATCTGGAATGTTGACATATTGTTTGTTGTAATAATGTTGACATATTGTTTGTTGTAATAATGTTGACTCTGACAAAGGTTGCAATGTTGAACCTGACAACTTGGAATCTTTGTGTTGTGAATCCTTTTCTAAGAATGGATTTTGTTCCAGGGCACTACTGCCGCAGATGTGAAGAGGGCGTGTATGGAGTATATATACAACATGTGTCCTGCTGTGGCAGCAGTAGGTAAGTAATCAAACATCACACTGATCCACAGCTGGCCACAGTTATGTGAATCCAAACATCTCACTGATCCACAGCTGGCCATAGTTATGTGAATCCAAACATCTCACTGATCCACAGCTGGCCATAGTTATGTGAATCCAAACATCTCACTGATCCACAGCTGGCCATAGTTATGTGAATCCAAACATCTCACTGATCACCATTTCTTGTCGAGAAGTACTGGAACGATAGGTGTAGGTTCCCCTTGGCGCCAGGTTGTGTCATTCAAAGAGTTTGATTAGGAAAACAAAATGGCAAATAGACTGCCATTTTAGATTTTGACAGTTGAAGGTCTTTATTGATATTAATTGTTCACAGGAAGTGCTTAAATCTTTATCTAAAGGGAAAGGTGGGAAAAGTAGAGAGTCTCACATAGAACCTAAAAAGATCATTCAATGATGGGTGCCAAGGTCCCACTGCGATTGTTTTATGCTTCAACTAAAGTACATCAGTAATACACAGTTAGGACAATATATGTAAAACTTTATCAAGAAACTTGAAGATGGCCTTTAAATGGAAACACATAGAAGGCAACAAGATTCTAGATTAGGCAGGCTAGTCGGTATGTACGAGAATGACTTGTGTAGAGTGAAAGTAGTTGTTTTTCTGGGAGAAAAAAAAAGAGATAATTGATGGATTGTCAAAAAATATATATATATATATATACATTGTATATCCAGACTTGGTCAATATTGTCTTGGAATGTAGAAATTGTCTTACCCGTCCTCTGTTGTTCTTCAGGTCCTGTAGAAGGATTACCAGACTACGACAGAATTCGCTCCCAGATGTACAAATTGAGGATGTAAGAGCAAAGAAAACTAGTGCTTAAAAGACAAAAAACTGATTCAGAAATGTTGAAAAGCAGTGTGGACTTGACTACCAGGAACTGTGGAGCCCTGTCCTCAGGTTTCTGTGGTAGATATTAAGATCTTGCGTGTGATAGTTGTTATGGTGATTAAATGTATTTAAACTTTACGATTTTGCACTTTTGTATCTGCTACAATCAATAATCAAGGGTAAAAAAACATGTTTTGATGAAAAAATGACCTCAAGACTTCCATTTTATGTTATTTGACTGGACTTAAACTGATGAAACATTGCAGGACGCTACATGGTGACAAAGGGAGGTTGTAGACTTAATATTGGGGCCAACTTGTACCTCATAATAGTAACATGGACATAGTCGAGATCCCCTGCCCATGCAAATAGTGTATCACATGAAATCAAAGAGGACAACATGCATAAAAACATGACATAGCATTCAGAATAATTACATTTTTGTACATGTATTTGTGTTCAATTAAGTTCCTGTGAAAGTAACCAACATAATTAGAAATGAGTCTAATAAGTAAGTGTCATCAAAAGATACCATGCCAAAAGCAATCGGCCAATCAGATCGCAGCAGCCACATTAAATATGCGCCGAATATGCCCATAATTGAACTTAACAAGGGATTTATTATTTAGGTAATAAATCTACCAAGTAAGTTTCATCAAATTCTGATCATTCCTTCAGAAGATACCATGCAGAAAGCAATCAGCCAATCAGGTCACAGAAGCCTCATTAAATATATGCCCTTAATCGAACTTGAGCAAGGGATTTAGGTAACAAGTCTATCAAGCAAGTTTCATCAAAATCCTATTTCTTCAAAAGATGTGCGGAAAGGGAATCTGGATGGACAGACGGACAGAACCCATTTGTATATCCCTGCCGACCTTATAATTACAAAGTCACTTACCTATAAATTGTTTAAGAACCAAACCAACAAAAGTGCTCCTAAGTTTGGAGCTGAAGTTGTGTTATGGGTGCTGAGAAATGGTACAATATTGCCTTGTACAAACATGTACATGTAAGTAGATGATGGAACGTAATATACCAAATTGAGACCAATTGGTATACAATTGTCATATCAGTCCAATTTAACTGGCTGCAAATACATGTACAAGAGATTATTAACAGAAGATAGAAATACAGAGTGGAGTCTACTGTATGGCTAAATGAGGCAAAAATAACAAAACTCTTTGAAGTACAATTCAATAATTTTTAATTTTTCACATTTTTCTATAAAAACACATTCCTGTACAGGTACAGGACCCTCAAATGAGCACATTTATAAATCTGTACATTTGTGTATACAATATTTGATCTATTTATCCTCCGACAGGTATCAATAATAAATTACACCATTCTCACATGGGTTTATATGGTTACATTATAAAATGTGTGACAACTTCTCATACACTTTAATTCATACAAACTGACAAGTTCTCAAATATAGCATAATACACACACATATAATGTATTAAAAATTCTCACATCACTTCATCACAGACAAGCATTTTAAAAGGCAATTATTACATTGTGCAAAAATGTAAAAAAAAAAAAAAAAATGTTATCAACTGATTTGGACGTACAATATGTAATAGTATACAGTACAATGTTAAAGTTATCAACATGTGTGTATTATAATTGTTTAACAGATTTATGAAAGCTGCAAGATTTTCTCCTGAAATATTTGGATCTATAACCAGTTCCACCCTATCGAACGAGTTTAATACACATTTGTGTTCAATTCTGTGCTCCTTATTTAAATTTAAATTTAAAGAAAGTCTTTTTTTCATGCGCAAATAATTGGTTCGCGGACAAAATTTTCCTTGCTTAAAAATGATATACACATGGCACACTTGCTTATGTTTTTAAACATGTACCACAAAGCTTTGCAAATTTATGGTGATTTGAAAAATTACACGAATGTGAATTAGTAAGTGCAGTTAATTTTCCATTAATAAATGTTTTTTTAGCAATAGAAGTTGTTGCATTGCTAACATGATATAGAATGGCCAAAGGTACCAGATACAATTCACTTTCCGATGGCTTGGTGACTTTATAGACCTACAGCTATTGGAAAATCATTTGAAACTTGTGTACAAAATAGGTAGCATGAATACAGTCTAAAAGGTGACGAGTTCCATCATTATTATATCTGGGGTATCTCCTAGTACAGGTATTGCGTCATAATTTTTTGTGTAATTTAAATCATAATACTGATAATGTAATCTTGAATGAGAAACATGTACACAATCTACAATTGAATATAGAGCTAAACGTATATAGAACACAAGTCCAAATATACAAAACTTTCACAAAAAAATACTGGACGCAAAATAACTATTATAGAAGCAAGAAATCTGATGTTTATATTTGCATAATTGTCCTAAATGTGGATTTCAAAAATGTAGAAAGTTATAAAATAACACACCCAGTATTATAGTAGTTCCTGGATATACAAATTGATAACATCACAATATGGCCGCATTAATTACAGTTTTAAATACACTTATCGAACCTACATGTAACGCAAGATCAGATTTGTTTAACATCAAACTCACATAGTTGTACAAGGTCTACATTTTAATTGGATTTCTTACACGTAATTGCAAAACCTGAATTTTAAGCACCGAAAAAATTCTTTGCTGCATTAACATGGCACTGGGCTGTATCAAATATACAGATACATATATAGTCAAAAAGGTTTGGTGGAGCTATAGGACAATAATCCTCATGAATGTAGCAGACCATAACTCTTTGGTATAAATGTGCAGTAATTCAAAGGAATCGTCATTTAATCCAACAATGCTTTGTATTTAGACGTTAAAAATATTTAATGTCTTTTAATTACCTAATTTTTTGGTCACTTTTGCCATCTTTAATTTCTTCAACCGTTGTCGAATTTCTTACTGTTGTAATTATATTTCCTTCTGATACTAATAATAATGTATTATACAACTAATAATAATGTATTATACATTTTCTTTGTTTCCTGTAGCATTCCTCATAATTAAATACACGACTAGCATGACAGTGGTTAAATACTGAGCACACACAAGTTCTCGACTCCACACGGTCTATATTATTACAAATATTTTACTTCCCACATCAAATGAGGAAATTTGAATCACATCTTTTTTACAACACTACGATATATTGTTCCAATACAGCTACTTTAATATAACGGTTATAATTGTCATAAACGTGTCCTAACCTACAAATAATTCTATAAATTGTACATTTGGTAATAAGTATTGAACATGTATATGGATTTCATCTCTTTAATTTGTAGATACATTGTATATATACTTAATTCTGAGTGATTATATAATCATGCGCACCATGGTGAAATGATATTGACGATGAAAATGACAATGAAATGAAGACAAGGTTATGCAAAAATGGATACAAAATCAAATGACAATGAGTAGATGACCGGCCAGGACAGCTGAGATCAATTGTAACTGGAGGTTCACACAGTAATCCAGGTCTGTAAATGCACAATCCTCGTCAGAAACTTTGGCAATAGGTCACGTTACCGTGGCGATATCATGCGGACATGCACTGTCATACTGAGGTTTCATGGCTGCATCTGTCGGGGAGGAAACAAGACACCAGATGTACAACAACATAGCATGCAACATGCAAGGTGAAAAGTAATGAAACAAAACATCAAATTATAAAACATTACACTTGTGTGTCCTGATGTACACTATTGTGTGTAGTCCTGTATGTATTGGATACTTGTGTGTAGCCCTGTATGTACACAGGATACTTGTGTGTAGTCCTGTATGTACACAGGATACTTGTGTGTAGTCCTGTATGTATACTGGATACTTGTGTGTTGCCCTGTATGTACACAGGATACTTGTGTGTAGTCCTGTATGTACATGATACTTGTGTGTAGCCCTGTATGTACACAGTAGTCCTGTATGTACACAGGATACTTGTATGTAGTCCTGTATGTACACAGGATACTTGTATGTAGTCCTGTATGTACATGTTAGTTGTGTGTAGCCCTGTATGTACACAGGGTACTCGTGTGTAGTCCTGTATGTACTGGATACTTGTGTGTAGTCCTGTATGTACATGATAGTTGTGTGTAGCCCTGTATGTACATGATAGTTGTGTGTAGTCCTGTATGTACAGGATACTTGTGTGTTGTCCTGTGTGTAGTCCTGTATGTATTGGATACTTGTGTGTAGTCCTGTATGTACACAGGATACTTGTGTGTAGTCCTGTATGTATTGGATACTTGTGTGTAGTCCTGTATGTATTGGATACTTGTGTGTAGTCCTGTATGTACAGGATACTTGTGTGTAGTCCTGTATGTACAGGATACTTGTGTGTTGTCCTGTGTGTAGTCCTGTATGTATTGGATACTTGTGTGTAGTCCTGTATGTATACTGGATACTTGTGTGTAGTCCTATATGTACTGGATACTTGTGTGTAGTCCTGTATCTTTATAATACTTGTGTGTAGTCCTGTATGTTTATAATACTTGTGTGTAGTCCTGTATGTACACAGGATACTTGTATGTAGTTCTGTATATACACAGGATACTTGTGTGTAGTCCTGTATGTACATGATAGTTGTGTGTAGCCCTGTATGTACACAGGATACTTGTGTGTAGTCCTGTATGTATTGGATACTTGTGTGTAGTCCTTTATGTACACAGGATACTTGTGTGTAGTCCTGTATGTACATGATAGTTGTGTGTAGCCCTGTATGTACACAGGACACTTGTGTGTAGTCCTGTATGTACACAGGATATTTGTGTGTAGCCCTGTATGTACACACCTGTGTAGTCCTGTATGTACACAGGATACTTGTGTGTAGTTCTGTATGTACACAGGATACTTGTGTGTAGTCCTTTATGTATACTGGATACTTGTATGTAGTCCTGTATGTACACACGTGTATAGTCCTGTATGTACACACGTGTGTAGTCCTGTATGTACACAGGATACTTATACATGTGTGTAGTCCTGTATGTATTGGATACTTGTGTGTAGTCCTGTATATACACAGGATACTTGTGTGTAGTCCTGTATGTACACAGGGTACTTGTGTGTAGCCATGTATGTACTGGATACTTGTATGTAGTCCTGTATGTACATAGGATACTCGTGTGTAGTCCTGTATGTATTGGATACTTGTGTGTAGTCCTTTATGTACACAGGATACTTGTATGTAGTCCTGTATGTACACAGGATACTTGTGTGTAGTCCTGTATGTACTGGATACTTGTGTGTAGTCCTGTATGTATTGGATACTTGTATGTAGTCCTGTATGTACACAGGATACTTGTATGTAGTCCTGTATATACACGGGATACTTGTATGTAGTCCTGTATGTACATGATAGTTGTGTGTAGCCCTGTATGTACACAGGATACTCGTGTGTAGTCCTGTATGTATTGGATACTTGTGTGTAGTCCTGTATGTACACATGATACTTATGTGTAGTCCTGTATGTACTGGACACTTGTGTGAAGTCCTGTATGTACACAGGATACTTGTGTGTAGTCCTGTATGTACTGGATACTTGTGTGTAGTCCTGTATGTACACAGGATACTTGTGTGTAGTCCTGTATGTACACAGGATACTTGTGTGTAGTCATGTAAGTACACAGGATACTCGTGTGTAGTCCTGTATGTATTGGATACTTGTGTGTAGTCCTGTATGTACACAGGATACTTGTGTGTAGTCCTGTATGTATTGGATACTTGTGTGTAGCCCTGTATGTATACTGGATACTTGTGTGTAGTCCTGTATGTACTGGATACTTGTGTGTAGTCCTGTATGTATACTGGATACTTGTGTGTAGTCCTGTATGTACTGGATACTTGTGTGTAGTCCTGTATGTACACAGGATACTTGTGTGTAGTCCTGTATGTATTGGATACTTGTGTGTAGTCCTGTAAGTACACAGGATACTCGTGTGTAGTCCTGTATGTATTGGATACTTGTGTGTAGTCCTGTATGTATTGGATACTTGTGTGTAGTCCTGTATGTACTGGATACTTGTGTGTAGTCCTGTATGTACTGGATACTTGTGTGTAGTCCTGTATGTACTGGATACTTGTGTGTAGTCCTGTATGTATTGGATACTTGTGTGTAGTCCTGTATGTATTGGATACTTGTGTGTAGTCCTGTATGTACACAGGATACTTGTGTGTAGTCCTGTATGTACACAGGATACTTGTGTGTAGCCCTGTATGTACAGGATACTTGTGTGTAGTCCTGTTTGTACACAGGATACTTGTGTGTAGTCCTGTATGTACATGATACTTGTGTGTAGTCCTGTATGTACAGGATACTTGTGTGTAGTCCTGTATGTACATAATATACTTGTGTGTAGTCCTGTATGTACACAGGATACTTGTGTGTAGCCCTGTATGTACATGATACTTGTGTGTAGTCCTGTATGTACTCATATGCAATCCTGTTTGTATCACATACTCGTATGTAGTCCTATATGTACCTGATATATGGTGTCCTACACATACTTCCATGATCTGTGTTGCAATTTCAATTTGACCTGATAGATAAGTGTAGAATATAGGGCACACAACACCAATTTACGTGAAGATTTTGCAACAAAGGTATATACATGCTCCCAAATAGTGATGCTTTAAAATAAAACAAATACTAACAAAATACACCAAAAAGGTGGAACAAACAGTGCAATGTGCAGCATCAACAAGACAAAATATACCATTTTAAGCAAAATGAAAATGCATATATATATAAATTGTGAAATGGAATATAGTTCAAGCTTCAGTGAAATATAGCACAAACTTTGAACTTCATCACCTTTCAACCTTAGATGGTTTTTCTATCAATAGAGGTCACTTGTCCTGTGACCTTGACTTCACTTTTTAAGATAACACAATATCTTTGGATATTGATCTAACAGTATCACATTTCCTGATTGATAACAAATAGCATTTGCCGTAAAATTCATCCTGGTATAATTTTCTTGCCCCAGACTTTACTGTCACAGACGATCTAGGTCTGAGAACTTACTCTGAATCTGAGGATATGCTGCCATTATGAGTTAGGACTTGCACCTTGACACGAGGGTCTTGAGGGGGGTGGAATGGTCCATGAGTATTACTACTGCTTGAGTCATTCAACAGACTGTCTGTCCGCACAGGTGGCATAATATAGTCCCTGTGACTAGCTGTTACGAGAGAAAAGTAGGCGATGAAACTCTGCCACTAGCAGTGAGATGTTGACAACACTGTAAATGTTACAGGTAAATGTCTATGGATACCTTTCACTTTCCAGTCGTTAAGAATGTTTTTTTGCCAATAAGCCCTAACTTGGTAATTAATTCACTAATGTCATTTGAAGTTTAAGCATGCTAACAATGTTATTTCATTTTCTTGTAATAAGCCAACCACCAACTTTTGAGTCTAAACTATGAATTGGCTCTCTCTGCTTAAAATACAGTATTTGATACCCAACTAATTTCTTCTGAAAAGAATCCATAGACATTTACTGTGACTGTATGCAACTGAAATATAACAGTAATTTATTTTAAACTATATGCGTACAGAGTTTATTCCAGGTTTGCTTCATAATTGTTTTTTGTTTTTTTTCAAAACAATTTTTTTCTCCATGTGAAATGAAACTTCAATTTCCAATATCCTTCCCTGGAATGAACCTGGCATGATAACATATTTAACTTTGTCAGAAAGTCAAACAGAATGTTATCAAATAAGCTAAAAGCACACACAAACATGAGGAGCAAGGGGATTAAATACCAAAATTAAACCATCTAGCAATGACTTGTCCCAACCAAACAACAAACATGCCAACAACAAGCAGGGAGACAGAAGGAGCAGTTTGTAATTTAAAATTGTTTTGTGAAATGGTTGAAATATTTCAAATGCTAAACTTGTGAAATAGAAAAATTGGTATGAAAATTTAATTAAATTGTAGTTTAATGTAGACAAGGATGGTATACATCTTAACATCCCATGCCTACACAAAACAGGCCCACAATAAAAAAATAATGACTGCTGAAACCCAATCAACAAAGAACAGCAGCTCTCACTTTAATATAAAATTGAAATTTTGAATTTCATTTTGAATTCCAGAATTTAGTCCTTACTTCAGCAAAAATGTTAAAAATGTTTACATCTGACAGTGAAAATCATCAATACCAAAATCATGTGTGTTGAAATACTTGTAAAATATGTTCCCTAGCTGCTTTGCCAAATTTGAAATCTTGATCAGGTTTAGGCAAACCCATATTTTATAAACACTGGCCTACTGAATACATGATGTCATAGGTATTATGGAATGTTCTAGAACAAACTATATTGTATGGCCACCCATGATAAATTATTGATTAGAAATGTGGAAATATTTTAAAATTTTCTACTTACTTACAAACTAATGCAAGATTGACCACATTTATGTTATCACTGCGGTCAAATGCTAATTATCAAGGATACATATTAACATATTATCAAATCATTATGTGAATTCATATTACATGTATATATAAACTATACAAAAACTATTTACAAAGTAATTATGTACAATAATTTTTGTTATAAATTATTTCACAACCAAATGGTATGATTATACATTTTATAACTTTGTACAGTCTTTTTAATTCTTAACACTGGTCAGAAAAGAAAACATTTGTCATGATCTTCTGATGAATTTATGTACAAATATTGAGTTCATAGTTTAATGTAGCCGATGAAGGATTGTAGGTACAAAGTTGATTGTCCCAAGTATTGTGAAGTTGTCTCATTTAACAAAATGATGACTTCAGAAAATGAATAAATAATGAGAAGGTAGCAACTATGATGAATATACAGTTATTGACTGATCACATGGGAGAGGACAATAAGGTTGCCATGGCTACCTGAGCATCATCCCCATCTTTACATAATTGGCAGCCTTTTTACTACCTTGTAGTTCCTGTGCAGGCAGTGTAACATCTGGAGGAACACTAGACATGGTGACTTGGTCCGACTGGCGATAGTCTTCAGACTCTGTAAACTGGAATCCAGACAGGTTTGGGTCCCCAGGCCAATGGCCATACTGTTGTTGTTGTTGTATTTGGTTGTATAGTGGCGGGTTAACTGTGGACAGAACACATTTATATATAGAACAGCTCATTGTAATGAGGTCCAAGGGGCCTGTATCACTAATCTATTACTTCTCATTGTAATGAGGTCAGAGGGGCCTGTTATCACTAACATGTTATTTCTCATTGTAATGAGGTCCAAGGGGCCTGTATCACTAACATGTTATTTCTCATTTTAATGAGGTCAGAGGGGCCTGTTATCACTAACATGTTATTTCTCATTGTAATGAGGTCGGAGGGGCCTGTTATGCACTAACATTTTACTTCTCATTGTAATGAGGTCCGAGGGGCCTGTTATCACTAACCTATTATTTCTCAATGTAATGAGGTCCGAGGGGCCTTTATCACTAACCTATTAATTCTCATTGTAATAAGGTCCACGGAGCCTGTTATCACTAACTTGTTATTTAAATGTGTATGCAACATGTCATTTTTTTTATGGAAGAACAACCATAAATCTAGGCCTTGTAATTTTATTTCTTTCACAAATTTTTTTATCAACCATGTGACCTTTAAATATGTACCTACCAGTTTATAATGGAATAGTTTCTTACCTGTATTGTTTTTCTGTTTTTCTGCCTCATCCATTTCTTTCTTTTTCTTTCTTGCCTGTTCTTTGGCTTCCTCTGTTAAGAGACAGTATTTTTATGACCACTCCTCTCATTGATCAATTTCATTTGATTCAAAAACAATGAAAGCATTTAGTACATGTATTAGTCTGTACATTAATTCAACTTCAGCTAGTCATAGCTTCTAGTGATGGGACATCGGTTGAAAATCTGTTTCGATTATCGGATCGCATCGGATAGGACAACCGATGTAGTCAACCGATTAATAATCGGTTAAATCACAAGTGTTTTGTTTCAGTTATTAATCATCATTTTGTTATGTAATGTGTATCAATAATTATCTTTTGTAAGTGTAATTATTCCTATTTCTTAGTTGATGGTGCACATGAATGTATGATTGAATGATTAAGATAGTTACAAGTTACAACTGTACTTTTGGTCAACAGCTATGACATAAAAAAATAGATATTAATGATCCAAGAAGAATGAAGTCCAGTAAAAGTATCTGGATTTCACAGATTTGTTTATAAAACATGAAATTGTCCATGATTATATACTTTTGTTAATAAAGTGACATTTTCTACATGGTCTTTGTAACTTTTGTTCGTTGAATTCTAGATGCAAAAGTAGTAGAATACAATATGAGCAGGTACACATATAAAATCAAGAATTACAAAAGAGCAATGATGCGATGCCATAGAGCTTATATCCCATTGAATATGCATTGATAGATATTGCCATTATTTGCATTGGATATTTACATTGTAATTGTACCAGACTACCAGTGTTGGTTTTTTTTTTTTTTTTTTTATTAATCATGCATGAAAATGCAATTATTAGCGCTTTTAATTTGTCTACCAATGGCCAAATAGTTGGGACTTCCAAAACTGACGAAGAAAGTTTCAGAAACCTATTTATGAGAAAAAATATTATAACTAGCAAAGTTTTATTCAACAGATTAAGTAACAACTAATTAACAAATCCACTTTCTTTGATTTAACAAAAATATAAATTGGAAACATAACTTAACAGTTCAGCGAATAAATGTTAATTTCAAATATTGTTGTAAACCATAAATTAATCTATTAATATTACAGTATGCAATTACAAAATATAAATAAAAATGTGCTTCTTTGTAGAATGTAGATTGTGTATTGCCTATTGCGAGATTATATAAGTATGCAGGGATTGAGCAATGTGGCTGGACTGTTTCCCTTATACCTAGCAGAAACATACCTCATTACTCAGCTAATATATATAAAATATGCTAAAACTTATCATTAAGAAACCAAATGATTCCTCCAGGGCTACTTATTATCGAAAATAATAAACAGATGGAGTCATTTTATAAGTCTTTCACTATCTAATACTATCAAATACCGAAATGTAGCTACTTGTATTTTTGTAACATTTCTTACAAGGCGGCAAACAGCGACCGTCATGTCAAGGTTTTTTCTAGAAGGACCCCATTCTTTTTTTATTTTGCGGAATGCATATATATTCCATACTTTTGACTTTGCCTTTCCAACCCCGGGTAGTCGAATTGTAAGCTCTGTATCAGTATCCGTTGTAGTGGCAATTGCAACGGAGTCGTCGACGACGAGGCAGCTGTCCGCCATCTTTATTCTAAGGTTATAACATTAGAGTGACTTCCCTTGATTCGGGCGCGTTCGATGATCGATTCTTGAAAAACGGAAATCGATGGTCGAAATCGAAGGTGCATTCGATTCGTCAACCGATTATAATCGATGATCGGCGCACCACTAATAGCTTCTAATACTTTATAAATGTAACACAAAGTATAATAAAAGGATCTGACTCTACCAGATAAGTACTTTGTGTGACTGTGTCTCCTTAACTCTCTAGGTAGACTCACCAACTTTCTGATTCAGTGGTATTTCTTTCTCCCATGTAAAAGCGACATCATCTTCGTCATCGGAGGAGTGACTGGACGCCAGACTGAGGCTAGCACGTCCCACTGATCCATCACTGTCGGAGTCCGAGTCATTCCCAGAACGTTTATTTGGGCCGTCCATGTGATCATTAGCTGCAAGTGATGAGCAAGTCAGTCAAAACAGTCAGGGATTCCCTTACACAAATATAACATTTAGGATTTTTTTCAAACAATATATCTGTGAGGTTTAATCATTGACAAGAACAAGAAATGTAAATTAAACTACGACCATTTGTCCATCAGAATTTCAGTGTAAGAAGAGAACATTTTAGAAAGGGTGGTAATATAATAATATGCACCATAGAGAAACTGTTTTTGAGGTATGAACAGAATTTAGATGTGCCACAAGAATTCGGAGACTCTCATACCAAGTTGGCACCAACACATATCTATATAGTAAAACCATTTACTGTAGTATTAAATGGAGGTCGTCATGATATTGAAATGAATTGGTGGTCTTCACGGTATTGAGGAAGACAAGTCTGCAGGATATAAAACATTTTAATTGAACAGCTGAAATATGTTACTTGGTGTAAATGGAAAACACCACTTACTGCCGTTTGGTCTTTTCTCGTGATAAGCCTTGAGGTCGTATCCATAGGGCGGGATCCCTGCGTTAGGTGGATACAAGCTTTCGGAGGGGACATGGCCGGAGGTAGAGGTACTGGTACTACGAAGGTAGTCCTCACCCTTGTACAGACCTCCCGAACTCTTGCTGGTCGACCGACTAGTCGTTGATGTCGTAGATATCCCAACATTCATTGTCCTGTTAAGACATCCGTCCATAGAATTGTCGGTACGATAAGCCAGAGCTGATCTCTGTAAGAAACATGAAATTGTTGACGTCAATATCTAATATACATGTAACATGTATTGACGTCAATATCTAATATACATGTAACATGTAACATGAATACAATGTAAAAATCATCATCCAGTATCTACCAGTCTACAGCTAGTAGTCTCATGCACAATTCTTTATATATGTACAATACTAAATTCTATTTTCTAACCAATAATTTGTAATCCTTGTCTTTATAGGGTGATATCACGATATCATCACACATGCCAATAACATTACATGCTGTATTCAACATTCACTCTAGTATTTGAATTAAACTTTCCAATATAATTTGCAATCTTGTCAATAGTGATCCAGACAAAAAAAATTACTATTGTTTGGTTTTTTTTTAATGATAATCAGCACTGAAATACTGAGAAGTATTAATTTATAATCCAGCAGTAGATATACAAGTGCCTCATGCTTTAGTTCATCTGTTAATGTCAGAACAACCTACATTTCCATGCTTGATACCAGTATATTAACCACTACAATTTAAATAATTTACAATCTCTCAATAGCACTACACATTCATCATAAAGACAATAACGTGGGACAAGTGTATACATTAATGACAGTACCGAGCTTCGTGTGGCACCCAAGTTCTCCGTCAGTTCCATTTTCTTGCCCTGACATTTGTACCACTGCTTCTTTAGTTGAAGACGCACCTGTTAAAGAACATATTACACATGCTTCATACATGTCCAAGATTCAGGGTGGGAATCATAATGCAGGGTTATACAAGTTATGAACATGAGTCATATTAAATATCGGTCAGTTCCATGCTTTAAGGGGACGGCATGCTAAGCAAAATCTGAAGCAGTTAGTTTCTGATAGGAAAACATCCTAGGGGAGATAACTGCATAGTAAAAACTCCAGGGGAGATAACTGCACAGTACAACAGGTTTGCTACAAACTCCAGGGGACATAACAATCTCAATAGGGCCCAGTTATTTGTCACCTTAATCACAGTCAAGACATTCCCTCATTCTCATTGCAGACGTTTTAGTGCCGTTACACTTGGCTTACCTTCTTGTCACCGACAATATAGGCCACAAAGATGAAGCCGCCCTCAGCCAAGGAGAAGATGGCATATGCATAATGGAGTGGCACCATGTTGTAGTTGACAGAGACAAGCCCCAGTATCCAGGTGATGCCCAGCAACAACAGGATGGCCAGGCCACAGAATATACGAGCCCTGAAAGTCACATGTACACTTTTAGCTTTGGGACGACAATAACACTTGTTTTTAATCTTATCTATTGTAGATTATTTCACTTCACAGTTCTTTTAAATTACAACATTATGTACTACACTTAAAAGATTGACAGTCACTTTATTTAATACATACATATCTTTATGTCAATTCCTAACTCACCTGAATCCAACAATATCGTTGACATGGATCTTTTCTCTAAAACTTGCCTTAAGTGCTAGTATAAATGTTAGGATAATCACCTGAAATAAACCAAGTAGTTAAGGTCAATATTGGATACTCAAATGATTACAGCGATACAAGTTTGACATTCAGGACAAAACTCTCCACATAGATACACGTGGTCTTCGGGATATCTAGATTTCTTTGTCATTTTACTAATGTGTGATCTTTTAATATCATAAAATTTGAACCCTTGTTTTCTTCTGTAAATTCTTTTCTTACACTTAAAATCTGCTGTTAAATTGGACACAGCCTTGTTGAGCAGCTAAGTAAGTGGCACGCATAGGAGACAAACATTTCACTTAAAGTAATAAAGATGTGTTTTAAAGAATTCAAATTTCTCAGGTAAATAGGACTCTCACAAGTAAACAGCAAAGTATGTTTACAGTGTCATTACTTACCAATACTCCAAATACAACTGGTCCGGCGAAACTCCAAATGAACGCCTGGGCCATGTCAAGCCAACAACTGTAAAATTGTATACAAACATGGTAGCAACTGACATTATCACTGTATATTCTTACTCCATATAAAAAATTGCAGCAACTGACATTATCACTGTATATTCTTACTCCATATAAAAAATTGCAACAAACTCGGGAACCTTAAAATATTTCTATAGTATCATTATGAGATATTGTAACCTAGTTAAGTCTACATCTACAACTTTATATCATTCATAGTCAGTATAACTTTACACCAAAATAAATCTCAGATTTACACATCTACCACAGAGTTTCCTCTGAAGAAGGCAGTATTTATAATCAACTTTCATTTCACTGTTTTCTATCATGTTGCTAGTGAGTGTCCTGATGGAGATATTTTGAGAAAGCTACTCTTCAACACTTACAATTGTGAGCCACCATAGCCATCTGTGTACAGCCCGACAGACAGTCCAACAATGATCCCTGGTATCACTGTAAAACATAGAAATTAATCAAGTTCTAATAGAATATCCTACTCTAGTATACTCGTTAGTCTTTATAAATTAACCTTAAGTACCTACGACAGTCCATATAGAACAGTATTGCTTTATGTCACCTTGACAGTTTGAGTCAGTTAGAGATAACAGTCTGTATTAAGTGAAATTTACAGGCTTGTACTTAACACTCAGAATTTGGCATCGTGTGTGTATTGATTTCAGGATTGTAGATCCCAAGATAATATATCAATGACATGCGATGTTCTTTTGTTTAAACTTTCACATGATTTATAAGATGACTGATTTTTGAAACCGACAACATATTTAAGCACACCGAGAAGAATGCACATACCATATCCAATGAGATAGTAAAACTTCATGGAGCCATAGTTGATGTCCCTGATTTCGGTGAGGCGACGATACAGGTGCAACATCTCCACAAAGAGCCAGGAGAACGCGGACAGGTAAAAGTAGTGGAGTGATATAGACACCAACCGACAGAACAGCTGTAAATACAATATCATATAAAGACACCAATCGACAGAACAGCTGTAATATACAATATCATATATAGACACCAATCGACAGAACAGCTGTAATATACAATATCATATATAGACACCAACCGACAGAACAGCTGTAATATACAATATCATATATAGACACCAACCGACAGAACAGCTGTAAATACAATATCATATAAAGACACCAATTGACAGAACAGCTGTAATATACAATATCATATATAGACACCAATCGACAGAACAGCTGTAAATACAATATAATGTATAGACACCAACTGACAGAACAGCTGTAATATACAATATCATATATAGACACCAACCGACAGAACAGCTGTAATATACAATATCATATATAGACACCAATCGACAGAACAGCTGTAATATACAATATCATATATAGACACCAACTGACAGAACAGCTGTAATATACAATATCATATATAGACACCAACCGACAAAACAGCTGTAATATACAATATCATATATAGACATCAAGAAAATTCACATTAGAATTAATTGAAAAATTAAAAGATTACATTGACAATGCTGTATTGAGTCTCACCTCTGGTTCCGTCCTATAAACGCCCGAGATGAATGCAAGGTCCGATATGAAGATGGTAAATACCAGGTTGATGAGGATGCTGTTAGCGTTACTCTGGAGATGTTTGAAGCACATGAAGATGAAGAATGCCACAAACAGGCAGATTAATGCAATCGCTATGGCAATAAAGCTGATCACTTCCAGGGAAATGGCACCCTTGGCAACATACTGGAACGGCAAGACATGAGATGTTAGCACGACAATACTAAGGTACATCATCACGTCTAACTAACGCTATAATAGGAACAGCAGCTCAGCTACTTTTCTCTCGGAAAAAAACCCAACAAAATCATAACATGGAAATTTAAAACCAAATCAAAATGTTAATTTCAATATAAATTGGTCGTACAAATTTTCACGCTACAAGACAACAAATTTGACATATGAACATGTACCTCCGAGTCTGCTACATCCATGAGGACCCCGAAGGAAGTCATGTGGTCACAGGAACACTCTACGAATATCTGCAGTACGGCACGATCACTCCCATCCAGGAGTTCCCGTTCATACCGATCAGTCATCTCACAGCCATCGGTGGACCATTCACCTACATACCTATCAAGATCAAATAAGGATAATATGAAGAGTCAAAGTGGCATATAGATAGATCTAGCAAGTTCCAAACGAGCGGTAAGATTGAGTAATAGGTCAAATAAGTTCATAATGAAAAGTGAAAGTAGGAAAAACCTAACAAGGTCATTCAGAAAGGTCAACAATTCACACTAGTCAGAGATGGGTCTAGGATTACTTACGAATTGGGTTGATGTTTCCAGTAGACACACTGTGGACTGGACCTGTTCACTGTCATGTCTTGCTTGAATACCAATTTGATAGGCTCAGACAGTGCCCCGGTCACAAGCTCCCCCTGGTCTCTCACCAGGAGCGTGATCACCGGGGCATTCACATCTAGTGGGCGGTCCTCAATTTGTCTGAAAACATACAGAAAATTCATTTTTACAAAACCTCAGATAACTTTTCTGTTTTAAATCTTATTACACAGCAACTAATATCATAGAATTTTCTTTATTATATTAGTTGTTTTTCTATGGTTGATGAATTATTTCAATTTTAAATTTCATAAGGAAATCATGAATATCAATATTTCTAACTAGTATAAAGAGTGAGAATGATAAAAGTTCAAGCATTACTCACCTGATAGTTCTATCAAATCTCTTTGGTAGTATGTCGCCAAGGTTCTTGTACATAATGAAGCCAACATATGCTGTGGATGACGAGATAGCTTCAAAGACCGGTGCAAATGGATCTGTGATGGGGTAAAGGTCACATTAGTAGAGGTCAGTAGAGTCATCAGATAATTACAATCCAAAAATAGATCTTCATATAGCCCGAGTGGTTATTAGCATGTAAAATCCTAAGGCATGAATGAAGTTGAAAATGCCTTTCTGCCCACTTCAATACTTAAATACACTGTTACATTTATAGCATATCATAATCGAACATCAGGAACAGAAAAAGTACTAATAACATGTTTCAGGAGGAAATGTGACAATATTTGACAGTTGACACATTCATGAATCACCTCAGTAACTATATTATAATCAAGGTAACAGGATTGAAACACTAGGTATTGACTTATCTGGTGGAAGAGGTGGAAGATATTGACTTACCTGTGGGAAAAGGTGTAAGATATTGACTTACCTGTGGGAAGGGGTGTAAGATATTGACTTACCTGGGGGAAGGGTAGTAAGATATTGACTTACCTGGGGGAAGGGGTGTAAGATATTGACTTACTTGGGGGAAAGGGTGTAAGATATTGACCTACCTGGGGGAAGGGGTGTAAGATATTGACTTATCTGGGGGAAGGGGTGTAAGATATTGACTTACCTGGGGGAAGGGGTGTAAGATATTGACCTACCTGGGGGAAGGGGTGTAAGATATTGACTTACCTGGGGGAAGGGGTGTAAGATATTGACTTATCTGGGGGAAGGGGTGTAAGATATTGACTTACTTGGGGGAAGGGGTGTAAGATATTGACCTACCTGGGGGAAGGGGTGTAAGATATTGACTTACCTGGGGGAAGGGTAGTAAGATATTGACTTACCTGGGGGAAGGGGTGTAAGATATTGACTTACCTGGGGGAAGGGGTGTAAGATATTGACTTACCTGGGGGAAGGGTAGTAAGATATTGACTTACCTGGGGAAGGGGTGTAAGATATTGACCTACCTGGGGGAAGGGGTGTAAGATATTGACTTACCTGGGGGAAGGGGTGTAAGATATTGACTTATCTGGGGGAAGGGTAGTAAGATATTGACCTACCTGGGGAAGGGGTGTAAGATATTGACTTACCTGGGGGAAAAGGTGTAAGATATTGACCTACCTGGGGAAGGGGTGTAAGATATTGACTTACCTGGGGGAAGGGGTGTAAGATATTGACTTACCTGGGGGAAGGGGTGTAGAAACTACAGACTTAGACAATAGGATGTAAGTATCATCATCAAAGGTATCCTGCTTCACAATGTTGTTAAACTTGGGAATTCTCTGGCCTGAGAAATTTTCTGCTGACAAGTTGTCCATTACCAGAACTATTTAAACAGAAAAGGCAAAATGTTATTATATCTACATTTTAATGAAAATGGTATGACCTACACTAACTAGAGAGGTGTAATGTAAGAACTGTAAATGCTGTAATAGTGTGCACATTATGACACTGTGTATACTAGTAGCCATGGAGACAGATCACTTTCAAGATGGCTGTTCAATCTTAATCATTACATTCTCATGCAGTAATGTATAACTTATTTTCTTTTTGATGTGTAGGACAATTATTAATACTTCCTTGATCTATAGCACAACAGTTTAATGCTGAAGTATTCTACAACAGTTAATGCTTTAATGACTGACACATAATATTTTACTGTACACAAATTACTACTGCACGGACTCACCAATATTTTCTGATACCACACTGTATGGTTTACTCTGTAGGGTTGCAAGGTTTTCTGACAAAATGGCCAAGTACTTCTCCAGTTTCCACTGCAGCTCAGCAATGCCGCCAGAGTTTTTGTTGATGACCAGCCAGTCGTTATTGTAGCGGGAGTCCATCACAGTACTTAGGATATCCAGCATGCTCTGTGGGACAAAATGTCATACAATCTTGATTTCTAGGGTTTCAGTGAATAATATAAATTCTTCATGAATATACCAAGTTAAGTATGAGTACAACACTGTAATATGACCTTGAAAGCCTGTTGACAGAGAAGGTCGTTACCTGTAAGTATGTACTGTCTTGCTCCGAGGTTAGACTCAAGCCGGTCTGTTGGACCTCGTAAGTTAAAGTCTGATTAAGGATGCGGTACGTGATGTTTATTTCATTTCCAAAGAGTCGTGCGGCCTTCATCACTGCATCTCGAAGTGTTCTCATTATTCGTTTGGCAACGAAAGTCGTGATCTTCAAGTCTCCCGACTCTATCTTATTAATCTGAATTAAAAATACAGTCAAACACTTAACATTGCTGATGGTTGAAGTTGGTTTGGATCAGACTTACTAAGACTGTTATTAAATTGTTTTAATTCACTGTGATAACACTTTGTTACAAAGAAGACATAGTTATGAAAGTAATTTGTAAGAGTATTGTTATCATGATAACAAGAACAGCCAGATAACAGTAAAATTGAGTAAATACCTGTGTCTGGAGAGAGAGAAAGTCCGTATGGGTACAGTTAAACAGATCTGGTGACAGCCATTTCCCATCCTTGGTACAGTTTCTCTTAGCATCACCTGGAATAAGCAGTCATCTTACTTAAGCAACATTCATCTTACTTAAACAATAGTCATCTCACTTATACAACAGTCGCTGAAGATTTATAACATAGAAGAACTTCCACTCTTGATCTGGACGTATTGTATCCTTATTAATATTTTATCAATTTCTGTTGATTACTATTTGATGCACTTAGCATAAATTTAAATAATCACAAGACAGCGTTTTGGGTTTGTTTCCGATATCACATCACCAGGAATGACAGATTTAGCTGGACTTAAGATCTGTTAAATAGCGTACCAATACATATTCAATTTAATCAAGTCTTAACCTAGAAGTTAACAAAAGAATCCAATGACTGGGAGATCTGACAAATCTAGTACCTACCTACAGCTCCATCAGGACAGTCTTGTACTGTCTGGTTTCCAAACAGCACGCTGTTCCACCATACTCCATCAGCACGGCTACGGGGACACATGTAGTAATTCACTGGAAGGACAAAGTAAAGCCAACACTTCTATACTAATGTATTTTTTCACCTTTAGTAGGTCACATTTATACAAATACACAAAAGTTGCATGCATGTTTCACAAGTTTAGGAGGAACATTCATAGTAAAAATTATTTGCCTTTTTTTTTAATTCAAAATAAAAAATAATATGTATATCATACTTTGGGAAAGTAGATCTTAGCTACAAATATGCTCAATATCTTCATTATTTAAAACAGGATCATTTCAATTTCAGAAATTACCAGAACAGCCAACTTTGCGTAGATTGACCTCTGCAAATTCACTAGCACACTGGTCACAGCGTCGGCCAATCACAGTGTCTATACAGTGGCACTGGCCTGTGATGGGATGACAGGACTGGTTCTTAGACCCGTAGCTGTAACAGTCACAGCTTTTACAGGATTCGGATCCTGCAGGTCGGTAGTAGTTTTCCTTAAATCAGAGAAATTATAATTTATAATTATATTGATCTTTTATAAAACAAGCTACCTTCTAGGATGGTGGCTCCAAGAAAATCTAGAAACTCAAGAAAGAATAACAAAAGTCAGGAATACGTCTACAGACTTTGGTGTCTGTCATTAGTTACCTACCTTGCAGTAGCACTCTCCTGTAGTCTTGTTACAGGCCGGGTTGTAGCCCAGCTGTCTGGAACATTTACAGGGGCCACAAATCGGGTGTCCATACCATGAGGCTGGACATGATTGCTCAGTAACAATCTCACAGTGGTTACCACTGGTCTTCAGTCCACAGTCACATGTATAGTTGATACTCTGACCAAATGATGGGCCACGGCAGTTACCCCAGTTCTCACACGGATTGTATGTCTGACAGATATCTTCACAATGAGGGCCAAGGGTTCCTGTAGTATCAAACAACTCACAATACAGCTTTGGTAAAAAAAATCCTGATTTACCTCTACAAGCTATCAACCTTACCACCTGTATCAATTTAATGATATCTATTTATGGTTGTATGTTTCGTTAATTTTCATGTTGGACAAACTTTGAAAAAACATTATGTGATAAATGTACTACCTACTTTTACAGCCTTTAACCTCACAATTATCATCATGTATACATTTCCCAAGTGTCGAAACTTGGCTGTATAGAGAAAACTCACAATCCAGCCCGATGAACTACTAGTACCATTTGATAAGTTAAAATAACATTGAGTGTTTTAAAACTACCTACCTGGGGGACAGATGCAAGAGTAGTCTCCCCACTCATCTACACAGGTGGCGCCAGCAGTACAGGGGTTGTCATCACACGGATTGGCAACAGAGCAGCCATCCTGGACATTGTGACCCTGGGGTCTGATGAGGATGGAACTTGGGGTGTTCCCTACTCGCATGTCCTTAAATATAAGAGATGGAATGTGTTACAATACAAAGTCACAAACAGTGTACTGTACATACATATTACAGGAGTCTACAATAGCAGATAATCAGTCTCATTCTAGCAAGCCTCTGTTGAGCTAAAACTAATAATTTGTGAAAAGTTTCATTAATCACAAATAAAAACAAAAATTAGAGTAATAATTGTTCTGATCAAATGATCTGAAATCTTTACCAATATTGCAATTACACATTAATACATTCTCAAACTCTAAAATTTTGCATAATATCAGAAAAATGCAAAAATATAGGTCAATACACATGGTAATCATGTGGTAAACATGTGGTAAACACTTATAACATGGTAATCATGTGGTAGGTAATCATGTGGTAAACACTTATAACATGGTAATCATGTGGTAATCACTTATAACATGGTAATCATGTGGTAAACACTTATAACATGGTAATCATGTGGTAGGTAATCATGTGGTAAACACTTATAATATGGTAATCATGTGGTAAACACTTATAACATGGTAATCATGTGGTAAACACTTATTTTTTTACTGTCTTTGATTTAAATATAATATCACTGTTTGCAATTTTAACTCCAAAAGATGAGAACAGGTCTATACGTGTGCCATTGAACTACAAGTGATTGATAGTCTAGAGCCTTACCTGTACACAACCGTCAAATCCTTTAGATATGGGGCCAGTGCCTCTCCTCTCAGCTCCCACATATATCTGCTCAATCTTCTGGTTTTGTAAACTTCCCATGACAGAGTCAACTTTCTAAAAAGGAAAGGAAGATTAAAATTTTCAATATTTGTGATGAATATAGCTTTCAATTTAGCAATAAGCAGTTATCAGCAGCTGTGATCATCAGAATACTAGTCTATCATTATAGTTCACACTCCATCCACCAGATGTCGCCACTGACCTGCCAGTGTCCGTAGTCAAGGAGAAAGAGAAGCTGACCACGATCCTGCCACCTGACCTCAAAGTAATGCCACTGGCCATCATTGACCTTGACAGCACTGAAGGGGAAGTTCTGAGTCACATCATCATTTGTGTAGCTGTAATGAACATAGCCGTCAATCAGCTGAAATAAAAAAAATCATATATATCATACCTGGTAAACAAAAAGTCATATATATCATACCTGGTAAACAAAAAGTCATATATATCATACCTGGTAAACAAAAAGTCATATATATCATACCTGGTTAAATTAATTCTTTAAAGCAAACTAGAGTAGAAGTGTGATAATAATATTGGATACAGGGGGAGTGATAATAATATTGGACACAGGGAGAGTAATAATAATCCTGGATACAATCTATTATGGTGAGACTTAACAGAGACTATTGTCAAGGCCTATAGACCCTTACAGAACCATTTCTAATCATTACAGCCAACTGAACATGTGAAAGTCTTCTTCTGTGGCTGTTGTCTATGATAGCAAGACTTGTAGAGTTACTGACCTGCATAAGGATGGAATGACCGTTGACAAGAGTGATGTACATTAGAGTTCCTGACTTGGCCCGTGTTCTGAAGGACAGACCATTGTACCATGTTGTAAATATCTCCACACTGCTCAAAGAGTTATTGCTGTATCTTAGGAAGCCTGCTCCATTCAATCCCTTTGGTGCATCAATACCTGCAATAGCACAACAACTGTTAAACATCTCATCTATAACACTTCATGTTCAAACTAGGTAACAAAAAGAATAGAACTGTAACTAGAAAAAATATCAAAAATGTTTAATTAAAATCATACTGTATTACATTTTACAGCTTCTGTAGCATTCTCAAGCTAACAGGATAAGAAAACATCAGAGAAATTTGAAATTTACTCTTTGTATAAATCTAACATATATGTTTAGTTACCTTGACTACAGTCTTTGTTCCCAGCTTTGATTGGACACTCACATCTGTAGACACCCCAGCCATTAACACAAGTACCTGAAGAAACAATCAGGGTAAGGTCAAAGGTTATAAAGAAAGGTCAAATGCCAAAAACACTGGTACTATGCATTGCACAATTATAACACTTCTCATAAATGAGTTCTAACATACCTCCCATCCGACATGGAGATTCAGCACAGAAGTTCTTCTTTTCCATGCAACCCATCTGTGTACCAATGTTTGACACAGACTTGTTAAGGTCGAGCAGTTCATTGTCTATGTAAATGTCCTTCATACAGCCTTCAAAGTCCTTGTTCTGGATCTGGAAGGTGGAGGGAAGACGTGGAAGCCCTCCTATCTGGAATGGTCCCGTTAAGTCCAACAAACGGTAACAAATGTTGGTATTGATAGCACACCTGACAACAGAAAAGACAATGCTAACCTCTACAGCCAATATCTTCAAAAAGGTTTCCAAAGAAAATTTACCGGCTCCAACAAGTCTTTTCCCAGAAATGACCACCAAACATGTCAAATGTGAGTTACAAAATACGGCATTGATTCACATTAAAATTTTATACTAATTACTTAGTATACAGTAGTCATCTCAGCGGTAACATCTGTAACATCTTTGCCGGGTTGCCTACTGCTTATCTCGTAATTCAATAAATAAATATACTGAATGTTATAAACTTGTGGCACACATGCTATAACTCTGACCTCTGACCTATAGCTGTACATGCAGTCAGAAATACAGGAGTATTATTCAAGTGTAAATTGTACAGTGATGTCTGAATTTCAAGGTAATATGTGTCTCGCAGACTTTTATGATTTTGTGGTATATGGTATATATAAAATCAATGGAGCTGTCTATAACTGTTATGATAATGATAGAATCAACATCGATGACATCAAGAGTTGCTTTATTTATACAAATAACTGCAATGAATAAATTCATAATATACTCTTCTAGAATATCAGAATATGTGAAAATAAATTCTACAGGAAAGAAGTAATTTGTCTCTCTTCATAAAGCAACACAATTTGTAGATATCCGTGGCACATTAGGTTAGAAAGCAGTGGGTACAATGACACCCTCAGAGTATATACTTACATGTCAGGGAGGAAATGTGTTATCCGTGAGGCACAGGAGTTGTTTGTGATCTGGTCGCCATACATCACAAAGATTTGTGTGTCACAATCTTCTCCTACAGTCAAGGTGACAGTCTGAAATCACAAAGTATGGCACAGGGTTACCATACATAAACATAACACAGGGTCAAGGTCACAATACATAAACATAACACAGGGTCAAGGTCACAATACATAAACATAACACAGGGTCAAGGTCACCACATATATAATAACAGCATGGGATCAGGGTCACCATACATAACTAGAAAATGTCTGTAAGACATAATTAAATGCCCCTGCTGCCAGTTGACACCCTGAAACACAGTTTGGTGAGGATCACACAGCAGTTCCCGAGATTAGCTAGTTACACTGCATCGGGACAGGACGGATATGGGTAACACTATATGCATTTCATTACATGGTGGGGGGCATAAAAAATAACTCGGGGTCATTGTCACCATAGATAAACATAACACAGGGTCAAGGTCACCATACATTAACAAAATACAGGGTCCATAAAAACATCAATGTCAATGTAGCTAAAACACGGAGCTAGTGTCATGAATTTAATACCATATATATATGTCTTTCAACAAGATTTTTGCCCTTTACTTAATGATTCATATTGATATAACCCAAACTTTGTCTATATATACCCATTCACCCTATTTTAGTAATAAAATATTATGTTAGTTTATTATGTACCAAAGAATGATGTCAGATTTCAGTTATGATAAAATATTTCAATTATACTTATGAATGAATGAATGAACCATTATCTATGTTACAATCAGGAGATTGGCTTGTAATGGTATCATTACTGTTGTATCCGGAGGTTTGTACAGGACACAATGCCTACCTCCCCGACACATCACTACACATACTTTTTGTTCACGGTGTTGAGAGAGAATGATATATATACCCTGATGCTATCTGTGTTGTAATGGGGGTTCAGGATTTACATTACCCTCTCAAAACAGTATCACTGTGCTTGGCACTTCCTAAACAAGTCAATGTAAGAGGTGGAGAGATATAGAGCCCAGCTACTACTGTAACTAATGCTTCTCGGTTCACTGATCAAGGTCAACTTCAGATTCAGGGTTAAAAGGTATCTTGAACTCAACAGTACAAATGCAAGGAGAGCAGAATTCGAACACAAGTCTCAGCTAAATGTTACAAAGAGCTTTTGTTGCCTTATCAAGTCTGTTTCCTCTTTGTTTTGTTTTGTAGAAGATCAAGAGAATGATTCCCCTAATGTCCTTGTGACAGCCATTCCAACTTACAGCAGAAATACAGAAATCAATCTGGTATTGGCATAATAACGTAACCAAATACATAAAAAACATGTCCATTTTTTTGTACTTCAGCGATATATTACAATGGTCATGTGACCTGTAATCCCCAAGGTTCTTCCATCCCCGCCGCCGTGCAATGGCACTATCTCAAATTACTGTATCGATCGGTGTCATTTGAGAGGATGCCATCATTCATGAACGTTATTTATGGAAGCAAAAGCAGGAGCGACCAAGACTTATTCTGTGATATTAGTAAATTTCCAAGGATTAGCCATCAGTATTTAGTAACATGCATAGCAACAGGCGATTTTACTGTAATGAATATCATAATTAATGCATCATTCGTAGACATTGACAAATAACTGTCATATCCTTAATATTTCTTCTACACATGAAGCTGTTGATTCATTGATATTTCAAATGTAAACTGAAGGTTTAAATGTTTGAATACCTCAATTAACTATTATTACCTAACAAAGAGTTCTGTGTACAGCTATCACATGTGACAGGTAAGCGGGATACAGACTTAAAAGCCACGACAAACAGGCCAGGAAATCAGGCTTTTGATATATGGCCATCATGCATGCTACCATTCAAAATGTCTGTTTTTCAGAGATATGAGGTGGTGCTACCAGTACTCATACTAGCATGAATACAATGGCCATTTCTCTGTAGAATGTGTAGTTGGTTTAACGACCATAAACTCCTGAGCAGAACTGGGGTCAAATACATTAGGTGGCCTGCACATGACAAAGTATCCACACATCTGTTGTTTCAGTTATTTATTATGTCACCAACAGAAAACATTTTAACAAATCAACCATCAGTTTCAGGTGACCCAGGTGTGTGAAAATTCAGTACATAACTGAGGCGGTGAAATCATTTACACAAAATTCAATGTCACTGATGTATAAGTTAAATTAATACTGTTAAATTGACGGATCAAGGAAAAGTAAAAATGCACATCCCACACTTTTCCCCAAGGGAGATTAGCACCTGGATCATAAAACTCACGACTCAAGTCACATAAATATTTTGAAAGAGATTTATGCTCTGATGAGTCATACAATTGAGAATTTACAGGAAGTTTAAATATAATCCCTTTGATCTTGATAAACAGCAAATATCTCCAATATAAAATTCATAACTTGGGATCGCTGCTATCCTTCCTAATTAATAAAGCCCTATATCAATATGTTGTATAGTAGTCAGCTCTTACAAACATTCAAGTGACCATGGTTATCAATGTCTCAAGTTCAAACATCAATAAATCACAAACTGTAACATTAGAAGTCATTGATTTTTACACAAGACAGGGAGTAACGATATTGTCTCACAACTGGTATTCAGACAACCAGTAAATGAGGCGTGCCCTCAGATCTGCTGACCAGGATAATCATCCTGTAATGACTACCTGCATACCATATGGACATTTATTTAGACCAACCAGCAATAATAACGGGAGGATTCTCCAATAAGTCGCCAGTTAATTAGCAGAAATCAAGGACACATCAAAGAGAGTGAAGCTGGTATCATTACAGGAGCTCCATGTATCTGATATAAAATCTGTACATTACACAACTCTATAAGCTCTAGTAATTCTAAAACCACTGACTACATGTAGCCATAATAACAACGTAAGGCTTTAACTTCTATATAGCAGTGACCATAAGAACTGAAACAATCTCCCTTAATGGGTTACCGTATGATCATCAAGGTATCACCAATGGGTTACAATATAATTACCAAGGTATCACCAATGGGTTACCATATGGTCACCAAGGTATCACCAATGGGTTACCATATGATCACCAAGGTATCACCAATGGGTTACTGTATGATCATCAAGGTATCACCAATGGGTTACCATATGATCACCAAGGTATCACCAATGGGTTACAATATGATCACCAAGGTATCACCAATGGGTTACCATATAATTATCAACTGGTATCACCAATGGGTTACTGTATGATCATCGAGGTATCACAAATGGGTTACTGTATGATCATCGAGGTATCACCAATGGGTTACCATAAGATCACCAAGGTATCACCAATGGGTTACCGTATGATCACCAAGGTATCACCAATGGATTACCGTATGATCACCAAGGTATCACCAATGGGTTACCATATAATTACCAAGGTATCACCAATGGGTTACCATATGATCATCGAGGTATCACCCATGGGTTACCATATGATCATCAAGGTATCCCCAATGGGTTACCATATGATCATCGAGGTATCACCAATGGGTTACTGTATGATCATCAAGGTATCCCCAATGGGTTACCATATGATCATCGAGGTATCACCAATGGGTTACCGTATGATCACCAAGGTATCACCAATGGGTTACCATATGATCATCGTGGTATCACCAATGGGTTACCATATGATCATCAAGGTATCACCAATGGGTTACCGTATAATTACCAAGGTATCACCAATGGGTTACCATATGATCATCGAGGTATCACCAATGGGTTACCATATAATTACCAAGGTATCACCAATGGGTTACCGTATGATCACCAAGGTATCACCAATGGGTTACTGTATGATCATCGAGGTATCACAAATGGGTTACTGTATGATCATCGAGGTATCACAAATGGGTTACTGTATGATCATCGAGGTATCACCAATGGGTTACCGTATGATCATCAAGGTATCACCAATGGGTTACCATATGATCATCGAGGTATCACCAATGGGTTACTGTATGATCATCAAGGTATCACCAATGGATTACCGTATGATCATCGAGGTATCACCAATGGGTTACCATATGATCACCAAGGTATCACCAATGGGTTACCATATAATTACCAAGGTATCACCAATGGGTTACCATATGATCATCGAGGTATCACCAATGGGTTACCATATAATTACCAACTGGTATCACCAATGGGTTACTATATGATCATCAAGGTATCACCAATGGGTTACCATATGATCATCAAGGTATCACCAATGGGTTACCATATGATCACCAAGGTATCACCAATGGGTTACTGTATGATCATCGAGGTATCACCAATGGGTTACCATATGATCACCAAGGTATCACCAATGGGTTACCATATGATCATCAAGGTATCACCAATGGATTACCGTATGATCACCAAGGTATCACCAATGGGTTACCATATAATCACCAAGGTATCACCAATGGGTTACCATATGATCACCAAGGTATCACCAATGGATTACCGTATGATCACCAAGGTATCCCCAATGGGTTACCATATGATCATCGAGGTATCACCAATGGGTTACCATATAATCATCGAGGTATCACCAATGGGTTACCATATGATCACCAAGGTATCACCAATGGGTTACCATATGATCATCGAGGTATCACCAATGGGTTACCATAT
Source organism: Pecten maximus (assembly GCF_902652985.1). NCBI lineage: Eukaryota > Metazoa > Mollusca > Bivalvia > Pectinida > Pectinidae > Pecten > Pecten maximus. The sequence goes on from NC_047021.1 coordinate 5,352,154, forward strand.
AATCATCGAGGTATCACCAATGGGTTACCATATGGTCACCAAGGTATCACCAATGGGTTACCATATGATCATCGAGGTATCACCAATGGGTTACCATATGATCATCGAGGTATCACCAATGGGTTACCATATGATCACCAAGGTATCACCAATGGGTTACCATATGATCACCAAGGTATCACCAATGGGTTACCATATAATTACCAAGGTATCACCAATGGGTTACCATATGATCACAAGGTATCACCAATGGGTTACCATATGATCACCAAGGTATCACCAATGGGTTACCGTATGATCACCAAGGTATCACCAATGGGTTACCATATGATCATCGAGGTATCACCAATGGGTTACCATATGATCACCAAGGTATCACCAATGGGTTACCATATAATTACCAAGGTATCACCAATGGGTTACCATATGATCACAAGGTATCACCAATGGGTTACCATATGATCACCAAGGTATCACCAATGGGTTACCATATAATTACCAAGGTATCACCAATGGGTTACCGTATGATCACCAAGGTATCACCAATGGGTTACCGTATGATCACCAAGGTATCACCAATGGGTTACCATATGATCATCGAGGTATCACCCATGGGTTACCATATGATCATCGAGGTATCACCAATGGGTTACCATATGGTCACCAAGGTATCACCAATGGGTTACCATATGATCACCGAGGTATCACCAATGGGTTACTGTATGATCATCAAGGTGTTACCATATGATCATCGAGGTATGACCATCGAGGTATCATCAACACGTTTGTGAATTCTAGAGATCATCAAAAATAGATAAGACAGTGCATGCCGTATCAAGAGGATTTCAAGCTTGTCTGCACCTGCTACAATAGTTTTCCCCAATGAACATGCATGCACATGCAGGTACCATGGAGATGGCTTCTCCCCAGCTAGTGTTAAATGTTACTTCGTGTAGGGGACTAGAAAACTACACAACATTGGCAGCTCCTAATGACGAAATACAGCCATATTTTATGTGAACTCATTGAAACACAATAACAAAATCTCATACAGATTTACAAGAATTTATTTGGTCTCTTTAACCCGTAACTGTCATGGGAGTCATTGTAGTTTAGGGACAATCTCTTCGTTAATTTGATCAGAGACTGAAATTGTCTTTAGGGGTCAAATCCTTCCTGGACCGGAGGAAACAGATGCCCTGTCGAGAGATATCCTTCATCATCATCAGTGTCACCCTGCCAGCGTTACTCGGGGACAGGCAAACATCAACTAGATCATTATACCATGTGAATTACAGCAACAGTAATGATGGGCTATTGTGAATTATTACATGTCTTGTAATTAACTTTGAGAAATCACTAATATTGCCATCAGGCCACTAGATGTAGGATTGTCATAGCTGTCTGACACCTGAAAAAACAGCCCCAGGTACCAGCCTACAGCTCATCTACATACTCAATCCAACATCAAAGGCACCAATTCAATTACAGGTTTTTTTTCAAACACAACAAAATAATTTTGAAGATGGCATGATATGATAGTCAAACTATTTTATTAATTTATTTATTCCTGAGCAATTTATTGCATAATTTAATGTCTAAAATCAATATCTCACCCTGAAGGTTTCATTCTGTGTATAGTTTATTGTTACAACACAATCCTGGGTAGCTAGGCTTTTATCATTAAACTTGTATGTTTATAGATTTTATTACTATGCTGTTTACATCAAATGCACAGTTTATAAGTTTATGGGTGCTTCCACAATTATCAACACTTCACTCTCACAGCCATTAGGTATCCCAGAAATCAATCAAACTTCACCAGTGCCAGATGGCAATTATTTTTTTTTGCTTTTGTTTTTATAACTCTTTTTTTTTTGCATTAATTATTAAACACAAGTTGCAGATGAAACTGTTCTTTTTCAATCAAATTTCACTATCAAGAGATATGCATGAATAAAGCCTATTTATTCATTAGACCGTGAACTTTCCTTTCATGGAGTAACGCTACAACATTCATCTTAATTCCTAATGGGCTCTGCATTTCATTGTTTCCCAAAATCTTTCTCTATCTTTGCAATTGAATCATCAGAAACATGAATTTTCAATTTTCATAGTGAAATCCAGAACTGATGTAATCATATTTGTGTTGTTTTATATAGTAATACATTCACTGCACTAGAAACATCATACTTGGAAATGAAATCAATAAATATGGCCGCTAGAAATAACTATCAGGTACTACTGTAACATTAGATTCAGTGTAGCTCCTCTAGGGGAACAGACATCTAGATCATCACACAATGTCTAGTTACTGACAACTACAAGTCTAATGTCCAGTTACTGACAGCTATAAGTTTATGTCCAGTTACTGACAGAACTTTATAAGTTTAATGTTCAGTTAATGACAACTATAAGTCCAATGTCCAGTTACTGACAGCTATAAGTTTATGTCCAGTAACTGACAACTATAAGTCCAATGTCCAGTTACTGACAGCTACAAGTCTAATGTCCAGTTACTGACAGTTATAAGTCCAATGTCCAGTTACTGACAGTTATAAGTCCAATGTCCAGTTACTGACAGCTGTAAGTCCTATACAGTTACTGACAGCTGTAAGTCCAATGTCCAGTTACTGACAGCTGTAAGTCCAATGTCCAGTTACTGACAGCTGTAAGTCCAATGTCCAGTTACTGACAGCTGTAAGTCTAATGTCCAGTTACTGACAGCTATTAGCTGATAATGATAACATGTTTTCTCTTAAGATTTTTATTTCTATTTTTTCAAAGCATCTCAAAAGGACACTAAATATTTTTTACTTATGGTTCTAGATTCTTGTTGAGTATATTTTACTCTGCAATACATTACAAAATACCATCTCATGCAAAACAAAGATTATTTATGCAATTTGTGTCATACTTGGATATGTTTCTCCAATTCTTTAGGTAATCAAAATACAGATCTCCAGTGACTATGATACAATGTTTGAATGTCAAAACAATTTTAGCAGCTCTGGATCAAACATTTCTCAGTTTGACTTACAAGTTAAAACCACATGTAAGGATAAACAATCCAGCTTGAGGCAACATCTCACCAAACTGTTGTAACATGGGATGGTAAACATGTTTGATCACTGCTGATTCGATATGCAACAATTCATTTCAAAAGAAGAACCAGGAATCTTTGCAAGTGAGAAACAGATAAAAATGTTTCTGGCAAGGTTCATGTTCACAAGACCTCTAACAAAAAAGTATGCGTCACAAAATCTGGAGCCGCTGGGTCCCTAACACGATACGAAGACCGATCTGGGGACTCCTAGTCTCACTGACTTATCTTTACACTGGTGACACAGTTCCTACGAGATTGGACAATGGAGATGAAGGGGTTGTAATTAGAACAGAATCTGCAGACAAATGGTGTTAACACCGTCACCGTGTAGACAGACTGAATCAGAATAGCTCTCTCTGTTCTGTAGAAGGATGATAATACACCAACTATGGACTAATAGGTGGGCTTGTGTCTCGTACAGCAAAACTTTGCATGTCCTTGTCTGCACACTTGTCAGATCCCACCCAAATGTATTGCTATAGAGCCTTTGTACCAAACAGGATAGTTTACTGTACATATTCAGCTCCTAACCATATTTGCATGAAAATCTCATACATTTTAATTTCATTGAAATGAAAATTGCAAGGCAATGCTGACTTTAGAAACACTTAATGGCTTGAAGCATGCCTGTCGGAAGTTGGACGGAGCACAAGATTGCACATAACTTACAAAAATCAATTTCCTTTTGTTCCAGTCTGCAGAAATAACATTTTAGACCCCCTTAATTATGGAGAGCGACATCTTTACATCAACCGAGAGACAATGTATCTAGGGCCTGAACATTTCTTATCTTCTTAAAAATCAGAAGCTTGATAAAGGTTTGGTCGGCATACTATATACGGATATAACAGCTCCATATTGAGTGTTTACAAAGCTTAACTAAAAACAAACATACCGGTTCCATACCTCGGCTAAGGGCAATTAGGGAAAATAATTAGAGGCAAAGGTCTGGCAGATATAAAACACAGAATTAAAGAGGACATGTCAGGAGATGTAGCCATCAATTGATTCCGGTCCAATAATAGCCCCTGCACGGTGTAGAGAATCAAGTATTTATAGGGGAACGGAACACAAATCTAGTGATATCACACAGATCTTCATTAATTTCTTTTCCTAAAGGTTTTCGTTATCAACATTCCAGAAAATCTGTCATTAGGTTTAACCTTTAGGTGACCTCTTATCTATAGAATCCCTCATACAGAAGTACATGGTATTATAGTTCTGTATCACCATGGTGTTGTTATAGTTCTGCATCACCATGGTGTTGTTATAGTTCTGCATCACCATGGTGTTGTTATAGTTCTGTATCACCATGGTGTTGTTATAGTTCTGTTTCACCATGGTGTTGTTATAGTTCTGTAACACCATGGTGTTGTTATAGTTCTGCATCACCATGGTGTTGTTATAGTTCTGTATCACCATGGTGTTGTTATAGTTCTGTATCACCATGGTGTTGTTATAGTTCTGTTTCACCATGGTGTTGTTATAGTTCTGTAACACCATGGTGTTGTTATAGTTCTGCATCACCATGGTGTTGTTATAGTTCTGTATCACCATGGTGTTATTATAGTTCTGTATCACCATGGTGTTGTTATAGTTCTGTATCACCATGCTATTTTTTTGTTTTTTTACTCGATGAATCCTTCATGTGAAGAACTAATCAGAAATGTAGCAAGGGTACAAAGTTTCATAAAAATCAGATTTAAAATTAAGCCAGAAAAAGAAGGACATCAAAATTCTGTTTATGGTAACAGTGACCTAATTTCTGGCCGATTGATCATTATAGAACACCTAAGTTCACCATTCCTGACACCAGCATAGAATTATAGTACAAAGACTTGTTATGAAATAGCACGGAAATCATTGTTTATTACCAGGTAATAAAAACGTATTACATGAATTCAGCAGTAGATAATGTGTGGGGCACACCAATAAGCATGCTAGGGGGTTATTAACGTAAATTAGTTGTAATTGAATAACACTAAATGTCAGTGTTAATTGTACAAGAGTTCTGTAACATACAGCCTGGTATACCTAATAACTGCAGCAGATGTTTGCACAGATCGGAGTCCTCGCAATGTTTGTATTTGTTGTTGTTGCAATGGTTGTGCAATCATAGGGGTATAAAGTTTCACTGCATTCTTGAGTTTAATGGCCATCTGTCTCACACTAGACTACACTGCAGCATTTATCTGCTAGCCAACTCTCTTCAGTCCAGAAAGAGTGTCAAATATCCAGAGTTACATAGTGAGAGGAATTTTGGATAAACCTTGCAGCGTATAAAACAACGAACCAAACCATCAATATTTGATCAGGATGTCGTGTTTTTATTCCTCTGTGGCTTACTACTGTCTAGCATTTGATGCAATCAGAGGAGTAGAAGGGATGACCTCTAACTTAGAAGCAACATTTAATGTCCCTGCTGGGAGTCTATAAATGGACCGGCCTTGAAGGCCATACCATGTATCAAATATTTAAGTACTTGATAAACACAGGTAATCCATCCGACTTACCCAACACTTCAACTAAATCTGCTCACCATAGCAATGTGTACATCTCATTATCCCTGCTGCTGGCCTCTCAAAAATGTTTCAAAAATTTGCTTTCCATCCTATGTATTTTTAACAATGTCTTACACCAGTATAGCATTCTGCCAAGTTATAAAGACATTAATACTTCATTATGTCCAAGATAACTCTTGTGTTACATGTATTAAGATCCTACAGTAGATTCAGAGGTACAGACCTATTACAGACGACTACTTCTGTTATCTGGTATATCTAATCCACTTCAATGTTTATTTTCTACAGACCAAATCTTACACAACAAATTCACTGCTGTATCCTGACCGAGAAGATTGGGCTCTGTCTGGATACCAAGCTCTTGTGTGTTTTTTTACTTACTGAATAAACTTTATCTAATAACTTTCTTTTTGTTTTGTTAACTAGTTTATCCATAATTTAAGCAATTTACAGTCATTATATATATATATATATATATCACATCGCATAGAATGAATACATTTTTGTATACCAGACAGTATCTCCTGTAAATTCTCCTTCATCAGACATTGAATTTATACTGTAATCTCCCCTGAACAGTCTCTTCAGACAGATTCTTCTCTTCATTTGAATTTTGATTGTAAACTGAATCTGTTCCCCGGGCTTTCTACTGTATAATAAACGACCAATTCCCCTAACAGTTATCTCCCTTTTATAATTTCCCCTTGAACTTTGACATCACTTGAACAATATATCATGACACTACTACACTTACAACAGTTATCTATCCCTGAACTATTTCCCCTATCTCCTGGCATTAATAGCCCTGACCACATCATCTTACAGGTTATCTGCCCCTGAACAACCTCTTCAACAGTTCGAGAGTGTTTAGACACTAGAGTGCAGCACTTACTTTGTTGACATAGCGAATCTCAACCTGCTGCCATTCTCCATTGCTGAGGCCGCCCTGTACACTGGAGGAGATGGTGGTGATGTTGGACCCCAGTGAGAATGAAAACTGTACTTGACTGTCAATCAACTCCAGGGCAATGAAGTCGTGCTTTTCATTAAATCGACCATTGTAAAATAATAGTCCATTTTGTTGTTGAGTGGCAAATCTGAAAATCAAAATTCACCAAAATGTTTAAATTCTTTCATACTTCTGTTGTCACATGAGCATATACCACCCAAGACAAACCTATCAAGCCCTTGTTTAATTAATATACCTTAACTAAAGGAAATTCAGAGGAGCATAACAGAACTTAAGGAAAGATGTTTTCATTAAATTCAATAATGCTTTCCAATAAAAAAAAATCCAAGATAGGGAAAATTGATGAAACTGGAGCCTAAAATATTTCACCATCCTTTTTAGCCTTTGTCCCTTTGATAGAAAAAAAAATCTTGTGGAACTTGTTTCTTTAACACTTAAAATTATATCCGATTCACATGTATATCCTCTTTCAGTCACCACAATAAGGAAATAAAGAGTTAAAATTTACTTCTTACACTAATCCCAATAGGGAACCTGGATTTTCATTTAAAGACTTGACATTCACTTAAAAAATATGAGAAGAAAATGGCAAAACATTTAAAAGGTATCGTTTTCTATCTCAAGGTTTGTAAACAAATACCTTGGTAGAGCTTCTCATAGCTTATCAAAATGATTGAAAGACTTGCTCTTTTCATAAAATCTGTATCAAATTAGTCTAAATTGAATTTAATGATTTAGAAGTTACTAATTAATTCAATCCAACAGATAATTTGGGGCTTACTTCAATTCTAAAACTAGTGAGAACTGTGAGATCAAAAGACCTGGAGCAGCCTTTTGTAACCCCCTGTACTGGAGGTATGGCGCCCCAGTCACCAGAGTGACAATGGCGTTTACCTGGTCAGGTAGGTCTTTGTCCGTGGGACCATTGTACAGAAGTACACCACATGTCTTTGTGTCTTTATTTTACAAACACCTCTAATTGATAATTAAATGGATAATCCTGTACTTGTCCCCACACATCAACACAACATCATGCTTCACCAATTATTGTTATATCCTTCCTTTCTATTTCTGATTGAGTTAATTATTTTTTGTCTGCTCACCTGTTAAAAACTGTTTAACAACAGGAAAAGGTACCTTTAATTTCATGCCTTATTAAAGCTTTTGACCTCCAATTATGAATTCCAACACCAGTTACCTGTCAGGTGACACTTCTTACCTTTGACCTTGGACACAAGGCTACACCCATACCTGGTGTCAATTTCTGGTATGTAGCCTTATCACTACTAATCTACTTGATTCTGATTTCTATTATGTATAAATATCATTTTCATTTTAAAGAATGACTTTCTTGACAGAAACATTTATCATACATTAATTTCTTTTATTTTTCAATGAACATGATTCATGAAATCATGAAAAAGTATTTGTGCATAACAGACAACGTTATATACACACAAGTCTCTATGTCAATTCATATCAATTACTGATTATCCAAACGCATGTATCAGATTTAATACCAGTATGGTTTCTGAAATGTGAGCAGACTGGTGTCATCACTTGTTGATACTTGTTCAGAGTTTCCCCCCAAAATTGAATTGCTAATATTTCTCTACATTTCAGAAAGCTATTTTCAATGACGAGGAAGAAATTCTGGTGTTCCAATATCATAGTAATATACAAGTAATACAAATAGAGCAAGTGGAATTTCAGTTCAATAAATGACCTTGACCCACCCCACTCCAAGATGCCTTTATCACATGACCTTGACCTGCCCTACTCCAACATGCCTTTATCACATGACCTTGACCTGCTCCACTCCAACATGCCCTATTACATGACCTTGACCTGCCCAACTCCTACATTCCTCTATCACATGACCTTGACCTGCCCTACTCTAAACAAGCCTCTATCATATGACCTTGACCTCCCCACTCCAACATGCTCTATTACATAACCTTAAATGATCTAGACCCGCTCCTCTTAAACATGTTCTAGTACATGACCTTAACCTATTCGGCTCCAACATGCTCCATTACATAATCTTGACCTGCCTCACTCCCAAAATGTCATTTTGAATTCTCTTATCTTTACGCTCCAATTATTTCAGCAATAGCAGAAAAACAGTGTGTAACACACAATATTAAGTTAGTATACATCTTATCATCACAGTTCTCCCTTAGCCTCAGAACCCTCCCCCTCCCCCAGAACTTGGCATACAACTTCAATTTTAAGCTTAGCATAGCATGTTTGTACAAGAAAACAGTCCTGTTCATAGATCAAAAGCTTTGTTTATGATAAACAACTATACAATGGTAAGTGGCTGGAAACATCTGACGGTAAGAAAACAAACCTGTATAAGGAGATTTACTACGGTAAATGTTAGCAATTTGTGACAGATATCTTTAATATTAGCGATTAATTCAAACTTCTTGGCAGTGAAGTTAAAGATTGCTTGATTGATTTCTACATACTTTATCTGTAATACATGTGATTTTGATATAACTGATGACCTTGTTTAACATGTATATATATATTCACAATTGAATGATTTCATTACAGGGTATATACAGTAGACTCCTACAGGTATAAGACACAATTTACTGGACAAAGGAGACAACTGACCATAGCCGTCTATTTAAACCCTTTGTAAACTGACCCACTGTGTGTTTACATAATTTAGTCAGAGTCCCCGTCCATTCTCTCTGTTGTGTCTGACCACTTACTGACCATTCTATACCAACTAGTGTGGAACTCCACAGCATTTGTAAAATATTTATCAGGAGTAAGTACAACAAACACAGTGGCATACATACTGACTGATACGGTAAATGTCCTGATGTCATGATACAAATAATTCCTTGACAGCAGCATCAATGTTTTAAGGATAGTTACTGTGATTATCAATGTAAACAAGCATCTCAAGAACTTAGACGTGTATAAGAATAAGTTATGGAGAAATAGCAGAAAATGTACAAATTTAACTTATAAAGAAATCATCATCTAGTGTGAGCAGAGAATGAAATTCCACACCTGGTCGTTAGTTAGCTACACAAAGAACAATGGGTCATGTTACCTTTAATTGTATGGACACTTTTGATATTTTTTCCTCTCAAGATGAAAGCAGAATAGTATATCTACACTACAATACATCTATTTGCACTGCTTTTGTAAAATTTCAATTTATGTGAAACTTCCTTCTTTTTATCAAGTCTATAAATCGAAATCCAGGAGAAAGACTGACATTTTTACAGTCTATTAAAATGAATATGATCCTGATAGCTACAGTATAGCAGACAGCATAATAAGCCCTTGGTACCAATTGTTTGGAAAACTGAGAAAAATATTGCAATAACTGAGGAAGTTAACAGAAAAGACCAGACCTCAACAAGATAGACAAGGAAGTGACCATGAATACAAATAAATCTATCTAATTGAAATCTGAAGACAAACCAATTTTTAAACAGTGGAAAGTTTACAGTACTTACTTGAGTTGAATAGTGAACCTGTTTCGTCGTTTAAGGGCAGGGAAGGTGAGAAAGGAGCCCTTAGGGAACCGCCGTGTAGTCAGCTGACAGAATCTGTTGAAGTGTGGTTCAGAGGGGCAGCCCTCACAGCGGAAACCTCCCTTGATGAGGGGGACACAGGTGGACGGGGGCTGACAGAGGTCATGGGGACAGGAGGCACCATCATACTTTGTGGTCATGTTGATGTCACAGTTTCTCCCTAGATAAACAATAACATGAAATGTATGGTCAAATGGAGCAAAATCTAACCAGGAATCACTTACAGATCAAATATCTAAAGTATAAACTTTCTGTAACAATAACACCTTCACATTTATGATTGTATAGTTTTAATTTCACAGCTGATAACTTTGTCCTCAATTTTTTCACCTGAATCATACAGCAGAACTTTACTGAAGCATTCTAAGATCTAATCAAATCAAACATCATGTTGTAAGATTCTTTTGATATTCCTAGGTATATACTTTACTGAGGATGGAAATTTTTCACACAGAAAGAAAATATGATGTTGAACGATATCAAATAAAATATAATGAGTAATATCACACATAAATTAATTTTATCAGATGACGAGAGGAGACAGAGAAAACAATTTCATTTCCATAATAACGTACATGAATGTTCATTGATAAAACTTGAAGTGAAGCAATGCCCGAAAAATAGTTATTTAACAGGGTAAAATAATAACAAAATCTTCCGATCTCAATTAATAAAATTGACAGATGGCAATATCAGACAGAAACTGATTATAACTAGACAAGATGGCAATATCAGACAGAAACTGATTATAACTAGACAAGATGGCAATATCAGACAGAAACTGATTATAACTAGACAAGATGGCAATATCAGACAGAAACTGATTATAACTAGACAAGATGGCAATATCAGACAGAAACTGATTATAACTAGACAAGATGGCAATATCAGACAGAAACTGATTATAACTAGACAAGATGGCAAGTTTTACATGAAGAGTTTTTGAGATTCACCTGTACAAATTATACCTATACCATTCCTACTCCAGGTAAATCAACAGGTAAATCGAATAAATGGGTTTAACTCATCCGTATATTAGCTTTGATGTCATCTGAATAAAAAGTTAATCTTACATAGATAGCTATGGTTTATTGTTAAATGTTGAGGAGAACTGATCAAACTATAAACAAGGTGATTCATCTGAATTGAAACATTAAAAAGACTGATACCCAACACAAGAGTATTTAGTTAGATCTTCTAAACAATTTACACAGGGAAATGATCCCCGCACTGAACTTGAAACATAAGTATTTAACTAATGTGCCTTCTCCCCATTTTTGTCAATGACTTTGAACCTTGACAAATGAAAGGCAACCACACTTCCTGAAGTTTCTTAGTGCTTGCATAGGTAATGTCTATGAAATTTTAACAACATGTGAAAAGTACACAAGTTCATGTATTCATACAAGTATACATGATACTGTTTGCAGTATACAAACAATTTTTTTCTTCCCCATAATGATTCTTGTTCATAAGTGAAAATCAAATAGCACTGAAAAAGTTATAGTTAAGCATTGCTTTTGATTTTTCTTTCTCAAGTTTATAGCCTGCCAATAGCCAGGGCCATTTCGAGGTAGGGTCACTTTGTGGTAGCTAGCTGATAGATACCTCGAAGGCCAACATACAAGATGCAGCAGCATGCTATCCAGAGTAATTCGGATAAAGTCTTTGCACAAAGACAACAATTACAACCTAAACTATAGTACTTGATCTTAGCTTTCTGAGAAACACAAACCAGCCCAGATAGGGATTGAACCACACATGGAGGATCTTTACTCAAGGTTGTGTTAGTCTGACACTTTTCCAGATCATGACATCATACACTGGTTATCAAACGTAAACTTGAAGTGGCTACAAAGTGCTTTCTGTTGTTTATACTGGTATTTGATCACTCCACACCAGCACTATTCATTGTCAAATTGGATAGTAATGGAACTCCTGGTGTGATGTTTAAGCTTGGAGTGTTTTAAAAGTTGAAATCAATAAAGGATGTTCAAGTCAACATGCAGGATTGCAAGTGTTGTTTTAAAACCCCTATTGATTACTTAATGATGCCCTGAGGGTCTCCACAGCCTTGATGGAGATGTCGTGACCAGATAGTTATTGGTCTTAATTTGGAGCCTGTTGTTTTCCTCAATACAATCTGATTTTCAGTCGTCTCAGATTTCTACGCCCTTCCTTCATGACAATAAACACCTAACAAAGATAAACATCCTCCATAATTACCCCACTACAGAAAGAAAGCATGTGCAGCCAGCCGATTAATACACCTAAACACAATATAACAGGACTTGCCCCCAAACGTCATAGCTTGACCTTCAAAATTGTCACTAGAAACGGGACTGTATAGTTATGTCGTTTTACCTGTATTTACCTGTGTATCTGTTCTCCGAGTAGGAAAGAAAATATCTACCACAATGCTGTTTATTTTACACTTTTTAGCATTTTCATTTACACATTTTTCTTTTCATCCCTGATCATATAAAATCCCTGACTGTCAACAGTAAAAATGTCAGATTACGTGACTGTATAGAAATTCTTGATTCCTAACTCATGACTAGAATGCAGTGTAGACTATAATTAGACGTCCTGTTTAATTCACAGCTAAACCTACCCATCAAAGCGGGAGGTTTGGTAAAGGATCATCACTGGTCGTCATTAAAAGATAGTTTTACGTTTTTAATCTACATTCTAACAAAGCAGTGTAACTAAATTCCAATGAAATCTCTGATCATCTTGAGGTGACGAGATATATAATTATTCATGTCAGAAATTGGGGTAGCCTGCAGTATTAACTTTTCAGAGGAACTTGTACTACAATAACTGAAGACCAAATCTCAATATGCAGGTGTCGTTAGTTACCAGATTAATGATAGTTTACACCTAAAATTAAACAAGAACAAATTTTCGGCAGACTGTACTCCTCCCATTCCTATACAATGTGAGATTCTAATGATAGAATCATGAATACAGGTTTAAAGAGTTAGACCATACAGGGCCGCCAATATACCTGGAGATACCTGGAGATATCATCAGGTTTTACTTGGTTACAGACCAATTAACATAGCCGATAATTTGAAATGTTGACCAACACAATTCTCTACAATGCTGGGTTAAATACCATCAGTATAACTCAATTCGTAAGTGCATCAACATCTGCCAAAAATATCCTTGTCTAACGGCACTCACAGCAGTGTCTGTCTATCACCATTCAGATCAAAGTCAAAATTCTTAATAACAGGCTTCAAATCTCACCACAAAACAAAAGGTTCTGAAAATTTCATTTTATTTAAAAATCAAACAATGAATGGAGATGACCTGTTATCAGTGGCTCGGAATCAATCCAATCATTCCATATTGAGGAAGGTGTAACAAGACCCCGTGATCCAGCCAGCTAAATGCCCACATACAAAAGCTACTAAACACCAAAACCAACTGTAACAATTGCTGTGTTGACTGGATGTGTGCTGGGAATTCAACTGATTACACCCGATCACAATAACCCTGGTTTGTAATCCTTGTGCTGGGCTCCACAAAGGACGGCCATCATTCCACATGGCCTGCAGACCTCAACGACACAATGTTGCAATTTCTCTCAAGAATAACTTTAAGCTAATGTGTTATGCACAGAAACGGTGTCCTTGATCCTCGGTTCCACAAGGCATCACATGAATGCTTTAATCTCTCACCTGTTCAAGTGTTACACATTTAATTCTGAGATCCTTTATACAGTCTGAGAAAACGTCAACTGTCCTACCTTAATTACACAGGAACGCTTCCTTAAACCACACTGATCATTATAGAAGGATAAAATGATGCAAAAATCTAGCATAGTTTATGAAATTTTGCCATATCTATTAAGTTTGAAATATTCTTAATGTTAATTATTCCAGAATTATAAGGAGACACAGTCAATTTCACACATCTACAAATAAAAACTTGACTTTTTCAACTACACATGGTATTTTTCTCTATATATGGTTTTATAAAGCACACCACGTTTTTTGTTTTTGTAAGTGCACAGTATACCTATTTAGATACTTAGTAAGATTTGTCTGGTGTATTTCATGTCATGTAAATTTAACTTCTGATATAACCTAGTGAGAGACAGGAATGCCTCGGTTACCTGTAAAGTTCTCGTTACCTGTAAAGTTCTCGCCACACTGACAGGTGTATCCTCCCTCTCTTCGCACACATGTTCCTCCGTTCACACAAGGACTGCTGTAGCACAAGTTAACCTCGGAGTCACACAGAAAATCCTTCGTCATTCCTAGAATAACATTACCAATTTTATATTCAACTGCTTTGGAAGTGGTATACGATTTTTATGGTGTTTTACTATGATAAAAATTCTCACAATGTACCTTAAAGTTAATTTTTCAAAAACATGAATCCTAGCATTGTTCTGATGAGGTAAATAAATGCAATTGTTAATAAGTACCAAATTGATCGATTACATTGTATGTCTCTTTTTCTACAATGTCTAGTAAAGTTAACACCCTCAAAGGCTGATGTCACTTTAGCATTACTGATATTTAACTAATACCACTGAGAACCAGTATAGGACCACGTGTTATCTAGGACCATGTGTTATCTAGGACCATGTGTTATCTAGGACCACGTGTTATCTAGGACCATGTGTTATCTAGGACCACGTGTTATCTAGGAACAAGTGTTATCTAGGACCACGTGTTATCTAGGAACAAGTGTTATCTAGGAACCAGTGTTATCTAGGAACCAGTGTTATCTAGGACCACGTGTTATCTAGGAACCAGTGTTATCTAGGAACCAGTGTTATCTAGGAACAAGTGTTATCTAGGAACCATTGTTATCTAGGACCATGTGTTATCTAGGACCATGTGTTATCTAGGAACCAGTGTTATCTAGGAACCATTGTTATCTAGGACCACGTGTTATCTAGGAACCAGTGTTATCTAGGAACCAGTGTTATCTAGGAACCAGTGTTTTCTAGGAACAAGTGTTATCTAGGAACCAGTGTTATCTAGGAACCAGTGTTATCTAGGACCACGTGTTATCTAGGAACAAGTGTTATCTAGGACCACGTGTTATCTAGGAACCAGTGTTATCTAGGACCACGTGTTATCTAGGACCACGTGTTATCTAGGACCACGTGTTATCTAGGAACAAGTGTTATCTAGGACCACGTGTTATCTAGGAACAAGTGTTATCTAGGACCACGTGTTATCTAGGAACCAGTGTTATCTAGGACCATGTGTTATCTAGGACCACGTGTTATCTAGGAACAAGTGTTATCTAGGACCACGTGTTATCTAGGACCACGTGTTATCTAGGAACAAGTGTTATCTAGGACCACGTGTTATCTAGGACCATGTGTTATCTAGGACCACGTGTTATCTAGGACCACGTGTTATCTAGGACCACGTGTTATCTAGGAACCAGTGTTATCTAGGACCACGTGTTATCTAGGAACCAGTGTTATCTAGGAACCAGTGTTATCTAGGACCATGTGTTATCTAGGACCACGTGTTATCTAGGAACCAGTGTTATCTAGGAACCAGTGTTATCTAGGAACAAGTGTTATCTAGGAACCAGTGTTATCTAGGAACCAGTGTTATCTAGGACCATGTGTTATCTAGGACCATGTGTTATCTAGGAACCAGTGTTATCTAGGAACCAGTGTTATCTAGGTGTATTTATTGCACATGAGAAGATTTATGTCATAGTAAGATCAGGGGTAACTAAAAGTGCAAAAATGACATCATATTAAAATGACATCGTATTAAAATGATGCTGTGTTAGTATCTGTAGACTACTACAGCAGGTAACAAAGGATTACCTGTGAAACCTGTCGGGCATTTACAGGTGTTGCCGTTGTATGGACGTATTGGGCGGAACAACATCATGTCCGATGTTATAAAGGGTGCAGCTTGGTCAAAGGACACGTGTGACAAACAGATCTCAAAGTTAGGGCATGGTTCTATCACACACAAGTTGTCATCAAATGGCAGCACCTGTAATTACACAACATTTCTAAGAGTTACGACATTCAGATATACAAATGGCAGCACCTGTAATCACACAACATTTCTAAGAGTTACGACATATATATACAATTCATAATCATTACCCTTTGGTTATCAAATATCGGCAAAATATTGATAAGTGGTCAAGTGGTCCTGCCAATTAAAACAAAAGTTTTTAATGAAATCTAAAGCATTTGATTGGCCAATCACCCAGCTGTGATTTTTCTATTCTTCACAGGTAATATAAAGTTATGTCCAGATAATTATATAATGTTGTGTGCAAAGAGCCAATAATTAAAATCCCACAGCCATTGCAGAATCTGTGCTACATGAAGATAACATATTCAAAATGGGGTTTTCGATCAATATGAAAAAATTGTCTGGTACATAATATTCATTCAAGATATTCTTATATCAAAATTTTATGATTTGTAATCCTATATACGGTGTACACCCAGTGTTCCAGAACTTGACCATTTCCTATTCTGTATACAAGACTCATTTCAATAACAGGATAAATTGGCTTCACTGATGTGAAATTCTATTAATTACAAGCATTGGTAACAAATTCCAATAACCTATGTCCTACAATTCCATGTACATACAGAAATGGTAATGTATCACATTGCTGTATTGTATTTTGTGTGGGAACTGTTGCATGCAAGACCAGTAATGAAATCATGTGGGGTCTTTTAAACTGGTACCCATTATCAATACATCAGGATGAAAAATGGCGAGGGAAAATGATCACAGCCAGCTGTCATTATAAACATATTTTTGTTAGATTTTTCTGAAAAGATTTATTGAGTAACTCTCCTAAAACATTGATACTAT
Source organism: Pecten maximus (assembly GCF_902652985.1). Taxonomy (NCBI): domain Eukaryota; kingdom Metazoa; phylum Mollusca; class Bivalvia; order Pectinida; family Pectinidae; genus Pecten; species Pecten maximus. The sequence goes on from NC_047021.1 coordinate 5,369,157, forward strand.
CTTACTGACCCAGAATATTTGTATACATTAAAAATCCCAGTGACATTCAGATGTATAGGATTGCCGCGTAGAATCATTAATATATTTTCCGTATGATTGACACATCATTACGACAAAGAACCTCATTAACGTACACCATTGGACCAGGGTGTCGGATGAAAATCATTTGGACATCTGTAAGCATTAACGAGATTAAAACAAGTATTTATAAATAACTGACAACAGCCATATGACAAATTTTGATAAATATCATTTGGGAAAGATTATTTGAAATATTTCGTTGGAATTTCAATTAATAACAAGGATATATATAGCCATCAAGATCCGCCGCCCATGCAAATATTGTATTACATGAAATTAAAGTAGGCAAAATGCATAAAAACATGAAACACATGACATAGCATTTAGAATCATTACATGTATTTAATTTGTGTTCAGTCATCAAATTCCTGTAAAAGTAATCAATAGAATTAGTAACAAGTCTACCAATTAAGTTTCATAAAAATCCAATAATTCCTTCAAAAGATTTTGTGCAGAAAGCAATCAGCAAATCAGGTCACAACAGCCTCATTTCATAAAGAGTGGAATGTGACGATAATCAAACTTGAGCGAGGGGTTTAGGTAATTATCGGGGGATGAAAATTCAACTGTAAATTTGAGAGATGTCTATATATATTGATGGAGAAAGTTAAACAACACAAAAAATTGAGAGATGCAGGTTGAGCGCAGACAATAGGAAAGTTTTTTACATTTCATTTGAAAATATTTTAATCCCTTATTAATTATGCGATATGCCGTTATTTTCTATGCTTATTGATATGACTAGTGGTTCAGTTGTGATCACCACCCTAGTTCTTAGAGACTGTGACTTAACCTGGATTTGACCTCAATTAACATGGTGGTGGTGTTGATGAAGCTGAAGATACTTGAGCACCTGGTCTTACTTATTCTCCTTGTTGTTTTTCTGGAGTTTCCATGTAAATTTCGGTTTTTGTTATATTATGCCTATAATATTACACAAAATCATTTATTTGCTGAACTGAACAGAAATGGCTGTAGTAACACAGCTATCACCACTTGTTTATAATCATTTATATGTGTGAAACTCATTTCCTGGTGAGTATGTTTTGTAAGTGCTTTGTCACTACCATCAGCCCACATAGTCACACCTTGTCCCTGTTGCCGGGAGAAACATACAAAGACGACTAACCAGGGGTGGCAACATTATATTGATCTGAATATAGAGCTGGGACATAGTCTCTCACAAAATCTAACTACGTTCTCATAAATACACCTTTGTTCTCTCACAACTATGTTCTCATAAATACAACTATATTCTCTCACAAAATCTAACTACGTTCTCATAAATACAACTTTGTTCTCTCACAAAATCTAACTACTTCCTCAAATGTCCAGCAATGTTCTCATGAAATCCAACTTCTTTCTCTCAAAAATCCAACTACATTTTCACAAATCCATGCATTTTCACAAATCCAATTGCAACTACCTTCTCATAATATCCAACTTCGTTCTCCCAAATTCAGCTATGTTCTCACAAATCCATGCTTTCACCAATCCAACTAACGTTACAATCTCACTAGCCACCCAACAATATCCTCACAAACCCAACATGTTCTCAAATCCAAGTATGTTCTTACAAATCCAACTACATTCTCACCAATCCAAGTATGTTCTCACCAATTCAAGTATGTTCTCATAAATCCAACTACATTCTCACCAATCCATTCTCACCAATCCAACTTACTTATTACACCAATACAGCGGCATATTATATCAATTACATGAATAGAATAATTCCTTTTTTTAAATTGTTCAGAACAAAAACAGATTAATCAGATTCCTTACTATTTTTCTGTCAATATAGAAGTATTTTTCTCAACATGCTATGGGAGATATAAAACTTTAAATCATGTTTTGAAATGCAAAGAAAGGAATTCCTATAATGGATCAGTTAGCTGTGTAATTATTGGTATGATTACTTCTGAACAGGAAAACAGAAATAAGATTACATCGGGAACCAGCGAAGTCATTGTGACAGGCAACTTAAATCCCTACACATTAAAGTTTTGAATGTCCTTAAATGCGTTTATCGACTACCCATACTTATAGCTAGCAAACTGGAAGATCACACAGGTATTTTTACACTGAAGATTAGAGAAATTATTCTGAAGGGTTTGCCTTCAATTTATACAATGCCACTTCCTATATAAAGAGTCTTGTTTCTGATCGATATGATATATAACAGATCTACACCCAATCAATTTGTAGCTTCCACTACAACTCATTTACTATGTACATAACAGTCCCTAAATGAAAACCAAGATTATTTTTAATTGCATACACAGTTTGTTCAAACAAAGCTTGCCCCCTGTGACCCGACTGTCTGATCGTGTACATGTCAATGGTATCAGAGTTTTAAATGGAGCAATGTCGACAATACTGATCTAAAGTGATGGCTACATTTATTCACAATACCAACTGGGTGTCTAGTTACACTTCTGTGAAAAACATCCGCCAGATATCATTTTGAAGAAATACCAATAACTGGTAGGCTATTGTTGCTTTGCAGGTAAAATGTCCCATCACTGTGTCCCAAGATCACCTGTACACCACCATTTCCTCCAATCATACCCAATATACCTTTATCGTCATTGTAAGGTTGTACCATACAGAAATAAATCATTGATTCAAATGGTAATTTGGAACAGACACATTTTCGTCATATTCAAATGAAAATTGTAAATTACTGAAGAAAATTGGTCGGGTAGATTTATATCTATTCAACAAAGCTGCAATCATATCAACATCAAATTTAAAGCAACAACAAATATACATGTACAGAATGGTAGGTTTCCTGAACAAGCTATCATGATGAGACATTTAATGTAAAATGATGACATTTATAGTACCTTCTGTAAAATTCTATGTAAATTCTTATTTTACATATTCTTTAAAATATCACGAACATTTTATCCAAACCATCAACTGGCTGCAAAAATTGTAATTTAAAGAAAATCATTTAATGGATCGTGCAGGCACTGATACACAAATAATCAACATAAACTATGCGTAGATAAAACGCTGATATTTAAATTTCTTAAAAAAATATCAAGTATCTTATCTTGAATTATAAGTAAAAAGTTTGAATTTTTAAAATGTTAATTTTTGAACCATAAACTAAGATAAGAATGAAATTTCCTACACACCAAATGATATCAGATATCCACAGCAGTCCCTTCTGTTCATGTTTTATTGTACAGTATATATATTACATCTTAGGGTCAAAGGTCATAAAAATGAAATTACTTTATTCAAACTAATAAGCAAACAGGCAAGCTTGAGGCAAGGATTGAGAGAATGATTACAGAATTTGTAAGAAAAAATTTCTTTTAACAGATATGTTTTTCAAGTAAGTCCTCTAAAGTCAAGAAATGGGATGCAGAAAAAAAACCCAGTTATAAGCAACTTAAACAAGGGATATGGGCACTTATTAGGGTTGGGTCAAATGTGGTAATGAAACATACTGCACTTGTATAAGACATTTATATTGAAGTTGAGATTTATTACTTTACCAGGCAGATCAAGACATCACCATACCTGAAGAGTGGAGAGATTGGCCAGTAAGATTCGCTGTAGATAGATCTGTTCCTTAAGGTACTCAGCCGAGTGAAATGTCCCATCAGGTTTGCGGACCGACACGCTAACATTCAGAATCTGAGTGCTCACATCAGTGTCATTCTGGATGTTGAGAACAAACACATGTTTTTCTTCCGTCAACATAATGGTTGCCAAGGCATCCACAAAAAACTTGTAGAGAGGGGATAGAAAGGCTGTCTGTGTCATGTTGTTCAGTCGGATTGTAACACTGTTCTGCAACATCTCTGCCCGCACCAACCGCACGTACAGTTGACAGGTTGCTTTGACATCATTCTTACCATCTGAAATATTCAAAATTTGTTTTTATTAAATTACAAGCAAAATTTAGTTATAAATCAAATTAAAATGAGCTAAAGTTAATATCCATACACTTGCCAAATGAAAATCCAGTTGTGGAAGTACAATTTTACTTCATGATCTTGTGACATTTTGTGAAAAAAAATGCTTGAGTAGCAGTTGATGTAGATATAGTGATTGATTTTAAACTTTATTTTTCAACAATTGCAAACAAATTTGTATCATTTTATATTAATCACTATAGATCGCCTGGCTGAAACACGGTGCCTGAGAGGTCTTACAGTGAAACCCACATGGTTGGGCAGGTAACACCAATATACCTTTCATGCCCAATTGGGGCAATTAACCCAGGTTTCCCTCAGGTGAAAGTCCAGTTCATGACTGTTACCATGGCCACTGCACCATCATATTTGGTGCACATGTACTGTGAAGGCTGTAGTCAGACACTGCACTATAACACCCACCTACAGCTTTGTTATTGTTGAGTAGCAAATTGCTAAATTGAGAAAGCTAATAAAATCACAATAGAATGATTTATTTTATTTGTCTTTGGAATGATTTATTTTATTTGTCAACACTTAAATATCAATGAATGATAAAATTATTAAGGTGTTAACCAGGTAAACACTGCACCCAACACCTTAGATCTCTATACCTAACACCACCAGTAGATCAGTATCACATAATATTATACCCAATGACATACACTGCGTGATACACTGGCTGGCCTAGCTACAGGTGATTAGTTTTGTCTTTATTGCATCATTCCCACCAGACCATTGCCCCAGGTAGCCTAGTTCCAAGTCCTAAGGGACCAGATAAAATCATCATTACTGTGGTATATGTATATACGGGTTTATAATTAACATGTGACCTAATTGATGTAAGTTACTGGTATGTAATTAATATGGCAGAAAGATTTCTCAATATTTCAATTAAATCTCAATTTTTTTTCGATGTTTATTTATACCATTTTCATTATTAAAAACAAAATATATTTCTATCAAAACACCTGCACTTTCTAACATTGAGATAGTAATTTGATATTCTGTTCCAGAATACAGAGTGGGATTAGTTGTAATTTAAGACACATCTTTCTGTGGGCGAGATACAGTACATCTGTACATGCGGTGCTGGGAGACCCAACTCGAGCAATATCGTTCTGGAGTTCTTTAGTAAAATGCACAAAACACAAATATGTCTTAACACTTAAAACATAAAGAAGCTATTGACAAGACATCCTGGTAGGCTGGTACAATTAGCAAATGTGTGTTGGCTCCACCTACATTTTCCAATGTTCAACTCCAAACACAAAACAAAATTATTCAGACAGAAAATGACCTCTACTGAACTCTACATTGAAACTCTAATTTGTTATGTCTGGAAAGGGGTTTTTGTATTTTTTAGTTCATTATATTAGAGTGGTACAGGTCCACTTGAAGTGTCAGTAATTATTCCATTCAACACATATAAATATCCAAGCTTACATGCCATCATTATATTACATAATGGATATGGAACTTGTCGGTACACCTATCAAATATTCACGGACCACCAATACCTACATTAATTTCATCAATTAACATCACTCCAAAAAAATTCAATTAGTATTAAGTACTCATTTCGAGACTTTCACTTTTGATTAATGTACGTGACATATTGTAAAATTTGACATTTTTCCCCCTGATCCATCTCTTTTAAAAAGTTTGTGACCTACTTTACAAGCTCAAGAGGAAATGAAAAGGTTTAGAAATGTGTCCTGACGCTAAGGCAAATAGTGATTATAAACTGGGTATTTTTGTCCTCATAAAATCAGGACTATTCCCTTTAAAAACCACACAATACTTTATCACAAGGTTTTGACAGGCCATATAGGAGACCGTGGAACTTTGCATTACAAATTTTACATATCAGCTCTGATGTTGGACGCCATGCATTGATCTACCTTCGTAAACCTGTATAAAATAATACAGGTAAAAAGCAAAAGCTCGGGAAGTATTCGGTGTAAAGCCTGTAGCAGCCATCTGAGCAAGCTGTATCGCAAAGATCTTTTCTAAAATAGAAATTACAATAGCTTATCTATTTCACAAGTATCCTCTGATTTACCTCAGATACGGCCATGAGAAAAAATCCTGTTGAATTTAATTAAAAATATAAACAGGTACAACGCCAGATAACAAACAGTAAAGCTAAAATCTCTTATTCAAACAATCTTGTTCAAATGAATCCCGAATATCTTACCCGACTACCTGCAGCTGACTGGTGACTAAAGAAAAAGTCATTTCCAAAGTGTTTAAAGATGCCTAAAGATACTAGTCAGGCACAAATTCATGCCATTTTGAAACATACATCAGAAGTCATTAGAAAACCACTTCATGTTTTTATGGAAACAATATATACGGTAATGAATGTACTGCTTTCCTTAGAAAACAGTATACATATAATACATAGAAATATACATACACATTTGTTTTATTGAAGTATAATGTAATAAATGTATTTAACTGCTTCCTCCATACGTAGCACCTGTATTGACAGGATTCTCCCTACACGGAGGTGACGCGACCCACTGTAATACCAACACAATGGGTGTTCCCGTGCCACCTGTATAGCGTTATTTACCTAAAACAACTTGACTAATAGTGCTGTGACTTATCCCCAGTCAATATTTGCGCCTAATGGTCACCTTAGCGTGTGATTTGTATACCCTATTTACCAGTACCTGTTGTCCATGTCCAACCTAATCTTAGACAATGTTTGTCTAGTGTATCATTAACTAGCACCTCCTCCGATACCTTATTTAGCTTGAATGTGATTATTATACATCTAGGTATATATCAGGACTCCGCCATTACAGATATATCCACAGTTTAAGATTCTAGAAAATCATACAAGTATTCCATAATCCTCACACAATGTTTGAAAGCTAGGATTAACTATATATAGCTATCACCTTAGTTGATCAATATTTACGCAGTTTTATCCATATTTACCAAGAACTTGCTATAGTATTTCCCACTGGTTTTTAACCCCTTTTCTATAATTTATACCGGACATGTTGAGCCTGTTTCTTCAAAAGAATGCAATATATTTACAATACATGTCAACTTTTAAGTGTTTGTTAATCCATCAAAATGACCAACATGGAAACAATGGCGAGAAACTGGCAACTACAAACAATCCCATCCACCCCACAATTCATGAAATCATTCCTTGAGAATTGTTGTCCTCGTTAATCCTGCACTATCGCTATCTTTAACTATTTTCGATGCATTTTGTGGCCATAAAGAGGGTCTTATCTTTATATAAGGTTGCTACCAATTAAGTAGCTGATCAGGCTATGATATTCATAACCAACTAAAAATTTGGTTATGTTTTTAGCATTCTATACCAATTTACATTACAAATTATATGTCTATAAACCATAATTAAATACAATATGTGTATGGCGCAGCAAGGTAATGAAAAAGCAATTCAATAGTTCAAGGTTCAATTCCTAGAGGAGACAAAAGGAACTAGTTTTCAAAAATGAATTTCATACATTCCTGATAGACATCAACAACAAATCCAGCTTCTACACCACAGTGACAGATTTCCAGTCCAAATGTAGCGTGTTTCGGCCATTACTCAATGTTCTTATCACAGTGATGAGATAAGTAGGTAAACATATCACTATCCAAACATGTGGAGTTTACAGAGGGAAGATAAACCACAGGGTTTCCATTTACTGTCCATAAAAGTCAAGTGAGGGTGTCCAACCCTGTCAGCACACACATACTGCAGTTAGGACATATCAGCATGTATTCTACTCCAAATTTAAATTTCTTTTCTACATGGATCTTTTATCTTTTGAGTTGATGAATCAAGAAAGCTTCATAAATTACATGGATTTCGAAATATTTTTCAGATGATGAATCCAAAGGACTTTTGATGTCCTTTAAGTCACTACACTCTAATTAGTTTTACATTAATTGTTGATTTGATGATAATTCATTGGACATCAATAGGAGCATTATTTGAAAGTTCAAGCTAAAAACTGAACCTTGATCATGATCAATCTAAAAACTAGACAACCTTATTCACCTCAGAAGTTTTTTCCTAATCTACAATTTTTGAAAAATTTCCAGCTACGTTTGTTTAAAGTCCTATGTTACAGTATCTAATATGTCAGGCCTTAAAAGCAAAATATTTCATCAATATATATATATATCATGTTGTGACAGACATTGTGTCTATGTCAAAACTGATCTCATGTCAAATCAATATTTAATGACTACCAGAATACTTTCTGGTAGCAGAGATCATCATAGCCGTCTGATGCTGGTTTTTATTAGATATACATGCCAGGATGGTGATCTGAAAACCTTCTGTTTTATGTTCAGAATGATAACCATCAAGTCAGGCATCAAAATTACCAAATACAACACAAGACATTTCTTGTTTAAGACTTAACAGTTGCATACATGTTGGAGTTGGACGGTTAGGACATTTTAGAATCCCCCCCCCCCCCCCCCCCCATTTATTTAAAGGCATATAATGCATGTGTATAGAATTAACTAAAACTTTAAAACAGGCTAATAGTATGTTCTCAAATGTGAAAAATAAAAAAAAGGTTAAAATGGGCAAAACAAATAAAATGGAAAATCAGTACACACAACTCTTGTGGTAGCAACCATATTGTGATGTAGAAGTGTGTTGGACAATTCTACTTTGTCCATTTACTAAAGATGACCAGATTCCAGTATCCCCCTCCACCCCCTTATAGACCAACCCTCCCTCCTCCAGTTGTCCACCCCCTTATAGCCCCCACCCCTCCCTCCTCCAGCTTTCCACCCCCTTATAGCCCCACCCCTCCCACCTCCAGCTTTCCACCCCCTTATAGCCCCACCCCTCCCTCCTCCAGCTTTCCACCCCCTTATAGCCCCTCCCCCTCCAGCTTTCCATCCCCTTATAGCCCCACCCCTCCCTCCTCCAGCTTTCCATCCCCTTATAGCACCACCCTTAATTCCCTCCTCCAGCTTTCCACCCCCTTATAGCCCCTCCCTCCTCCAGCTTTCCATCCCCTTATAGCCCCACCCCTCCCTCCTCCAGCTTTCCACCCCCTTATAGCCGCACCCTTCCCTCCTCCAGCTTTACACCCCCTGATAGTCCCACCCTTCCCTCCTCCATCTTTCCACCCCCGTATAGTCCCTCTCCTCCCTCCTCCAGCTTTCCATCCCCTTATAGCCCCTCTCCTCCCTCCTCCAGCTTTCCACCCTCTTATAGGACCACCCCTCCCTCCTCCAGCTTTCCATCCCCTTTATAGCACCACCCCTCCCTCCTCCAGCTTTCCACCCCCTTATAGCCCCACCCCTCCCTCCTCCAGCTTTCCACCCCCTTTATAGCCCCTCCCCTCCCTCCCTCCAGCTTTCCATCCCCCTTATAGCACCCCTCTCCTCCCATCCTCCAGCTTTCACCCCTTTATAGGCCCCTCCCCCTCCCTCCTCCCAGCTTTCCATTACCCTTTATAGCCCACTCCACTCCCTCCTCCAGCTTTCCACTCCCCTTATAAGGCCCCACCCCTCCCTCCTCCAGGCTTTCCACCCCCTTATATGCCCCTCCCCTCCCTTCCTCCCAGGCTTTCCATCCCCTGTATAGCCCCACCCCTCCCTCATCCCAGCTTTCCACCCCCCTTATAGCCTCCACCCTTATTCCCTTCCTCCAGCTTTCCACCCCCTTATAGCCCCTCCCCTCCCTCCTCCAGCTTTCCATCCCCTTATAGGACCACCCCTCCCTCCTCCAGCTTTCCACCCCCTTATATGACCACCCCTCCCTCCTCCAGCTTTCCATCCCCTTATAGCCCCACCCCTCCCTCCTCCAGCTTTCCACCCCCTTATAGCCCCACCCTTAATTCCCTCCTCCAGCTTTCCACCCCCTTATAGCCCCTCCCCCTCCAGCTTTCCACCCCCTTATAGCCCCTCTCCTCCCTCCTCCAGCTTTCCATCCCCTTATAGCCCCACCCCTCCCTCCTCCAGCTTTCCATCCCCCTTATAGCCCCACCCTTAATTCCCTCCTCCAGCTTTCCACCCCCTTATAGCCCCACCCCTCCCTCCTCCAGCTTTCCACCCCCTTATAGCCCCACCCCTCCCTCCTCCAGCTTTCCACCCCCTTATAGCCGCACCCTTCCCTCCTCCAGCTTTCCACCCCCTTATAGCCCCACCCCTCCCTCCTCCAGCTTTCCACCCCCTTATAGCCCCACCCCTCCCTCCTCCAGCTTTCCATCCCCTTATAGCCGCACCCTTCCCTCCTCCAGCTTTACTGTGTGATGCATATGATAGGCCCATTCAGAGGACATGACTGTCAGTAATATTTCGTATCAATATCTAAATCCTTAGGTCTAGCATTCAAAAGCCATGATCATTCCTCACACGCCTCCATGAATCAGATGATGACAATAAAATTTCTTTGATAGAATCTTATAAATGGTTGAAGACATTAAGTCAGTGTCAATCTTGATGGCTTATTAAGAGCAGATGGTGAAGCACGTCCACAGCAATGAAATCGTAATTACCACCATAGCCTCAGGTTTGACATTCTCAGCAACTAGTTTCTTTATTCAATGCCGAGGACACTGATTGTCAGTTTAACCAGAACAAAATTTTCAATTCACACTTTTGAATTCATGTGCCTGTAGATGTACCAATTCACAACTCTCCCATTTATGTCTGTTTTCCTTCAACCATTCATGTGTCTCTAGATGTACCTATAGACTCTCCCATTTAGGTGCGTTTTCCTTCACCTTTCATGTGTCTCTAGATGTACCTATAGACTCTCCCATTTAGGTGTGTTTTCCTGTACCAACCCTCCCCTTAAGGTGTTTTCCTACCAACTCTCCCATTTAGCTGTGTTTTCCTTCACCGTTCTGATCAGGTCAGGAAGCAATCCCCAATTTCTCAATTTAGTTAACACAAAAGACGTAGATATAAGTTATCTGGATGAGTTCATTACAATACGTTATCTGGATGAGTCCACTACAATAAGTTATCTGGATGAGTCCACTACGATATAAGATATCTGGATGAGTCCACTACATTATAAGTTATCTGGATGAGTTCATTACAATAAGTTATCTGGATGAGTCCACTACATTATAAGTTATCTGGATGAGTCCACTATGATATAAGTTATCTGGACGAGTTCATTACGATGTAAATTATCTTGATGAGTCCACTACGATATAAGTTATCTGGATGAGGCCATCATGATATATCTGATCTAGATGAGTCAACTACCATGCATACATATGTAAATAAATATATAAATAAATCAATAAATGAAATACTATTTAACCAAGAGACATGTGAAATTACATGTATAGTATCCTTTTTATGCTTTAATGGTCTTATAGACACTCTGGGGAAAATATTTCATTGATCAGTTTATCAAGATTTGTTGAATGAAATCGTACGAAAAAAAAGTAATATTTCTGTAACTGTTCCTTCTGAATACTAAAATTAGTTTTTATTGAATTAAGTTCCACTATATACATATGTATATTGACTATGTGCACAAAGGCAATAATGCCTATTGCATTATAAAGATCTATTTATATATATACGGTAAACCTCCGATTAATTCGAACACGCGGATAGTTCGAACACACATTTTTTTCTAGAAAAACAGTAATTTTTTAGCTAGTAATAGTTCGACCTCTGGCTGTTTATAACTGACACCATTTCGGATAGTTCGAACTTGTCAAATGAAGAACGTAAAGTAAGGTTTTTTTTATCGGCAAACTCAATTGAAAGCTCGCGACGACCCGGCCCCGATGACCGGCCCAGAAAAAATGCCAAGATTTAAATTTGATCAACAAGCACGTTTAGGTTAAAAGATTGTATGCGTGATCATTAGAATGCGTCTGTGATTTAATATATATGCCACATATTTTAGCTTTAATTCGGTTTTTGTTACATTGCAAAATACACCACGCACGAGACAGCTGATTGCAAAATTTAGGCCCCGACAATGTATAAATAACATGCGATATTTGTATTCGCGCTGTGTATGGCAAACTAAGAAATCATCCGTGTATTTTCACATATAGCTAGTGTTAACTTAGCATTATGATTATTTAATTGTGACTGGACAATCTCTTAAGTATTGCCAATCAAGGTATTACCTGAAAACCTGCGACCTCACGCTAGGTAAGCAGGCCACGCGAGGTGTCGCTTGCCCGATCGTGCTGAGTGACGTGAAGAGCATTCATATCCAGTCAAAACAATCCACAGGTGTCCCAATTAGTGATGGATAATTTTGCAGGTATCAACTATGTTTTGTAGATAATACGACTGGGCATATTTACATGTAAAAGCAGACATGTTGATGTTCTGACCTAATTTTACCAACACATATCGCCTATTTTTACAGTAGTGGTTTCGTAAACGGAACAGGTTATGAAGACTGCTTTTGATGTATTTTAAGAGACCATTTATTACAATAATAAAGTGATAGTTTCTCATTCAGATAAAAAATATAATCATGCAAAGATTATACTGTACAAATGTTTAACTTTTGTGTCACAAATGAAACGTGTACTGTAGTGTTATGGGGCCTACTGTAGCTACGCATTGCCCGATCCGCGAGCGACTTCGTGCAAAAACCATCATAATTATCGCGAAATGAAGAACGTTTAACGATCAATTAATATTGAATTAAATGAAAAACTATCATTTTACTTACTTATAAATGTGCCATTGTTCAGGCCGCCGTTGTTACGTATCGGATTTACGATGGATGTGTTTGTGTCTAATGATTTTACTCTGCCGAGATTTCCGCCGATATTGTCTCGAATAGTTCGAACTCACGCATATTTTCTGGAGCATAATTTCGAATAATTTGAACAGGTTCGTCAATATTTATTTAATTTTGTTCGAACTAACCGGAGGTTTACCGTATGTCATCTTTCTGAGTCCAGTGTGATACATGTTATCTGGACAAAAAAAAGTCAATTACTTATTCGTCTGCGTTTGACCAATTTTTCTATCACTAGACCTTGTGTTTATTAAGTCACATTTCAATAGACACTGAAGAAGACTTGCGAGTCTACAACAGGACCAGAGAGTGCATACAGCCTGGCATATCCGAGTCACCATATTGATCAGGGATCAGTACTCTGATATTGATTATCTCAGCATGTCCTCCTAACACAACATGCAACAAGCCAAGCAGTACATAGCTATCTATCCTTTACTACAGTATATTACAGAGAAAACTCAGATTATCTCTTTAGGATTGGAAGTCATGTTCACCAAAAAAACTTGTTTAATATTTACAGTAACAAGTGATCATCAGATTCTGACATCTTACTTGATTTATACCCAAAGAACATGCCCATGTATAATGACCTCTATTTTTGAAAGTGGTAGCTTTAGGATTGCATTTCAAATTGGAGCTACAAAGAGGACAATTTCTCAAATAGAAAAAAATCTTTGTTTTGAATTTTTTGTCTCTCAATAAACCTGTAAGATCAAAGAAAAATTTTAACTCCAAACTCCACTCTAGTTCTTGTACCTTTCCAATCACACATAATTCTAAAATTCACCTTAAAAGATATAGGTCTTATAAATAAAATTAATTGGTACCAACCATTAGCCTTTCAACAGCCTAATATTACTGCATATATTACTGATTATAGAAATATTTCTGATACCCTGACAGACTGTATATGGTCTAATAAAATACATTTTATATAGTGGTAAAGAGTCATAAGGGTACAACTTTCTGGCATGTATTCAAACTTCTATTCTGTCATATGTAAGTCAGTATAGGTTTCCAATTAGTCCCCACAAATACCTCAATACATTCATTCAAGTTAAAACCTTTTATCAGAACAACATTGAAGACTATATTGTTAGACAATGTACATTGATACAATTCACTATTTAACGAGTTATTTTGTAAGCTTTAAATACCAAAACATACTAAAAGCATTGCCAGATATTATTCTTCGTTCTAAAATCACAATGTACTACTGACTATAATGACCTAATACAAATATGTACATTTCGTTTGCCAGACCTGTACCTGGTCAGTTAAAGCTTTTTAATGATTCAGACACAGTGAGTACCCTTTGATCGGTCAGATCAGAGGAAAGTTCGGTCATGTGTGACCATCAAGATACCTACGCTATCAGGTGTGTGATATTGGGGACCTAGAAAAGCTTTGTAACATTAATACAACAAGCTACATAGGGTATAGACTATCTCAGGATATATGGTTGGTTAATTGTCAGTAAACTACCTTCCATCTCCTTTGATCAAACCTAGTCTACCTACTTATAACAATTAAATATCAAATGCCTGATTAAAAAGATAGCTACAGGTACAGAGTGGTCAGATGTTAAAGCTTCTTGGTCAGGTCTTGTCAGTCAGATCAAAGATTGGCAGAAAATATGCAGACAGACATGGAAAACTGGTGCAGACTCCAGCAGTGGAATAAATTATGGAAATCACAACTGAGAACCACATGGTTTTTAGAGTCCAGAAATTATATGCAGGACCACAGAGAAGAAAATGGCTAACTCTAATCCTAAATAAATATTTATGTATCATTCTTGACATTCTTTGTAGAAAAAATAGATGCATCAAATCAAATATGCATGTATGCAGTAGAATACAATGGTATGCACTGCACCAATGCAGCTATCAACACAAGCAGATATCCTCAGCACCAGTGCTTGCCCTATAGGCAGAGGTCAACAGACAATAAATCTCCTACAATCTATAGCCACCATCAGCTCTTTTCCTGCGATCATTAATTCATGTTTTTCCTTGTCAAATCAATATGCAAAATCAATGCCAGACCACTAAACACCGTTTATTCTGAATCAATACCTATTATTTCACAACTCTGTCAAATTGCACATTCATTATATATGTCTGCTTTTTTCCATTATGTTCCCAAATTGAGGTTTCAACATCATTTTTTCAAAGTCAATATCTGTTTCTTTATATATAATTACATCTCTGTCAAACTGTACGTTTATTTTACAGCCGCTAAATGATACTGACATTTTTCCAGAATTTTTTTCGATTCACCTATTGCAGCTAATGGTACATAATGCAAATTCTACAATCTACTCATCTTCTCTCGCCTGTCTGTGGTCGCGGTTAATAAATAGGCTGATATGACTGCAGAGATATGGAACTAGGGACAAATGGACCAGACATTTCAATATAATCGCGAGTAAAATCCCTCTAGCTTTACCTGAAGCAAGAACATTTACATGAGACAAATGTTAATCATTTATGCCACATTGAATGGAGCTTAATCATGATCACCAGCTAATGTATACTTGTTGTTCAAAATTATCTTTACGGGGACAACACAGCTAAATACAAAATGGCCATGACGTAATTTTTGACATGTCATGTATGATAACACTTTGACTCTACACTATATATGAGATAAATCATTACAAAAATATCTCTAGAGTTGTAGAGAGAATATATTTAAGTCTGTTGGCACACTTAAGTTGAAGATCCTAGACTTTCGTATTGAAAACTTTGTGATATCCAATAATGTACAGAAATTATAAGAATATTTTATCAAAATTTCCTGAGAAGCTTTAAAAATGAACAGAAGCTCAACACATGCAATCTGAACCCATACAAGGTATTCGCTTATATCCTTCATCTCACTCCAGATACATATACCACGACAAATATAGCTCAATTGAAGCTCCTAACCTATAGCACTGGAGCTCGAGATCATAACATGATCCTTAGTACAAGAAGCGATATAAATACCAGTAAGCTAAATGGAAACGAATATTTTCAATGTCACAAATAAAATCTCCAGGAAAAGAGAACCTGTTTTTTACCTTACATTTGTAAGGCGTGAAACTACAGCCCTGGGATTAACAAAAGGTTTCAGTAAATCCAGCATTGTTTTCTCCATAAATCAATAGAACCATGAATCTGACAATGGCATTTTGTCTGTCGGTGTAATGGTTGGCACAGTATAGTTCATGCCTAGACTACAAACCAGCAGTACTGTATGTATATTTTATGGCTGTTCCACTAGTACTGCAGTCAGACTTCAATTTTTTTTTTTTTCATGGTAGAATTCTTAGCCTGGTCATGACAGTGGTCAATAATTTTGTTATATGGAGCTGGATATAGTGTTCGCCAAATGGGTTATTTCTGTTGATCAATAATAAAAAAGATGATTTGAATATTTATGAATACCAGAAAATTGTGAACTCTAGTTTAATGCCTCATAATTCACCCACTTTCTTCTGAATTTAATTAATTGTAAATTAATTATGGCAAATTTTAATGAAACCATTGCATATTTTCTTTGAAAATTGACATTGATTTGAACAGAAATAATATGAATGGTTCAACATGGTGGGGGTAAAAGATTCACTTTAGAAAAATTTCAACTTCATAAAAAGGTTCTCATAGATCGATGATCTTGAAAAGCTCTGCAACGTACTTAAAAGTCAATTGATAGCTAAAAGATACAAGCAAAAATAAACAGTGCATTTAATTGCAACGTAGTACTAATGTACTTTTTGATTGACAACTCTAATAAAACACCCATTCTGATCAGTAATCTGAAATCTCCAGTAATTAAAGCACTTTTAGCTAAACACATTTAAACCAATGTGAAATATACAATTTTCAGGCTAATACTGACAATAAAACATGAAACCCAAAGTGTCAGAAACATAATTATTCCAAGATTAAATGAAGAGGAAACTTATTATTGGCCTCGCTACTGGTACAAACTACATATTACAGGAAGGTTTTCCCTATTGTGGGACAGACTGCTCCGGTAGATCAACTTATACTATTCGAAAGAAACTCATTTGAAAAGCGGAATATACTAGGGACCAACAGCCCACAGGTCCCTCGGGAAATAAATTCCATCAGACTATAAAATTATCATATATATCCAATCTAAAGGTCACAAACAGGACCAATAGCAAGCAGGGCAAAAGAAAAACCTTCCTTGTATTTTTGGCCAACTGAACGTTGTAATGCACATACAAGAAATGATAAAATTTCATGTTCAAACCCCTGGGGGTGGCCTTTAGATCTAGAGCAGGTGCCCTCTTCACATCATTAACATTATATATATTAAGAATTGTATTGTGAACCAATTTATTTAAAATTCACTTTTGTACTTCAGGGGCATGTGCACTTACTGATACTGGTCCTAGATCACAATTTTTTTGTGGAAAGTTAAATTATACTGATTAATTTTTTAACCTTCTTCTGAGATATGTGGGCTAGTGAGTACAGATGATTAATTACATAAAGTAAACAGAGACCATATAGCTGCCACAGACTGAAGAATGCCAGTAGTGGCATTATACATGCGACTATTTATCAAACTCTTTGAAAACTTATTATATATTTGTATATAACTACCATACACTAAAAGATGTCTTTATCATATTTTACTTCTCTGCAAATGCAGAAGCCAGTCACCTGTACACCAATTATAGGAAAATGTTGATTTAATTTTTTTGTGAAATTATATAAGGTCTTATTGTGCTAGTCAAGTACATAAAAATGTATACATGACATCAAGTCAAAAATTGTGGTGTCACTGTCATTGTTCCACCTGTAACTTTAACGGGGTGTATGATCATATTTCTTTCTAGAAGTGAATTAGAATACCAGTCATAAGGAAATTCATATACGATATACCTGGGGTAGAATTAAATGATAGGATTTCATTCTAAGCCAAGTCTAAAATGGGTTTCAAACTCACAGGTTTATAACAAACTATACAGGTGATTTACATATACCACACTGTACCACATACCTGATCACGAGATTGGACTTTTTTTTTGTCCAAAATATTAACCCAAATAAAAATGTAGCAGTTTAATTTAACATCAATGAATATTCATACCCAGGTATTGCCTTCTCTACCTGTAACCAACACATGCATAAATGCCTTTCTTTACTCTGCTGATATCCCACACAATTTATGTACCATCAAGCGTTTGGGGTTTGTTTGAAATTATTGTATTATGTAGACAATATTTTCAATAATAAAATATCAAATATGATTTACATCAGCAGAGTTAATGATATGGATAATAAATACACCTGTACATGTAGTGATATTGATAAAGCAGTATTATCTGTAGAATTTAAATTAATAACATCAATATTGACTTGGAACTAAACTTTCAATGTTAATTATATTATACATAAAATTTACGTCATTACATTGTCCAGATGGTGTACTTTCGGGATGGATGAATGCCCACAATTAAAATGCATATATGATTCACTAACAGCTAGCTATTAATTACTCAGTGACTTGAGTTTTCTTAATGTTTTCATTAAGCTATTCAAGTTAATATTTGTCTCTGAACAGAATTCAAGAATAATAGGTATTTAGTCTTAAATATTAAAATCTACAAGTTCTACAACTGAACACATTTACCATGATTTAGTTTCTATGGCACTATAGCTGTAATTCAATAAATATAAAATTCCATAGTGTCAGTGCTCATTTTCTCTAATTAAAATCAATATTGAATCATTATGTCATGTCTGGCAGGTATGTGATAAAAGACTCAAAATCCCCATGCCATATGGTAAGAATGCATAAAATTATGCACACTCAAAAGCAATCAAGCAAATACATGTCTCATGACCACATTTTTAAATGCATTTCCATCATAAATCCTATCATGTAACAGCATATAGTTAGAAATAACAGAAATTTATTATTTAATGAGTCTATAGAGCACTTATACTACACAGGGTGTTTTGTGCATGATCAAATTTTTTAATTATGGCAGTATATCTATATATTGGTCGTGACTATTCAATATAAAACTGATTGGGCCGGCAAAGCAAATTACACATTGTCTTTGTGATCGTAGAAATATTTCCTCAGTCCAACATGAAACTCATCAAATGACCTTGCAATATTCTGTTCCTACTAGTATTGTTACAACAGATTACAAATACACTCCACGAATCAGTTGGACTAGGTACTCCAATTAAACACCTGTACACAATCATTAGCAGGTTGCTGCAGGTGCTTGTGAGAGCTGATTAGGGGCATGGTTATCATTACTACAGGAAGTGATCAGGTGTATTAGACTGGCCCCTGTTACTGCCCCAGGTCATCAATAAACTAAGTCTTCATCCTGTCAGTAATCTATGCCAGCTTAATTGATATTCATCAGAATTTAGTTACTGTTGTTCAAAAATCATGATCACTCTGAATAACTATCAATACCATATTATTCAACTTGAATTTCACCGTTTAATATGTATAACTATAATTTTAAGTATTACTTTATTCTGAAGTTTTCCACGAAGATCTATATAGTCACAATGGAAAAGTTTGTATAAGAATATTTGCTTATTTTCAGATCTAGATTTAATAGTCAAGATTGAAAATGTTACTTAAGTTGATATATTTTGTTTTATAAAAGGGATAATTGGCAGCTGAAAAATCAAAGTAACCAAAAAACGGTGTTTGTGACAATCATAGATTTTTGACACATGTAGTTTATTTAGTGGTATATATATATAATAAATACAATTTGAGAAAAAACTACAATATTTACCAACATCCCTCAACTTGTAGTTTTATAAAAAATCTATTTTCTGTTGATATTTGATAATTAACCAAGTTGGATATTTGGCTATAAGCTAGCTGCCCACAGGTGTTTGTTAATATGATGTCAGATGTGCTGTCCAATTCAATTTGACACATTAGTGTTGCCATATCATATCAATTTAATTTAGAAATCTGTTGACAGCATGTCAAAATCTGCTGTCAGTAGTAAGGTTCTGGTTCCATTGTCCTCTACATATTGACAATAGTGTGAAGTCTCAACAATAGCCAGAGGGATTTATAAATATTAGTCAACATATGTACATTGTTTGTACTCAATCCCACCTGTCAATCAAAATACAGGTCTATCACACAGATGCCTTATAGGTGAAAGTTACATATCGTTATGCATATTTTTTTTTTTTTTTCAAATGTATTTGAAATGAACTTTTACAAATATTATTAATTATTGAAAATTCATGATGGTCAGTTGTCCTTATTAATCAGACTGAGTACAGCATAATCTATTTCAAAATTGTCACAATTTGCTTAATTTTGTTTTTAAGAAGTGCAATAGCACACGATATCTTGAACTAATAACTTTAAACATCTTAAACATATATTAAAATTCCTGCGACTTGATCAAAGCATCCTCCAAGTTTTCCAATACTTCTTACATTATCAAAGTAAATACAACACGTTTTTGTAATATTTAAAGTACTTAACAACTTACCAGACACTTTTACTTGGAAGGTGCCATTCCTGGGAACATCAGAGTTAAGTCTGTAATCTAGAGTTATCTGCCCTGTAGACTGGTTCAGATGGAGGAATTCGGCTTCGTTTCCAGCAACAAACTCATAAATAAGTTTATCTCTGTCAATCTCATCCGGATCTGTGGCAGGGACGCGTCCTATGACTCCCGTAATGAAATTGTCTACAAAGTTGTTGAAAATGATAGTAAAATCCTTTAGAATGGGTTCATTGTCATTAACATCCTGAACCATGATGAGTACAAGAGCTTCACTGAAGAATGGATGAGACCATGCCTTGATCAATACTTGATACACCTTTTTAGTTTCTTCATAATCAAGATATATCAAATTTTTTAGAACAGCTGGACCACCTGGACGATGTTCCAACTTAAAGCTGTCGGCATCACCACCTCCAGCTTTTTCATATTCAACCTCAGCATTGACCCCCTCATCTGGATCAACGGCAGACACTTGAGCAACAACCGAATTCAAAGGGATGTTCTCCATCACTTTTATTTCAATAGTGCTACTAGGAAAAACTGGTTTATTGTCGTTGATATCCAGCACACGAATCGTGATCGTGGTAGAAGTAGAGCGGGCGGGGATACCCTTGTCTACAGCAAAAGCTTTCAACACATAACGGCTTTTGGTTTCTCTATCCAATGGTGCAGCCACTCGAATGGTACCAGATGCAGAATCAATTTCAAAATCGCCACCACCATCATTTCCTCCATCAAATGTGTACTGAATAAAAGCATTTTCCAGTTCATCTCTATCTGTTGCAGATATCTGTAGGACTCTAAATCCATCTTGAGCATTTTCCATAACGTCCTCTTCATAGGATTTTTGAGCAAACTCTGGATTATTGTCATTTACATCATTAATAATGACAGTGACATCAGTGGTTGCAGTTTTGGATGGGACACCATGGTCTTGAGCAGTTACATAAAATGCTTCACCAGTTTTCTTTTCTCTATCTAACTCTACCCGTGTGAAAATTTCGCCTGTAGCAGCATCAATGTGAAATGAAGTGGATCCATGCAGTTCGTATGTCAGTCGAGCATTTTCTCCAACATCATCATCCAAGGCCAATACTTGGTACACAAATGTGTCAATGGCAGTGTTTTCTTCAACATTGATAGTGTAGGGAGTTCCCTGGAATACGGGTGTGTGACGATTGGTGTCCAGAACAAGAATATGAACCTCAGCAGTGTCGGACTTCCCTCCTTTATCCGTGGCACGGACAACAAGGACATACCTCTGATACTAGTTTGTAGTTAAGGGGTTTGTTAACTTTTATCAGACCTTCTCCGTTGAGAGTATTTATTCTAAAAGCATCATCTTGATTCCCAGAAACTATTGAGTAATCTACCAATGCATTATCACCACTATCTGCATCCATAGCGGTCAAACTCAGAATTACTTTGGAGCCAGGTTCCTCATCCTCACGGACTGTCTGATTGTAAACATCGTAACGAAATTCAGGATGATTGTCATTGACGTCGCTGATTATGATTTGTACATCTGTTGTGGCAGACCTTACTTTTGTACCTTTGTCTTGGACTTTTACAACAAAGTTGTACATTTCCCCAGTCTCTCTATCCAATGGTAACTTGACCTTTATATCACCTGTATTTTCATCAATTTTAAATGGAAAATCAACTGGTGTTGACAATAAAGAATAAAACAGTTCACCATTGAGTCCAGTATCTTTGTCTGTGGCTTGGACAGACAGCACAGTGGTGTTGACATCAACATTTTCTTTTACCGAGTGTTGGTATGGGGGTGCATAAAAATATGGGTCGTTGTCATTAACATCCAAAACGTTCACATCGACTACCGTTGTATTTGACCTCATTGGTGACCCACCATCCTGGGCACGAATTAAGAGAGAATATGCCTCCACTCTTTCTCTATCCAATGCCGACTGAATCGACAACTCACCTGTGCTGCTGTCTATCTTGAAGGTATTGTCGGTGTTTCCACCGAAGATGCGGTATGTTATGATTTTGTTATTGCCCTGGTCAGCATCAGTAGCCGACACATAGGCAATGACTGGGGACGAAGTATAATCGTGACTTTCTGGTATATTGACTGTGTATTGTTTCTGTGAGAACTGTGGACTGTTATCATTCACATCCTGTATGTTGATGTTGAGGGTAGCCGTAGAAGACTTCCTCATGGATGTCTCTCCTTGATCCATGGCTTGTACCAATAGCTGATAGGTGGCCGTTGCTTCTCTATCCAGCAGTGTCTTTGTTGTTATACTTCCAGATATAGGGTCAATCATGAATGTCTGACCAGCTGGTCCCGACGGGTTTATAATTCTATACCGTATCTCCTGATTGTCACCAGAATCTTTATCTGTAGCCCTAACAGACATAATAGTAGTTGAAATACCAATATTTTCCTTGACATCTTGGTAAAAAACACTCTTCTCAAATACTGGAGCATGGTCATTTACATCTGCCACTTCAATGTTTAGAAAAGTTTGGGCCTGTCTAGAAGGAGAACCGTTGTCTGTTGCTATAACTTGAAGGTAATGGACACGAATTTCTTCACGATCTAATCGCTTGGTCGTGTTGACACGCCCCATGATGGGATGAATGGCGAACATTTCCTTACTCCTCTGGTCACTAGTAGCCTCCAAACTGTAGGTCAGTGTGCCATCGTTTCCAGTATCTGGATCTGTGGCCGTAATCGTTATCACATGAAAGCCAGGATTTTGTTCCTCCAGGACACTTTTGGTATACATATTTTGTTCAAATTCTGGGGGATTGTTTATTGCAATAGCTCGTTTTAAACGCATATGATTGGAAGCCTGTCTAACTTCATACATAGTGGGGGTGTTTTGGACATTCCTTAAATTATGGACCACGACATTCACCTTCATATCTGTCTCCATGCCTTTACAATACATTATAAGATTAAAATTGATAGTCCAGTCATGGCTGTGTAAGCATACCTGTCTGTCGGTGAGAATGGAATCCGTTTTCCTGTCATGAATCACACCTGGAGTATCGATACTGGTTACGAAATTATTGCATGATTGGAATGATACTGGAATGTTATGATTGATATATAAAATGTTTTGATCTGGCTGAAGACAACCGTTTTCATTTAAAATGGTACCATAGACGACAATGAAATACACCTGGTCGTGATTCGTCCGTTTTTGTTTTCTATGATCCACAAGAGTTAGGCAATGTTCCCCCTGTAATAACAGGGTAGTAACGGTATGATTAGCGGGCACCTGTCCTCGTGTTTGATGGGTATTTTTCCTGGCTAACACCCTGTATAATGAGGGACGGTCCTCTTTCCAACATGGCATTTTTTTATTGAGATACACTACCCCCGTGGTAGAGTCAAGCGTCACAAACCCGAGGGCCCGGGCGCTCGTGCTGTAAATGTCTACACTGTAAGACCAACCGGGCCCATGACTCACATTGAACACTTCACTTCCAATTTCAGCAACACGCGGAATAACAACCATGAAACATAAATTAGGAATTATCTGTAGCATAAGCCACAGCACGACACACATACACTTCCACATTCCGTTGGTTAGAACAACCATTTTCACTATCTAAACACAGTAGAAATCCACCCGTGTGTATAATACACAACTCCCTTTATTCGACGCCACTGTTTACCGCACGTTCTCAGGTACCTAATACCTCCCTCGACAAAACAGCGAGGTCTATTGTCACCAAGCAGTTTTAAATCCTTACATTATTCCATTTTGACATCACTCTCCATTTACGAATCCATTCCGTCGACTTTGCCAGAAATCCAGCGTATGTGTCTCTCCAACGCTGGCACAGCCATCGATTCGATACCGATCACTTCAAAAATGGCTGCGCTGAACTTCAATAGGTTGACAGGCTGTTCCTCGAACCTCCCTAACAGTGTGTAGTCAGTGAAGACATGATATGGTTGGCTGATGATACGTACAATCGGTTACCAAGTCATTGCAACTGTTCGAATGGGCACTTTTATTGTCGATATATTACGCAACGAAATTGACATTTGAAAGAAATAGCAGACAGCTAGGGAGGTACTCGGAACAGCGAAGTATCAATAATTTTATTAAAACCACGTGACACAATCAAGGTACTCGATCGATATCATAAGGAGCGGGTCTAAGATATCAACAATTGATAAGACTAGTCCAATCACAACAGGTAATCCAATTCGAAAAGATTACTTTTGTAAACAGCTTAGGAATCTAAACGTTTCTTTAGAATTTCTTACGGAATCTGGTTATCGATCTAATTGAATTACAATTAAATGTTTGCAGACATTCCCAATATTATTGGCTAAGTATTTTTTGTGGATTATTAACACAAGACTAACTTTTGAACTAATGATATTTACTGTTACTATCAGTTCGTCTGGCAAATTAATATACAGGGATGCTTGTTAATACGTTATAAACACTTGATTTTATCCAAACAAATTAAAATCTACATTACACGATCAATAGTCATCAATACCTGTGTGTCTAGTATCATTTATTTGTCGATTGTTTACTTGAACCAGATAACCTCATGATACATCGTAAGTGTATTTGCATTTATTGATGTATTTTTCTCTCTGTGTAAAACTACGAAACAGTAGTTAAAAAAAACAAAAACAACCTCGGATAAAGCAGAGTAATTAAAAACGCAGAGTAATATTAAGCAATCAATCTTTATTTCCCCAGTCTGGAGATAACTGGATTAATCATTGAAATAATGTCCTGACTATATTACACTTAACAATGTTGGGGGAAATCTTATTGTTTCCCACTACATTTTCGTATGATATGGCTTATATAGCCTGGATCTAAATTCCCTTATCTCAGGATTTTGATTGAAATCCTATTGTTCCTCTTTACCACTCTCTCTCCTTCAGATTTGTCTTCATGCTGTAAAAACTGTCGGGATGTCAGTGAAACCCTTTGGACTATAGCAACACATAACTGAGTGGAATACTATGCATAAAACAGATCTATAGTATAGATCGAGTATTCACAAACTCACAAATACTCTGTTCTGAAACGGAATAAGTCTGACGTAGTTGTGTCCCTTGGAGCAGTAACATGTGAGTGCAGCATTTTGTTGGCACCAACGAATTTGAACCGAACATATTTAGAATGTAACAAACTGCTGAAATATGGCGTGCGAATAACACAGCGGCGTATGGGACATCCCCGAATCCCCTCGGGATATGGAGGAGCATCCTCAGCATCGGATACATATGGGTAGCTCTCCCAATAGACGTTTTGTGTTTAATCATAATATAAACTTGTTAATACTAAAGACACTGTTAGATATCTTCTATTTATTGCATTGTTGAAGCTGTTAAGAATATATTGTAACTTTCATTTCTTTGGTTACAACCGATTTGTTTTTATCAAACAACTATTACTGTAGCCGATTCGAAGGTGACAGCGTAAACATCGAAACGTCACACTCTTAAATATCATATTGGTTATGTCATATAACTTCTATCATATTTACTTCACCAACCCGAAGAAAATGTTCCAGAACTATTACCACGATAATTAATATACTCGTAGGTTCACGAACTTATATTCATTGATTCCCGCGCTTACTCATTGATTCCCGCGCTTATATACTCATTTATTCCCGCACTTATAATCATTGATCCCCGCGCCTATACTCATGTATTCCCACGTTTATGTATTCCTTGTTCTCATAGAATTATCCATTGATTCAATCATGTTAACACAGGCACATTTCCCCCTTTTTGTCTTTATGTAACCCTGGTAAATACTAGCCGCAATATACCGCTCGGCTAGAGAGATCTTCTCTTTAGCTCGATCGGTTGAGCGTAAGACTAGTAAGCCAGATGTCCCGAGTTCGATCCCTAGCGGAGGCAGTGATTTAGATTTAATCAATCATGCGCTCTGTTATAATGGCGCCCATGTAGGGATCCGTTCTGGGGCACATCAATGCGCATTAAACCCTTTAACTATTGCTAAAATTGTAAAAATTAAAGTATACCCATCTGCACTCTACGGATGTGAACTGTGGGTACTTTCAAATACTGAATTATTGATGCTAGAAAGAGCTCAACACTTTATTGTAAAGTCAATTCAAGGTTTTGGAAAAAGAACAAGAACTGATATGTGTACTTCCTTGATTGGATGGCTCTATATAGAAGCGTACATTGATTATAAAAAACTTTTGTATTTAGGTAGGATCTACAGAATGAATAGAAATAACTTAATCTGCATAGTATTCATTTCGAGATTTTTTATGTACATAGTGAACAACTGTAGTCAAAAAAGTTTTATACCCGATATCGTTAGAATACTTAAGAAGTATAACTTATATGAATATATTGTACTTTTTCTTGATGATGGTAGCTTTCCAAACAAAATACACTGGAAGTCATTGATTTATAAATCTGTATCAAATTATGAAACTAATGCTTGGTTGCATAGAATGTCTAATGACGCAGACTTCACACGATCTTTATTGCTGCATGATGGTCTTAAACCTCATTCTTTATGGCAATTAGCTTTGCGTCATCCAAATTGTCTTTATAATATTGGATACATAATGAAATTGATTGTAACTGTTCGGGTAAGTAATGTTCAGCTTTTATGTCACCACTGTGGCCTTTTCTACACAGATTTTGTAACTCATGTTATTTTGCAGTGTTCTGTAACGGATAATATCCGTGATAATCTATGGTGTATTATAACACCCATTTCAAATATAGAACTAAGTACATTTCTGCATTCACTACCTGATTATTCATTAATACATATTTTTCTAGGTGGTCCAATGAACCATCAGGTGAATGAATCTGATCATGAAGAATTTAGATTAGAGTCCATATATGCCATAAAACGAATGTTTGATCTGTACACATAATTAATACATGTAGTATAATTTTTTTTTTTATGTACATGGAATATAAGACATATATACTACTCAACTTATATCTATGATAATTAACTACATGTATATGTATATAACATTATATTGTGAACTCGCATGCACTTTTTTGCTTGATATCACTATGTAAATAGTCACGTATTATCTACGTTACATTGATTGTATTTGTATTATCATGCTCTTCTTTGTGGAGGAAATAAAGATGATGATGATAATAATAATAATTAATAATGACAATATCTGTTGACGATGAAGTTATAACGTTGACCTGTGCATTCGCCATTCCGCGTAAGATAAACAAAAACTATTTCTATTTACTAAACCTGAAACAGATACACACAAGATTATTGTTCTGCAAGAACTGATCTATAAAGTAATCATATGATAATCTAAACACATCTGGAAAAAAGCAATATATGTATACCTATTTGAAGAAAACCAGTACTAATTAAACCTGAAACAGATATCACAAGAATATTACAATAGTTCTGCAGTTACTGATTTATATAATAACAAATATAAAAAAATCCAATACAATACAAATGTACATGTATAGCTATTCTAAGTAAGATAAAATATAAACAAAAATGTTACTGCTAACTAAATATAAACATGGAACAGATATAACTTTTAAAAGAATATTACAATAATTCTTCAACAACTTAATTATTCATACCAATCTGAAAAACATAAAGTTAATCAATAGGGAAAAAAATACAAAGTCTATCTAATATTGCTTTACAGTGAAAAGTATGAATTTAAGATTCCGTAATAATGCCAATTTAAATGCCAATTTACACTAACTCTGAAAACAAACGCAAATTAAATCAATACGACACAAAATTTAACAAAATGTTAAAGTTTGATAAAGTATCCAACGATACAATTGTTTTTGATAATTCAAATATAAAAGCAAAATATGATGATTTTCCAAAGCGTGCTTCAGTTTTATACACTATTTCTGAAACAGTTTGACGATCATCAATACAATACAATGAAATACAATAATATTTTATCAGTAGCTATTGCTTTTCTGATCACCCAACAGGTGAGTTGATTTAACTGTGTTCTGATTTACCTTTTACTGAGGATATTTCTGTAACAGACTATAACTACCTATCAACACACCTATGTAAACACCCCACCCTGACGAGAGTTGGTGTTCGGGGAAGACCCGAAGAAGGCTCGGGGAAGACCCCAAGAAGAGTACACGAGCTCATATGGTAAAATATTTGTCGAGAGTAAGAGTTGTTTCCCTTGAGTGTAAGAGGATCTTCACTGTATATTTGTATTTTGTCTAGTGTAGTTGTTTTCTTACCTAGTAAATTGTTAACCACCGACTGGGTTATCGTCGTGTCTGACAACACCTATTACAATAAGAGTTAAGTTCATCATTAATGACAATACCTGAGATCTCGACAAAGCTACTGTCAGAATCAGGACGTTTTCAGTTTTGGCGTTGTGATCACCTATCAACAGATTATTGCTAACATTAGGTTAAAACTCAAATAGTTTATTTTCTATTTCACTAAACACTTCAGAGGACGAAAATCGGGAGTTTTCAGGCAGTCTATAGGTACAACCTATAAATGTTGTATATTAGTTATTACAAGTAAATAAATAAATGATGTAAATTATATATCGTATTCCGCTATGGCGTGTCAAACGTTGCAATATTCAATAATTGTATATATATATCTATATATATAATACAAAACATTTATGTGCAATAATTTTAGATATATGTGCAATACAAAATATAAATGCAATAAAAATATTTATAAAAAATAAACTATATTTATCCGCAATATTTATATTTGTGTTTTTAAAATAGTTACAAATATATATGCAATAAAAACATATGTATATGCAATAAAAAATATATGTTAGAAAAAATATATTTGCGCAATAAATATATTTTATTGCACAAAATATTTTTATTGTACATGTATACAGAGACATATATACAGATATATATGTCTCTGATGTATATATATATATTATTGCACAAAATATTTTTATTGTATATATATATATATATCTATATTATTTCACATATATTTACAATTATTGCACATACGTTTTATTAAAGTGTCACGTATCACAATTCAATGTTGTTTCGGTCTGACGACAGACGATTGTTCAGACACGCCGTACATTTCAGTGTACGCATGGGTAGACATGACCTACAAGGTATGAATGACATAACAGAATTGAGTAAGCCCACAACGACTACCATTGTAGGAGCCTTAGCAGCATGATTTGACGATGGCCAAGATAGAAAACGAACAGTTATGGCGGTTTGTCTTGGCCGGTATCTCCAACATGAGCGCTGCTACAAGTAAGTATACATTTTATAGCCCAACATTATAAGATCTACTGAATCCACGGCGTCCACATCTTCACACACACGTTACACACACACACCATCACACATACACACACTGACGCCTGTTCTTATTACGGTCCGCCTGTCATTTGTGTTGTTATTTTGACGGAATGTCGAAAGTGGAACCTATGGTGGAACTTATGACGTTCTTTTTAAATACATGTATCCCTAAAATGGAGTAGAACCAGGCCCTGATGGGGCTGGCTACTGGTAAATACGTATTCTATTTATAGTATATAGTATACATATAAGAGAGTGTCGAGTAAGATTGGAGAAAAATAACAAAATGGTTTGTAATCAATGATGAACCCCTTGACTTTACGTGGTTTACTTGTTAAGGGATAATTACAGAAACACTAAAAACAGATATTTCAATATGAAATTATTGGAATTTGATACGATGACCAGAGACATATATAGAGAATATGGTCTTGTTTATCGTGCACATTGTTGTCATTTATCCGTATTCTCGAAAACCCCATAGGGACTTTTCGAAAATTGGAGATTCCCGCCGATCTTTCCTGCGGTGTGCTGGACTTTCAGGGCGATCTCGATAAGGGATATGCTTGAGTGGTCACGAATAAAGGGAGTCACCACTTGACGGGAAAATAGCGATGTTACTTATCTTTCTATATATGTCTCTGATTATACCGGGTATATCTCACATAACATAGATGAGTCTGACAGAGGGACGGTCGGACTAACCCAAACTTCGTTGTGAGGGATATTCTACTACAAAAAATGACGTGTATAACGAAAGGCCGTATGTGTTTCTCCGACAAATTTTTACTGAATTATGTTTTGGAGGAAATAGGCGACTTCTATGGATTGAATAGAATGTGGATGTTACAAGATACAGGGGATTCTATTTCATGTATAAATATTTGCTGGGTAGGGCTGTTTAAGACCTAGTTTGATATTTCACACGTCTGGCTTATGACCACAGACGTGTCCACCAGCGCACTTAACATTCAAACACTGTACCTTAGAGATTATCAAGTGCTATAAAATGATGCGATATCTCGCATAACATTTAAATAATATAAAGAAAAACAACAGTGGGTTTGAAGTGTATATCTCACACAAAATTTAGATAAAGAAAATAAAAGTGGTTTTGAATTGTATATACAGAAATCTACAGTAAAATATCAACATGGTTCTGTTCAAATCAAACTGGTCTCCATCGCTTGGGCGTTAATAATTATATCAAACGTACTAGCAAAATGATCTAAAACCAACTTCGACAAGCTGTACCAACTGACACTTTGAATCTTTCTTTGGGTGGTCCAAATGTAATAATAATATTACAAATGTAAAGAGTCTGTACCAATGTATAGAGTCTGTACCAATGTATGGAGTCAATGTATGGAGTCTGTACCAATGTATGGAGTCAATGTATTGAGTGTGTACCAATGTATGGAGTCTGTACCAATGTATGGAGTCTGTACCAATGTATGGAGTCTGTACCAATGTATGGAGTGTACCAATGTATGGAGTGTGTACCAATGTATGGAGTCTGTACCAATGTATGGAGTCTGTACCAATGTATAGAGTCTGTACCAATGTATGGAGTCTGTACCAATGTATGGAGTCTGTACCAATGTATGGAGTGTGTACCAATGTATGGAGTCAATGTATGGAGTCTGTATCAATGTATAGAGTCTGTATCAATGTATAGAGTCTGTACCAATGTATGGAGTCTGTACCAATGTATGGAGTCTGTACCAATGTATGGAGTCTGTACCAATGTATAGAGTCTGTACCAATGTATAGAGTCTGTACCAATGTATGGAGTCTGTACCAATGTATGGAGTCTGTACCAATGTATAGAGTCTGTACCAATGTATGGAGTCTGTACCAATGTATGGAGTGTACCAATGTATGGAGTTTGTACCAATGTATGGAGTCTGTATCAATGTATAGAGTCTGTACCAATGTATAGAGTCTGTACCAATGTATAGAGTCTGTACCAATGTATAGAGTCTGTACCAATGTATGGAGTCTGTACCAACGTATGGAGTGTACCAATGTATGGAGTGTGTACCAATGTATGGAGTCTGTATCAATGTATATAGTATGTACCAATGTATAGAGTCTGTACCAATGTATGGAGTCTGTACCAATGTATAGAGTCTGTACCAATGTATAGAGTCTGTACCAATGTATGGAGTCTGTACCAATGTATGGAGTGTACCAATGTATGGAGTCTGTACCAATGTATAGAGTCTGTACCAATGTATAGTGTGTACCAATGTATAGAGTCTGTACCAATGTATGGAGTGTGTACCAATGTATGGAGTGTGTACCAATGTATGGAGTCTGTATCAATGTATAGAGTCTGTATCAATGTATAGAGTCTGTACCAATGTATGGAGTCTGTACCAATGTATAGAGTCTGTACCAATGTATGGAGTCTGTACCAATGTATAGAGTCTGTACCAATGTATAGAGTCTGTACCAATGTATGGAGTCTGTACCAATGTATGGAGTCTGTACCAATGTATGGAGTCTGTACCAATGTATGGAGTCTGTACCAATGTATAGAGTCTGTACCACTGTATGGAGTCTGTACCAATGTATAGAGTCTGTACCAATGTATAGAGTCTGTACCAACGTATGGAGTCTGTACCAACGTATGGAGTGTACCAATGTATGGAGTCTGTACCAATGTATAGAGTCTGTACCAATGTATAGTGTGTACCAATGTATAGAGTCTGTACCAATGTATGGAGTCTGTACCAATGTATGGAGTGTGTACCAATGTATGGAGTCTGTATCAATGTATAGAGTCTGTATCAATGTATAGAGTCTGTACCAATGTATGGAGTCTGTACCAATGTATAGAGTCTGTACCAATGTATGGAGTCTGTACCAATGTATAGAGTCTGTACCAATGTATAGAGTCTGTTCCAATGTATGGAGTCTGTACCAATGTATGGAGTCTGTACCAATGTATAGAGTCTGTACCAATGTATGGAGTCTGTACCAATGTATGGAGTGTACCAATGTATGGAGTGTGTACCAATGTATGGAGTCTGTATCAATGTATAGAGTCTGTACCAATGTATAGAGTCTGTACCAATGTATAGAGTCTGTACCAATGTATGGAGTCTGTACCAACGTATGGAGTGTACCAATGTATGGAGTGTGTACCAATGTATGGAGTCTGTATCAATGTATATAGTATGTACCAATGTATAGAGTCTGTACCAATGTATGGAGTCTGTACCAATGTATAGAGTCTGTACCAATGTATAGAGTCTGTACCAATGTATGGAGTCTGTACCAATGTATGGAGTCTGTACCAATGTATAGAGTCTGTACCAATGTATAGTCTGTACCAATGTATAGAGTCTGTACCAATGTATGGAGTGTGTACCAATGTATGGAGTGTGTACCAATGTATGGAGTCTGTATCAATGTATAGAGTCTGTATCAATGTATGGAGTCTGTACCAATGTATGGAGTCTGTACCAATGTATAGAGTCTGTACCAATGTATGGAGTCTGTACCAATGTATGGAGTCTGTACCAATGTATGGAGTCTGTACCAATGTATGGAGTCTGTACCAATGTATGGAGTCTGTACCAATGTATGGAGTCTGTACCAATGTATAGAGTGTGTACCAATGTATAGAGTCTGTACCAATGTATAGAGTGTGTACCAATGTATAGTGTCTGTACCAATGTATAGAGTCTGTACCAATGTATAGAGTCTGTACCAATGTATAGAGTCTGTACCAATGTATAGAGTCTGTACCAATGTATAGAGTCAATGTATAGAGTCTGTACCAATGTATAGAGTGTGTACCAATGTATAGAGTCTGTACCAATGTATAGTCTGTACCAATGTATGGAGTCTGTACCAATGTATAATCTGTACCAATGTATGGAGTCTGTACCAATGTATAGAGTCAGTACCAATGTATAGTCTGTACCAATGTATGGAGTCTGTACCAATGTATAGAGTGTGTATCAATGTATAGAGTGTGTACCAATGTATAGAGTGTGTATCAATGTATAGAGTGTGTACCAATGTATAGTCTGTACCAATGTATAGAGTCTGTACCAATGTATAGAGTGTGTACCAATGTATGGAGTCTGTACCAATGTATAGAGTGTGTATCAATGTATGGAGTCTGTACCAATGTATAGAGTGTGTACCAATGTATGGAGTCTGTACCAATGTATAGAGTGTGTACCAATGTATGGAGTCTGTACCAATGTATAGAGTGTGTACCAATGTATAGAGTCTGTACCAATGTATAGTCTGTATCAATGTATAGAGTGTGTACCAATGTATGGAGTCTGTACCAATGTATGGAGTCTGTACCAATGTATAGAGTCTGTACCAATGTATAGAGTCTGTACCAATGTATAGTCTGTACCAATGTATAGAGTCTGTACCAATGTATAGTCTGTATCAATGTATAGAGTCTGTACCAATGTATAGAGTCTGTACCAATGTATAGTCTGTATCAATGTATAGAGTCTGTACCAATGTATAGAGTCTGTACCAATGTATGGAGTCAATTCATAGAGTGTGCATCAATCGATAAAGTATATTCTAAATCATGTTTTGATTTAGTGACGCCGTGACCTTTGACCTTGACAATTTTTTACAACTTGGTTCAATGCTTTTTGATTGGCTTACACTTAAAGGCCACTTGGTAAAAAAAGGAAATGGTAACACACAAACAGGACGAAAACAGGACGACGCAATTATTTTGTGTTCATGATGTGTTTTTTTTTATAGATTTCTATCATATTATTGCTTTGAGAATAATAACATTGATATTTTTATTTGAGAATAATAACATTGATATTTTTATTTGTTACGATTTATAATATTTCGACACATTTCCGAAACTGTCAGTTTTGCATGTTATTAAGCGGCATTTCACTTATTAACGTATCCTTATAATGCTCATAATTGTTTTATATTGTGGTAGAAGTAGGTCACACACACTCGGTTGTGTGGCCTCTATTTCTATAACGGTGTGGTCACATTTGATAATTAGCAACCATTCTTTCCGTTGTTTCGATTTACTAGGATTGCTCGCCATGATTGTTTGGGTTATATTGTTAATGAAATTGCTTTATACACGTTTTAACCGTCATACTTCAGGTTAGACTAGAGTTTGGTGAACACTAACAAAATATACCCATGATTACAATTACAGTCACAAATCCCGTGGACGTCATCAAGATACGTATGCAACTAGAAAATGAGCTGGCATCACAGAAAGGAATCGAGATACTCCGAAACCGGTACTACGACGGCTTCATCAAGGGCGGAGTGAGGATCGTTAGTGACGAAGGAGTCCGTGGGCTGTATAAGGGGTGGGTAACATCGTCATAGACGAGGGAATCAGGGGGCTGTATAAGGGGTGGGTAACATCGTCATAGACGAGGGAATCAGGGGGCTGTATAAGGGGTGGGTAACATCGTCATAGACGAGGGAATCAGGGGGCTGTATAAGGAGTGGGTAACATCGTCAGTGACGAGGGAAACCATGGACTGTATAAGGGGTGGGTAACATCGTCAGTGACGAGGGAGTCCGTGGACTGTATAAGGGGTGGGTAACATCGTCATGGACGAGGGAGTCCGTGGACTGTATAAGGGGTGGGTAACATCGTCATAGACGAGGGAATCAGGGGGCTGTATAAGGGGTGGGTAACATCGTCATGGACGAGGGAATCTAGGGACAGTATAAGGGGTGGGTAACATCGTCATAGACGAGGGAATCCAGGGACTGTATAAGGGGTGGGTAACATCGTCATAGACGAGGGAATCAGGGGGCTGTATAAGTGGTGGGTAACATCGGCATAGACGAGGGAATCCAGGGACTGTATAAGGGGTGGGTAACATCGTCATAGACGAGGGAATCAGGGGGCTGTATAAGTGGTGGGTAACATCGGCATAGACGAGGGAATCTAGGGACAGTATAAGGGGTGGGTAACATCGTCATAGACGAGGGAATCAGGGGCTGTATAAGGGGTGGGTAACATCGTCATAGACAAGGGAACTCAGGGGGCTGTATAAGGGGTGGGTAACATCGTCATAGACAAGGGAACTCAGGGACTGTATAAGGGGTGGGTAACATCGTCATAGACAAGGGAACTCAGGGACTGTATAAGGAGTGGGTAACATCGTCATAGACGAGGGAATCAGGGGGCTGTTTAAGGGGTGGGTAACATCGTCATAGACGAGGGAATCAGGGGGCTGTATAAGGGGTGGGTAACATCGTCATGGACGAGGGAAACCATGGACTGTATAAGGGGTGGGTAACATCGTCATGGACGAGGGAATCTAGGGACTGTATATGGGTGGGTAACATCGTCATGGACGAGGGAATGTAGGGACTGTATATGGGTGGGTAACATCGTCATGGACGAGGGAATGTAGGGACTGTATAAGGGGTGGGTAACATCGTCATGGACGAGGGAACTCAGGGACTGTATAAGGGGTGGGTAACATCGTCATGGACGAGGGAATGTAGGGACTGTATAAGGGGTGGGTAACATCGTCATGGACGAGGGAATCAGGGGGCTGTATAAGGGGTGGGTAACATCGTCAGTGACGAGGGAACTGAGGGACTGTATAAGGGCTGGGTAACATCGTCAGTGACGAGGGAACTCAGGGCCTGTATAAGGGTTTGGTAACATCGTCATGGACGAGGGAATCCAGGGCCTGTGTAAGGGGTGGGTAACATCGTCATGGACGAGGGAACTCAGGGCCTGTATAAGGGGTGGGTAACATCGTCATGGACGAGGGAACTCAGGGCCTGTGTAAGGGGTGGGTAACATCGTCATGGACGAGGGAATCAGGGGGCTGTATAAGGGGTGGGTAACATCGTCATGGACGAGGGAACTCAGGGCCTGTATAAGGGGTGGGTAACATCGTCATGGACGTGGGAACTCAGGGACTGTATAAGGAATAGGTAACATTGTCAGTGACGAGGGAATCCAGGGACTATATAAGGGGGAGGGTAACATCGTCAGTGACGAGGGAACTGAGGGACTGTATAAGGGGTGGGTAACATCGTCATGGACGAGGGAAACCATGGACTGTATAAGGGGTGGGTAACATCGTCATGGACGAGGGAATCAGGGGGCTGTATAAGGGGTGGGTAACATCGTCAGTGACGAGGGAACTGAGGGACTGTATAAGGGCTGGGTAACATCGTCAGTGACGAGGGAACTCAGGGCCTGTATAAGGGTTTGGTAACATCGTCATGGACGAGGGAATCCAGGGCCTGTGTAAGGGGTGGGTAACATCGTCATGGACGAGGGAACTCAGGGCCTGTATAAGGGATGGGTAACATCGTCATGGACGAGGGAACTCAGGGCCTGTGTAAGGGGTGGGTAACATCGTCATGGACGAGGGAATCAGGGGGCTGTATAAGGGGTGGGTAACATCGTCATGGACGAGGGAACTCAGGGCCTGTATAAGGGGTGGGTAACATCGTCATGGACGTGGGAACTCAGGGACTGTATAAGGAATAGGTAACATTGTCAGTGACGAGGGAATCCAGGGACTATATAAGGGGGAGGGTAACATCGTCAGTGACGAGGGAACTGAGGGACTGTATAAGGGGTGGGTAACATCGTCATGGACGAGGGAAACCATGGACTGTATAAGGGGTGGGTAACATCGTCATGGACGAGGGAATCAGGGGGCTGTATAAGGGGTGGGTAACATCGTCAGTGACGAGGGAACTGAGGGACTGTATAAGGGGTGGGTAACATCGTCAGTGACGAGGGAACTCAGGGCCTGTGTAAGGGGTGGGTAACATCGTCATGGACGAGGGAACTCAGGGCCTGTATAAGGGGTGGGTAACATCGTCATGGACGAGGGAATCAGGGGGTCGTATAAGTGGTGAGTAACATCGTCATGGACGAGGGAATCCAGGGCCTGTATAAGTGGTGGGTAACATCGTCAGGAAGAAGGGGATCAGGGGGTCGTATAAGTGGTGGGTAACATTGTCAGTGACGAGGGAACTCAGGGCCTGTATATTAGGGGTGGGTAACATCGTCAGTGACGAGGGAATCAGGGGGCTGTATAAGGGGTGGGTAACATCGTCATGGACGAGGGAACTCAGGGCCTGTGTAAGGGGTGGGTAACATCGTCATGGACGAGGGAACTCAGGGCCTGTATAAGGGGTGGGTAACATCGTCATGGACGAGGGAATCCAGGGCCTGTATAAGTGGTGGGTAACATCGTCAGGAAGAAGGGGATCAGGGGGTCGTATAAGTGGTGGGTAACATCGTCAGTGACGAGGGAACTCAGGGACTGTATAAGGGGTGGGTAACATCGTCAGTGACGAGGGAAACCATGGACTGTATAAGTGGTGGGTAACATCGTCATGGACGAGGAAATTCAGAGACTGTATAAGGGGTGGGTAACATCGTCAGTGACGAGGGAACTCAGGGCCTGTATAAGGGGTGGGTAACATCGTCATGGACGAGGGAACTCAGGGCCTGTATAAGTGGTGGGTAACATCGTCAGGAAGAAGGGGATCAGGGGGCTGTATAAGGGGTGGGTATCATCGTCATGGACGAGGGAATCCAGGGACTGTATAAGTGGTGGGTAACATCGTCAGGAACGAGGGAATCTCGGGACTGTATAAGGATGGGTAACATCGTCAGTGACGAGGGAATCCAGGGACTTTATAAGGAATAGGTAACATTGTCAGTGACGAGGGAATCCAGGGACTATATAAGGGGGAGGGTAGACGATGCTACCTGGGGACTGTATAAATGGTGGGTAACATCGTCATAGACGAGGGAATCAGGGGGCTGTATAAGTGGTGGGTACCATCGTCATAGACGACGGAATCCAGGGACTGTGTAAGGGGTGGGTAGAAAATTTGTTTTCGTGCGATACCTATTTAATCACCCAACTTTCTTTGCAAGCGACACATCAACTTCTGCGGGGAATGAAAAAGATGATTATTATAATGGTTTCCCACTGTATATATTTCCTATTACAGTCGAATCTGTCCAAACGACCATCTCTATTTAGCGACCCTCTGTTCTAAGCGACCATTTCAATTCCTCCCGAGCGTTTTCGCTATATATTTTAACTTGTATATAAAACATTTCTCCCGTTGTAGAAGATATATTTTCTATTATATAATATATGTTTCCCACTGTATAAGATATATTTTCTATTATATAAAACATGTCTCCCGTTCTATAAGATGTATTTTCTACTACATGTATATAAAACATGTTTCCCGTTCTATAAGATATATTTCCCTTTATATATACAAAAAAAATGTAATACGTTCTCCATAATATAAGGTATATCTCGATACAAATTGTATTAAATAAGAGATATTTCTCATCATATAAGATATATGTCCCATTATATAAGATATTTGAACTTGAAACATCTAGCATTCTAATTGAACATTAAATCATACAAAATCACCAGGAACAGACAATTTCCATCCTAGAATATTGAAAGAAACAGCGGATATTATAAAAGTCCCTTTGTGCGAAAATATTTAACTGCTCATTGTAGACAGGAGAACTTCCTAATAGTTGGGAGGAAAGTTGGGTTACTTCGATCCACAAGAAAGAGGACAAGAAAATGCCAGGGAATTGTAGACCAGTTAGTTTAACTAGCATTATATGTAAGATAATAGAACAGATTGTTAGGACAAGAATAATGGCTCATCTGGAAAACAATAATCTCCTTAGTAGACATCAATATGGATTCGTAAAAGAAAGGTCGACAGTTTTGCTGTTATTGAAAGTTATTGATGAATGGACAGATGTTTTAGACCAAGGAGGATTAATCGAAACCGTATACCTAGATTTCATGAAAGCGTTTGATACGCTTCCACATCTATGGCTAATCAGCAAATTAAAAGCATACATACACTGTATTATCATAGGAAACAATCCATTGGGTGCAAACCTTAATAACTGGTCGGAAACAGCGAGTATCGGTAAATGGAGAAATGTCTAAATAGTTGGTGATTCGGGATTCCCCAAGAAGTATTTTTGGATCGACACTCTTTGCGATATAATATATCAATGCCTCCCCGGAAAACAGTAATGCATCCACGTATTTATTCACAGATGATACTAAAAATTTAATAACAACAATCTTCAGAATGATCTAGATCAGCTCCAAAAATTGTCAGACCAATGGCTTTCAAAATTCAATCCAGACAAGTGTAGTTTTTAAGCTAGGAAAGAAATTCATCAACATGTCTCAACATTTATACCAAGACACACCAAAAGGAAGAGTTGCGACCATACTTTAGAAAGTAACAAGGGAAAAGAATCTCGGAATTACAACTGATAGCAACCTTCAGCGAACATATTCACGATATTGTCATCAAGGAAAATAAAATAATAGGGGACCATTCAAAGAACCTACACATATTTGGATACTACGACTTTCTGTCTTCTATGTAAAGCACTTGTAAGGCCTTTTTTATAATATGGGGCTTGGATTTGGGCCTTATATTTGTAGAATACTATAAATGAATGAGAAAATATCCAAAAGAAGAGCACCTAAACAAATACCAAGAATTGTTGGATCCAAGCTGCATAAATAAGTTCTTAAATTACCTACACTGAAACATAGAAGGCTAAGGAGAGATATGATTCAAGTAATTAATGAAACGGAGAAGAAGACTGAACGTGAGGAAATATTCGTTTAGGGAGCGAATTGTCAATCACTGGAACTCTCTTGTCTGATGCTGTGGTTACCGCACCAACAGTCAAAACATTTGAATCCCTTATTAGATAACCACTGGGGACAAACATAATGCTACTTCAACCACGAGATCAAAATGATAATGAAGTTTATATCCATATTCGAGACGTCAGCATGTAAACATTTTATTATACTTTTAAGATCTGGATATGTAGGCGTAAATGTCTACGTCCATTATTATCATTATTATATTTTTCGATTATATCAGATATACAATTAGAAATAACAAATATCCCTAGGATAATTAAAGTCACTTACAGATACGTAAACCTTTGGTATGTTGTAGAGTGGTGCCCTCACTGATGAGAGAGGGAAGTTATAGTACAATTCGTATAGGAGCGTACGAACCTGTCAAGGTCCTGTTTGGCGCAACCGATCCAGCTCACACACCATTGTGGAAAAAGATATGTGCTGGCGCCCTTACTGGTATGTTGATATTTCAAAAGTAAACTTTTTTGTCTTTTATCAATCTTATTTACTGTTCAAATTGCTGTCTTTAATCTGGGCACCACTTTTATTACATTTATTGTCGTTTTAGGGGCTATAGGGAGTTCCATTGCAGTTCCCACGGATCTGGTCAAAGTGAGAATGCAAGGCTGTACAAAGTTGGTAGGAGAAACATCAAGGTACCGCAGCACGTTTTCAGCCTTCGCGGAAATTATACGTGAGAATGGCATGCGTGGCCTGTATGTGGGAGTAGGTCCAACGGTAAAAAGGGCTGCTATACTCACCGCTACACAGGTAAGTTAATCCGCGTGTTCTGAAACGTAACAATTTAATACTTAATATTTACGTAAAAAGTTTCACACGTAAAAGATGTTTTATACCTACAGTATAATAACCCTTTTACATTCATAATACGAAGTGAAATGATAAACACTTCAACCTCACAAGGACGAGCGGAACGTTCTAAACAAAGTCAATCGTTGAGGACCTTCTGAGTCGTTCTCTTACAAATGTCTCGTTTTGGGCTTTTGGTGACGTCTTTGAAGAGTGTGTCATACTATTTAACTAAGAATTTTCCTTAGTTCAGTATTGTTTTTTTTATCAAAATTTTACGGGAATTCCTCAACATAAGAAAGGTTGAATAAACCTTGTCATGTATACCACAGGTAAATAAGAGCAGCCTGATTTCCCTCAATAGGTTCCGACATATGATCACACCAAACACACGATTCTGAATGCTGGTTGGATGACAGAGGGCGCCCCTCTCCACGTGGTGTCGTCAATGGTGGCGGGCTTTATGACGGCGTTAACTACGTCACCAGTAGACGTGGTGAAAACGAGGGTAATGAACCAACAACAAAACAGTGAGTACAGACATTGGACGTGGTAACGATACAGACATTGGACGTGGTAACGGTACAGACATTGTTCGTGGTAACGGTACAGACATTGGACGTGGTAACGGTACAGACATTGTTCGTGGTAACGGTACAGACATTGTTCGTGGTAACGGTACAGACATTGGACGTGGTAACGGTACAAACATTGGACGTGGTAACGGTACAGACATTGTTCGTGGTAACGGTACAGACATTGGTCGTGGTAACGGTACAGACATTGGACGTGGTAACGGTACATATATTGGTCGTGGTAACGGTACAGACATTGGACGTGGTAACGGTACAGACATTGGACGTGGTAACGGTACAGACATTGGACGTGGTAACGGTACAGACATTGTTCGTGGTAACGGTACAGACATTGTTCGTGGTAACGGTACAGACATTGTTCGTGGTAACGGTACAGACATTGTTCGTGGTAACGGTACAGACATTGTTCGTGGTAACGGTACAGACATCGTTCGTGGTAACGGTACAGACATTGTTCGTGGTAACGGTACAGACATTGTTCGTGGTAACGGTACAGACATTGTTCGTGGTAACGGTACAGACATTGTTCGTGGTAACGGTACAGACATTGTTCGTGGTAACGGTACAGACATCGGACGTGGTAACGGTACACACATTGTTCCTGGTAACGGTACAGACATTGTTCGTGGTAACGGTACAGACATTGTTCGTGGTAAGGGTACAGACATTGTTCGTGGTAACGGTACAGACATCGGACGTGGTAACGGTACAGACATTGTTCGTGGTAACGGTACAGACATTGTTCGTGGTAACGGTACAGACATCGGACGTGGTAACGGTACAGACATTGGACGTGGTAACGGTACAGACATTGGACGTGGTAACGGTACATACTTTGGACGTGGTAACGGTACAGACATTGTTCGTGGTAACGGTACAGACATTGGACGTGGTAACGGTACAGACATTGTTCGTGGTAACGGTACAGACATTGTTCGTGGTAACGGTACAGACATTGTTCGTGGTAACGATACAGACATTGGTCGTGGTAATAGTACAGACATTGGACGTGGTAACGGTACAGACATTGGACATGGTAACGGTACATATATTGGACGTGGTAACGGTACATATATTGGTCGCAGTAACGGTACAGACATTGTTCGTGGTAACGATACAGACATTGGACGTGGTAACGGTACATATATTGGACGTGGTAACGGTACATGTATTGGTCGTGGTAACGGTACAGACATTGTTCGTGGTAACGATACAGACATTGGACGTGGTAACGGTACATATATTGGTCGTGGTAACGGTACAGACATTGTTCGTGGTAACGATACAGACATTGGACGTGGTAACGGTACATATATTGGTCGTGGTAACGGCACAGACATTGGACGTGGTAACGGTACATATATTGGTCGTGGTAACGGCACAGACATTGGACGTGGTAACGGTACAGACATTGGACGTGGTAACGGAACATACATTGGACGTGGTAACGGTACAGACATTGGACGTGGTAACGGTACAGACATTGGACGTGGTAAC
Source organism: Pecten maximus (assembly GCF_902652985.1). Lineage (NCBI taxonomy): Eukaryota > Metazoa > Mollusca > Bivalvia > Pectinida > Pectinidae > Pecten > Pecten maximus. Next base: position 5,412,381 of record NC_047021.1, read on the forward strand.
GGTACATATATTGGTCGTGGTAACGGCAGACATTGGACGTGGTAACGGTACATATATTGGTCGTGGTAACGGCACAGACATTGGACGTGGTAACGGTACAGACATTGGACGTGGTAACGGAACATACATTGGACGTGGTAACGGTACAGACATTGGACGTGGTAACGGTACAGACATTAGACGTGGTAACGATACTGACATTGGTTGTGGTAACGGTACAGACATTGGACGTGGTAAGGGTACAGACATTGGACGTGGTAACGGTACAGACATTAGACGTGGTAACGGAACATACATTGGACGTGGTAACGATACTGACATTGGACGTGGTAACGGTACATATATTGGTCGTGGTAACGGTACATATATTGGTCGTGGTAACGGTACAGACATTGGGCGTGGTAACGGAACATACATTGGACGTGGTAACGGTACAGACATTGGACGTGGTAACGGTACAGACATTGGACGTGGTAACGGAACATACATTGGACGTGGTAACGATACTGACATTGGTTGTGGTAACGGTACAGACATTGGACGTGGTAAGGGTACAGACATTGGACGTGGTAACGGTACAGACATTAGACGTGGTAAGGGTACAGACATTGGACGTGGTAACGGTACAGACATTGGTCGTGGTAACGGTACAGACATTGGACGTGGTAACGGAACATACATTGGACGTGGTAACGATACTGACATTGGACGTGGTAACGGTACAGACGTTAGACCTGGTAACGGTACAGACATTGGACGTGGTAACGGTACAGACATCGGACGTGGTAACGGTACAGACATTGGACGTGGTAACGGTACAGACATCGGACGTGGTAACGGTACAGACATTAGACGTGGAAACGGTACAGACATTGGACGTGGTAACGGTACAGACATTGGACGTGGTAACGGTACAGACACTGGACGTGGTAACGGTACAGACATTGGACGTGGTAACGATACTGACATTGGACGTGGTAACGGTACTGACATTAGACGTTGTCACTAATTGGTGGATTGTAATATGTACACAGACAGGAGGACTAATTGGTAGATTGTAATATGTACAGACAGAAGCACTAATTGGTGGATTGTAATAGGTACACAGACAGAAGCACTAATTGGTGGATTGTAATAGGTACACAGACAGAAGCACTAATTGGTGGATTGTAATAAGTACACAGACAGAAGGACTAATTGGTATATTGTAATATGTAGACAGGAGGACTAATTGGTATATTGTAATATGTACACAGACAGGAGGACTAATTGGTGGATTGTAATAGGTACACAGACAGAAGCACTAATTGGTGGATTGTAATAAGTACACAGACAGAAGCACTAATTGGTGGATTGTAATTTGTACACAGACAGGAGGGCTAATTGGTATATTGTAATATGTAGACAGGAGGGCTAATTGGTATATTGTAATATGTACACAGACAGGAGGACTAATTGGTAGATTGTAATATGTACACAGACAGGGGGACTAATTGGTAGATTGTAATATGTACACAGACAGGAGGACTAATTGGTAGATTGTAATATGTACACAGACAGAAGGACTAATTGGTAGATTGTAATATGTACACAGACAGGGGGACAAATTGGTGGATTGTTATATGAACAGACAGGAGGACTAATTGGTAGATTGTAATATGTACAGACAGGTGGACTAATTGATGGATTGTTATATTTACACACCGAGGATGCATTGGTGGATTGTAATATGTACACAGACAGAAGGACAAATTGGTGGATTGTAATATGTACACAGACAGAAGGACAAATTGGTGGATTGTAATATGTACACAGACAGAAGGACTAATTGGTGGATTGTAATATGTACAGACAGGGGGACTAATTGGTGGATTGTAATATGTACACAGACAGAAGGACTAATTGGTGGATTGTAATATGTACACAGACAGGGGGACTAATTGGTAGATTGTAATATGTACACAGACAGGAGGACTAATTGGTAGATTGTAATATGTACACAGACAGGAGGACTAATTGGTAGATTGTAATATGTATACAGACAGGGGGACTAATTGGTAGATTGTAATATGTACACAGACAGGTTGACTAATTGGTAGATTGTAATATGTACACAGACAGGGGGACTAATTGGTAGATTGTAATATGTACACATACAGGAGGACTAATTGGTAGATTGTAATATGTACACAGACAGGTTGACTAATTGGTAGATTGTAATATGTACACAGACAGGGGGACTAATTGGTAGATTGTAATATGTATACAGACAGGAGGACTAATTGGTGGATTGTAATATGTACACAGACAGAAGGACTAATTTGTAGATTGTAATATGTACACAGACAGGGGGACTAATTGGTAGATTGTAATATGTACACAGACAGGGGGACTAATTGGTAGATTGTAATATGTACACAGACAGGGGGACTAATTGGTAGATTGTAATATGTATACAGACAGAAGGACTAATTGGTAGATTGTAATATGTACACAGACAGGGGGACTAATTGGTAGATTGTAATATGTATACAGACAGGAGGGCTAATTGGTAGATTGTAATATGTACAGACAGGTGGACTAATTAATGGATTGTTATATTTACACACCGAGGATGCATTGGTGGATTGTAATATGTACACAGACAGGAGGACTAATTGGTAGATTGTAATATGTACACAGACAGGGGGACAAATTGGTGGATTGTTATATGAACAGACAGGAGGACTAATTGGTAGATTGTAATATGTACAGACAGGTGGACTAATTGATGGATTGTTATATTTACACACCGAGGATGCATTGGTGGATTGTAATATGTACACAGACAGAAGGACAAATTGGTGGATTGTAATATGTACACACCGAGGATGCATTGGTGGATTGTAATAAGTACATAAACAGGTCTTTACCACTATACATTTCATTGCTGGTTATTAATCGTATAACATTTTGTTTTGCAGATAAAATGTACAAGTCAGCGTTTGACTGTTTCTTTAAGACACTTCGTTCCGAAGGTCTACATGGGCTGTACAAAGGCTTCATCCCTAACTGGATGAGGATCGGACCACATACCACCATCGCCTTCTTCATCTTTGAGCAACTCCGGAGTATTGTTGGTATAGATCCTATATAATATACAGCCTAGTGATATGATTTTAATGTTAATTTGGTTTCTGCACATGACTGTTAATACCGGCAATGTATACCTGGTATTTAGAAGCTGGATTCAGTGTATAGGGATGTAATGTTAGGACCTGGATTCAATGTAAGGGGACGTAATGTTAAACACACAGATATTTGTGCATTATTCCGATAAATACCTCAGATATGAATATAACTGCATGTTTGATATATCAGATATATATATTGTCATCGCAATGGCAGACATTTTGTTAGAGTGTAATCATCCCAGAGTGAGGAAGATTAAGCCCAATATAGATCAAATATGATAATTGATAATTGTCGCATTGTAAGAGAAATTTAGTCGCGTAATGTAAGATATTTCAGCCCTGTATGATTGTGGCAATGTACGATAATTCAGCCCTGTATGATTGTGGCAATGTAAGATGATTTAGATCTGTATGATTGTGGCAATGTAAGATATTTCATCCCTATTTGATTGTGACAATGTAAGATATTTTTGCCCTGTATGATGTGGCAATGTAAGATGATTTAGATCTGTATGATTGTGGCTATGTAAGATATTTCATCCCTGTATGATTGTGACAAAGTAAGATATTTCATCCCTATTTGATTGTGACAATGTAAGATATTTTCGCCCTGTATGATTGTGGCAATGTAAGATGATTTAGATCTGTATGATTGTGACAATGTAAGATATTTCAGCCCTGTATGATTGTGGCAATGTAAGATGATTTAGATCTGTATGATTGTGGCAATGTAAGATAGTTCAGCCCTGTATGATTGTGGCAATGTAAGATGATTTAGATCTGTATGATTGTGGCAATGTAAGATAGTTCAGCCCTGTATGATTGTGGCAATGTAAGATGATTTAGTTCTGTATGATTGTGGCAATGTAAGATGATTTAGTTCTGTATGATTGTGGCAATGTCAGATATTTCATCCCTGTATGATTGTGACAATGTAAGATATTTCATCCCTGTATGGTTGTGGCAATGTAAGATATTTCATCCCTGTATGGTTGTGAAAATGTAAGATATTTCAGCCCTCTATGATTGTGGCAATGTAAGATATTTCATCCCTGTATGAATGTGGCAATGTAAGATGATTTAGTTCTGTATGATTGTGGCAATGTAAGATATTTTCGCCCTGTATGATTGTGGCAATGTAAGATATTTTCGCCCTGTATGATTGTGGCAATGTAAGATATTTTCGCCCTGTATGATTGTGACAATGTAAGATAATTTAGCCCTGTATGAATGTGGCAATGTAAGATAATTTAGCCCTGTATGAATGTGGCAATGTAAGATGATTTAGTTCTGTATGATTGTGGCAAAGTAAGATATTTCAGCCCTGTATGATTGTGGCAATGTAAGATATTATCGCCCTGTATGATTGTGACAATGTAAGATATTATCGCCCTGTATGATTGTGACAATGTAAGATATTATCGCCCTGTATGATTGTGACAATGTAAGATATTTCAGCCCTGTATGATTGTGGCAATGTAAGATATTTCATCCCTGTATGATTGTGGCAATGTAAGATAATTTAGCCCTGTATGATTGTGACAATGTAAGATATTTCATCCCTGTATGATTGTGGCAATGTAAGATGATTTAGTTCTGTATGATTGTGACAATGTAAGATATTTTCGCCCTGTATGATTGTGACAATGTAAGATATTTTCGCCCTGTATGATTGTGACAATGTAAGATATTTCATCCCTGTATGATTGTGGCAATGTAAGATAATTTAGCCCTGTATGATTGTGGCAATGTAAGATATTTCAGCCCTGTATGATTGTGGCAATGTAAGATGATTTAGTTCTGTATGATTGTGGCAATGTAAGATATTTCAGCCCTGTATGATTGTGGCAATGTAAGATATTTTCGCCCTGTATGATTGTGGCAATGTAAGATGATTTAGTTCTGTATGATTGTGACAATGTAAGATATTTCATCCCTGTATGATTGTCGCTATGTAAGATATTTCATCCCTGTATGATTGTGGCAATGTAAGATATTTTCGCCCTGTATGATTGTGACAATGTAAGATATTTCATCCCTGTATGGTTGTGAAAATGTAAGATATTTCAGCCCTGTATGATTGTAGCAATGTAAGATATTTCATCCCTGTATGATTGTGGCAATGTAAGATGATTTAGTTCTGTATGATTGTGGCAATGTAAGATGATTTAGTTCTGTATGATTGTCGCTATGTAAGATATTTCAGCCCTGTATGATTGTGGCAATGTAAGATATTTCAGCCCTGTATGATTGTGACAATGTAAGATATTATCGCCCTGTATGATTGTCGCTATGTAAGATATTTTCGCCCTGTATGATTATCACAGGTACTTTTAGTCCTGTATGATTATCACAGGTACTTTTAGTCCTGTATGATTACCACAGGTACTTTTAGTCCTGTATGATTATCACAGGTACTTTTAGTCCTGTATGATTACCACAGGTACTTTTAGTCCTGTATGATTACCACAGGTACTTTTAGTCCTGTATGATTACCACAGGTACTTTTAGTCCTGTATGATTACCACAGGTACTTTTAGTCCTGTATGATTACCACAGGTACTTTTAGTCCTGTATGATTACCACAGGTACTTTTAGTCCTGTATGATTACCACAGGTACTTTTAGTCCTGTATGATTACCACAGGTACTTTTAGTCCTGTATGATTACCACAGGTACTTTTAGTCCTGTATGATTACCACAGGTACTTTTAGTCCTGTATGATTACCACAGGTACTTTTAGTCCTGTATGATTACCACAGGTACTTTTAGTCCTGTATGATTACCACAGGTACTTTTAGTCCTGTATGATTACCACAGGTACTTTTAGTCCTGTATGATTACCACAGGTACTTTTAGTCCTGTATGATTACCACAGGTACTTTTAGTCCTGTATGATGACCACTTCTTGTCTTTGTTACATTTTATAGGAAATTTGAACTTTGCACGTTCTATCAATCTTACAGAGATTTTAATACTTCAAGTCTCGGCCACGTTCTATCAATCTTACAGAGATTTTAATACTTCAAGTCTCGGCCATGAGATTATCCAAGAACATTGAGTTATTATTTACTTTGTTAAAAAAAAAAGGAAGGTGGACCTACAATACATAACATTGAGCAATGAACTATTATCTATCGATTATCATAAGATTAACTCATTCAATGCTAAGTGTTCAATATGGTTTAAATCTTGAGTGGATAAGATGAAGTTGGGCAGGTATATGGGGTATTGTACGGTTTACCAGGATAACTTGAGTAGGTGAGATGAAGTAGGGCTGGCCTATGGGGTATTGTACGGTTACCAGGACAACTTAAATAGATGAGATGAAGTAGGGCAGGTCTATGGGGTATTGTACGGTTACCAGGATAACTTAGATAGGTGAGATGAAGTAGGGCTGGTATATGGGGCATTGTACGGTTTACCAGGATAACTTGAGTAGGTGAGATGAAGTAGGGCTGGTATATGGGGAGACTGAATACCCATTAATACATACATTTGTACTACACGATCTCCTGTTTGTTATAACCATTCAAATATATCGTATGTTTGTTTTTCTTTCGCTTTTTAAACAATATTTTTAAAATGAAGATAAATGTGATTATACGCGGCTGGGAATATTTTAATGTAGAAAATTACGTTTGCATACCATTTCATTCTAGACTTTTACCTCGATATTGGCGGTTACTGCTTTATTTATTTTTTTACAATGTATTATTTCAACATTATCCACAATTATATGATGTAATTATATGATATTGATGTAATTATATGATATTGATGTAATTATATGATCTAATTATATGACATTGATCTAATTATATGACATTGATATAATTATATGATGCATTCATATGAAGTAATCATATGATGTGATTCTATGATGTATTTTTATGATGTAATTATATGATGTAATTATATGATGTAATTATATGATGTATTTATATGATGTAATCGTTTGATATAATATGATGTCAAACAGACTGCAGTAACATACATGTCATTTATCAATGTAATGATTCTCATTGATTCGCATTTCAATGTAAGAAAAGTTCGAGTCTCTTTTATTTTGAACAATTTTTAGACTTCAAGTTGATTTAAAACTCGAGAACACGATTTTGATGCATATACATGTACCCTCTTTGATTTGCCTTTTATTTATACTGTATTTAGTTTTACATACTGAATAATTTGATATTATTTGGTGTAATTTATTACGGATTTCTTTTATAATGTTTTTGTTGATTTATTAATGACAGAGGCGTCTGTATTTACGTTGACGTCTTATTTTGATAGGATATTGATTGACAGATGTGTGTATTGACGTCTTATTTTGATAGGAATATATATATAGTGTCTATATTAAATGGTGCTCTTTATCTGTGTCTGTATACAACCCTCTAACATCGAGTTTACTTATCTTTTAACAAGTAAGCATACGACCTATGATATATGCACATATAGATTATAATTTGGTGTAGTACATGGCCAAGTGACACCTATGTGAATTAACTGGATTTGTTTCAGTTCAAACACCGTGGTTTTCTGTTTGAAATGTATTCGAATGACTTCAGGGACATTACATACATTAGTATATGTATACAGAAATGTTGAATAAATCCTTGTTTTGAGATGTTGAAATATATCTGCTATTATATTTACGCTAGCCAAGAGCTGTTTCACTTCATGATGGATGGCTGATTAAACACTGTCCATGGTACCAATCATTTTATGAGTACTGCTTACGCAATACATGTCCCCTCTTCCTGCTCCTACACCCAATGGTGATAGTGTTATCAAGAGAACTATCCAGACACCATCCCTCTACAGACCCTTACACGCTATCAAGAGAACTATCAGACACCATCCCTCTACAGACCCTTACACGCTATCAAGAGAACTATCAGACACCATCCCTCTACAGACCCTTACACGCTATCAAGAGAACTATCAGACACCGTCCCTCTACAGACCCTTACACGCTATCAAGAGAACTATCAGACACCATCCCTCTACAGACCCTTACACGCTATCAAGAGAACTATCAGACACCATCCCTCTACAGACCCTTACACGCTATCAAGAGAACTATCAGACACCGTCCCTCTACAGACCCTTACACGCTATCAAGAGAACTATCAGACACCGTCCCTCTACAGACCCTTACACGCTATCAAGAGAAATATCCAGACACCATCCCTCTACAGACCCTTACACGCTATCAAGAGAACTATCAGACACCATCCCTCTACAGACCCTTACACGCTATCAAGAGAACTATCAGACACCGTCCCTCTACAGACCCTTACACGCTATCAAGAGAACTATCAGACACCGTCCCTCTACAGACCCTTACACGCTATCAAGAGAACTATCAGACACCGTCCCTCTACAGACCCTTACACGCTATCAAGAGAACTATCCAGACACCATCCCTCTACAGACCCTTACACGCTATCAAGAGAACTATCAGACACCATCCCTCTACAGACCCTTACACGCTATCAAGAGAACTATCAGACACCGTCCCTGTACAGACCCTTACACGCTATCAAGAGAACTATCAGACACCGTCCCTCTACAGACCCTTACACGCTATCAAGAGAACTATCAGACACCGTCCCTCTACAGACCCTTACACGCTATCAAGAGAACTATCAGACACCGTCCCTCTACAGACCCTTACACGCTATCAAGAGAACTATCAGACACCGTCCCTCTACAGACCCTTACGCGCTATCAAGAGAACTATCAGACACCGTCCCTCTACAGACCCTTACACGCTATCAAGAGAACTATCAGACACCGTCCCTCTACAGACCCTTACACGCTATCAAGAGAACTATCAGACACCGTCCCTCTACAGACCCTTACACGGTATCAAGAGAACTATCAGACACCATCCCTCTACAGACCCTTACACGGTATCAAGAGAACTATCAGACACCATCCCTCTACAGACCCTTACACGCTATCAAGAGAACTATCAGACACCGTCCCTCTACAGACCCTTACACGCTATCAAGAGAACTATCAGACACCGTCCCTCTACAGACCCTTACACGCTATCAAGAGAACTATCAGACACCGTCCCTCTACAGACCCTTACACGCTATCAAGAGAACTATCAGACACCGTCCCTCTACAGACCCTTACACGCTATCAAGAGAAACTATCAGACACCGTCCCTCTACAGACCCTTACACGCTATCAAGAGAACTATCAGACACCGTCCCTCTACAGACCCTTACACGCTATCAAGAGAACTATCAGACACCATCCCTCTACAGACCCTTACACGCTATCAAGAGAACTATCAGACACCATCCCTCTACAGACCCTTACACGCTATCAAGAGAACTATCAGACACCGTCCCTCTACAGACCCTTACACGCTATCAAGAGAACTATCAGACACCGTCCCTCTACAGACCCTTACACGCTATCAAGAGAACTATCAGACACCATCCCTCTACAGACCCTTACACGCTATCAAGAGAACTATCAGACACCAGTCCCTCTACAGACCCTTACACGCTATCAAGAGAACTATCAGACACCGTCCCTTACAGACCCTTACACGCTATCAAGAGAACTATCAGACACCGTCCCTCTACAGACCCTTACACGCTATCAAGAGAACTATCAGACACCATCCCTCTACAGACCCTTACACGCTATCAAGAGAACTATCAGACACCGTCCCTCTACAGACCCTTACACGCTATCAAGAGAACTATCAGACACCGTCCCTCTACAGACCCTTACACGCTATCAAGAGAACTATCAGACACCAGTCCCTCTACAGACCCTTACACGCTATCAAGAGAACTATCAGACACCGTCCCTCTACAGACCCTTACACGCTATCAAGAGAACTATCAGACACCGTCCCTCTACAGACCCTTACACCGTATCAAGAGAACTATCAGACACCATCCCTCTACAGACCCTTACACGCTATCAAGAGAACTATCAGACACCATCCCTCTACAGACCCTTACACGCTATCAAGAGAACTATCAGGACACTATCAGACACCTCCCTCTACAGACCCTTACACGCTATCAAGAGAACTATCAGACACCGTCCCTCTACAGACCCTTACACGCTATCAAGAGAACTATCAGACACCGTCCCTCTACAGACCCTTACACGCTATCAAGAGAACTATCAGACACCGTCCCTCTACAGACCCTTACACGCTATCAAGAGAACTATCAGACACCATCCCTCTACAGACCCTTACACGCTATCAAGAGAACTATCAGACACCGTCCCTCTACAGACCCTTACACGCTATCAAGAGAACTATCAGACACCATCCCTCTACAGACCCTTACACGCTATCAAGAGAACTATCAGACACCGTCCCTCTACAGACCCTTACACGCTATCAAGAGAACTATCAGACACCGTCCCTCTACAGACCCTTACACGCTATCAAGAGAACTATCAGACACCATCCCTCTACAGACCCTTACACGCTATCAAGAGAACTATCAGACACCGTCCCTCTACAGACCCTTACACGCTATCAAGAGAACTATCAGACACCGTCCCTCTACAGACCCTTACACGCTATCAAGAGAACTATCAGACACCGTCCCTCTACAGACCCTTACACGCTATCAAGAGAACTATCAGACACCATCCCTCTACAGACCCTTACACGCTATCAAGAGAACTATCAGACACCGTCCCTCTACAGACCCTTACACGCTATCAAGAGAACTATCAGACACCGTCCCTCTACAGACCCTTACACGCTATCAAGAGAACTATCAGACACCGTCCCTCTACAGACCCTTACACGCTATCAAGAGAACTATCAGACACCGTCCCTCTACAGACCCTTACACGCTATCAAGAGAACTATCAGACACCATCCCTCTACAGACCCTTACACGCTATCAAGAGAACTATCAGACACCATCCCTCTACAGACCCTTACACGCTATCAAGAGAACTATCAGACACCATCCCTCTACAGACCCTTACACGCTATCAAGAGAACTATCAGACACCGTCCCTCTACAGACCCTTACACGCTATCAAGAGAACTATCAGACACCGTCCCTCTACAGACCCTTACACGCTATCAAGAGAACTATCAGACACCGTCCCTCTACAGACCCTTACACGCTATCAAGAGAACTATCAGACACCGTCCCTCTACAGACCCTTACACGCTATCAAGAGAACTATCAGACACCAGTCCCTCTACAGACCCTTACACGCTATCAAGAGAACTATCAGACACCGTCCCTCTACAGACCCTTACACGCTATCAAGAGAACTATCAGACACCGTCCCTGTACAGACCCTTACACGCTATCAAGAGAACTATCAGACACCGTCCCTCTACAGACCCTTACACGCTATCAAGAGAACTATCAGACACCGTCCCTCTACAGACCCTTACACGCTATCAAGAGAACTATCAGACACCGTCCCTCTACAGACCCTTACACGCTATCAAGAGAACTATCAGACACCGTCCCTCTACAGACCCTTACACGCTATCAAGAGAACTATCAGACACCGTCCCTCTACAGACCCTTACACGCTATCAAGAGAACTATCAGACACCGTCCCTCTACAGACCCTTACACGCTATCAAGAGAACTATCAGACACCGTCCCTCTACAGACCCTTACACGCTATCAAGAGAACTATCAGACACCGTCCCTCTACAGACCCTTACACGCTATCAAGAGAACTATCAGACACCGTCCCTCTACAGACCCTTACACGCTATCAAGAGAACTATCAGACACCGTCCCTCTACAGACCCTTACACGCTATCAAGAGAACTATCAGACACCGTCCCTCTACAGACCCTTACACGCTATCAAGAGAACTATCAGACACCATCCCTCTACAGACCCTTACACGCTATCAAGAGAACTATCAGACACCATCCCTCTACAGACCCTTACACGCTATCAAGAGAACTATCAGACACCGTCCCTCTACAGACCCTTACACGCTATCAAGAGAACTATCAGACACCGTCCCTCTACAGACCCTTACACGCTATCAAGAGAACTATCAGACACCGTCCCTCTACAGACCCTTACACGCTATCAAGAGAACTATCAGACACCGTCCCTCTACAGACCCTTACACGCTATCAAGAGAACTATCAGACACCGTCCCTGTACAGACCCTTACACGCTATCAAGAGAACTATCAGACACCGTCCCTCTACAGACCCTTACACGCTATCAAGAGAACTATCAGACACCATCCCTCTACAGACCCTTACACGCTATCAAGAGAACTATCAGACACCATCCCTCTACAGACCCTTACACGCTATCAAGAGAACTATCCGACACCCGTCCCTCTACAGACCCTTACACGCTATCAAGAGAACTATCAGACACCAGTCCCTCTACAGACCCTTACACGCTATCAAGAGAACTATCAGACACCATCCCTCTACAGACCCTTACACGCTATCAAGAGAACTATCAGACACCATCCCTCTACAGACCCTTACACGCTATCAAGAGAACTATCAGACACCATCCCTCTACAGACCCTTACACGCTATCAAGAGAACTATCAGACACCATCCCTCTACAGACCCTTACACGCTATCAAGAGAACTATCAGACACCGTCCCTCTACAGACCCTTACACGCTATCAAGAGAACTATCAGACACCGTCCCTCTACAGACCCTTACACGCTATCAAGAGAACTATCAGACACCGTCCCTCTACAGACCCTTACACGCTATCAAGAGAACTATCAGACACCGTCCCTCTACAGACCCTTACACGCTATCAAGAGAACTATCAGACACCAGTCCCTCTACAGACCCTTACACGCTATCAAGAGAACTATCAGACACCGTCCCTCTACAGACCCTTACACGCTATCAAGAGAACTATCAGACACCGTCCCTCTACAGACCCTTACACGCTATCAAGAGAACTATCAGACACCGTCCCTCTACAGACCCTTACACGCTATCAAGAGAACTATCAGACACCGTCCCTCTACAGACCCTTACACGCTATCAAGAGAACTATCAGACACCGTCCCTCTACAGACCCTTACACGCTATCAAGAGAACTATCAGACACCAGTCCCTCTACAGACCCTTACACGCTATCAAGAGAACTATCAGACACCGTCCCTCTACAGACCCTTACACGCTATCAAGAGAACTATCAGACACCGTCCCTCTACAGACCCTTACACGCTATCAAGAGAACTATCAGACACCGTCCCTCTACAGACCCTTACACGCTATCAAGAGAACTATCAGACACCGTCCCTCTACAGACCCTTACACGCTATCAAGAGAACTATCAGACACCAGTCCCTCTACAGACCCTTACACGCTATCAAGAGAACTATCAGACACCATCCCTCTACAGACCCTTACACGCTATCAAGAGAACTATCAGACACCGTCCCTGTACAGACCCTTACACGCTATCAAGAGAACTATCAGACACCGTCCCTCTACAGACCCTTACACGCTATCAAGAGAACTATCAGACACCGTCCCTCTACAGACCCTTACACGCTATCAAGAGAACTATCAGACACCGTCCCTCTACAGACCCTTACACGCTATCAAGAGAACTATCAGACACCGTCCCTCTACAGACCCTTACACGCTATCAAGAGAACTATCAGACACCATCCCTCTACAGACCCTTACACGCTATCAAGAGAACTATCAGACACCGTCCCTCTACAGACCCTTACACGCTATCAAGAGAACTATCAGACACCGTCCCTCTACAGACCCTTACACGCTATCAAGAGAACTATCAGACACCGTCCCTCTACAGACCCTTACACGCTATCAAGAGAACTATCAGACACCGTCCCTCTACAGACCCTTACACGCTATCAAGAGAACTATCAGACACCGTCCCTCTACAGACCCTTACACGCTATCAAGAGAACTATCAGACACCGTCCCTCTACAGACCCTTACACGCTATCAAGAGAACTATCAGACACCGTCCCTCTACAGACCCTTACACGCTATCAAGAGAACTATCAGACACCGTCCCTCTACAGACCCTTACACGCTATCAAGAGAACTATCAGACACCGTCCCTCTACAGACCCTTACACGCTATCAAGAGAACTATCAGACACCGTCCCTCTACAGACCCTTACACGCTATCAAGAGAACTATCAGACACCGTCCCTCTACAGACCCTTACACGCTATCAAGAGAACTATCAGACACCGTCCCTCTACAGACCCTTACACGCTATCAAGAGAACTATCAGACACCGTCCCTGTACAGACCCTTACACGCTATCAAGAGAACTATCAGACACCGTCCCTCTACAGACCCTTACACGCTATCAAGAGAACTATCAGACACCGTCCCTCTACAGACCCTTACACGCTATCAAGAGAACTATCAGACACCAGTCCCTCTACAGACCCTTACACGCTATCAAGAGAACTATCAGACACCGTCCCTCTACAGACCCTTACACGCTATCAAGAGAACTATCAGACACCGTCCCTCTACAGACCCTTACACGCTATCAAGAGAACTATCAGACACCATCCCTCTACAGACCCTTACACGCTATCAAGAGAACTATCAGACACCATCCCTCTACAGACCCTTACACGCTATCAAGAGAACTATCAGACACCGTCCCTCTACAGACCCTTACACGCTATCAAGAGAACTATCAGACACCGTCCCTCTACAGACCCTTACACGCTATCAAGAGAACTATCAGACACCGTCCCTCTACAGACCCTTACACGCTATCAAGAGAACTATCAGACACCGTCCCTCTACAGACCCTTACACGCTATCAAGAGAACTATCAGACACCATCCCTCTACAGACCCTTACACGCTATCAAGAGAACTATCAGACACCGTCCCTCTACAGACCCTTACACGCTATCAAGAGAACTATCAGACACCAGTCCCTCTACAGACCCTTACACGCTATCAAGAGAACTATCAGACACCATCCCTCTACAGACCCTTACACGCTATCAAGAGAACTATCAGACACCGTCCCTGTACAGACCCTTACACGCTATCAAGAGAACTATCAGACACCGTCCCTCTACAGACCCTTACACGCTATCAAGAGAACTATCAGACACCGTCCCTCTACAGACCCTTACACGCTATCAAGAGAACTATCAGACACCGTCCCTGTACAGACCCTTACACGCTATCAAGAGAACTATCAGACACCGTCCCTCTACAGACCCTTACACGCTATCAAGAGAACTATCAGACACCATCCCTCTACAGACCCTTACACGCTATCAAGAGAACTATCAGACACCGTCCCTCTACAGACCCTTACACGCTATCAAGAGAACTATCAGACACCGTCCCTCTACAGACCCTTACACGCTATCAAGAGAACTATCAGACACCGTCCCTCTACAGACCCTTACACGCTATCAAGAGAACTATCAGACACCGTCCCTCTACAGACCCTTACACGCTATCAAGAGAACTATCAGACACCGTCCCTCTACAGACCCTTACACGCTATCAAGAGAACTATCAGACACCGTCCCTCTACAGACCCTTACACGCTATCAAGAGAACTATCAGACACCGTCCCTCTACAGACCCTTACACGCTATCAAGAGAACTATCAGACACCGTCCCTCTACAGACCCTTACACGCTATCAAGAGAACTATCAGACACCGTCCCTCTACAGACCCTTACACGCTATCAAGAGAACTATCAGACACCGTCCCTCTACAGACCCTTACACGCTATCAAGAGAACTATCAGACACCGTCCCTCTACAGACCCTTACACGCTATCAAGAGAACTATCAGACACCAGTCCCTCTACAGACCCTTACACGCTATCAAGAGAACTATCAGACACCGTCCCTCTACAGACCCTTACACGCTATCAAGAGAACTATCAGACACCGTCCCTCTACAGACCCTTACACGCTATCAAGAGAACTATCAGACACCGTCCCTCTACAGACCCTTACACGCTATCAAGAGAACTATCAGACACCGTCCCTCTACAGACCCTTACACGCTATCAAGAGAACTATCAGACACCGTCCCTCTACAGACCCTTACACGCTATCAAGAGAACTATCAGACACCGTCCCTCTACAGACCCTTACACGCTATCAAGAGAACTATCAGACACCGTCCCTCTACAGACCCTTACACGCTATCAAGAGAACTATCAGACACCGTCCCTCTACAGACCCTTACACGCTATCAAGAGAACTATCAGACACCAGTCCCTCTACAGACCCTTACACGCTATCAAGAGAACTATCAGACACCGTCCCTCTACAGACCCTTACACGCTATCAAGAGAACTATCAGACACCAGTCCCTCTACAGACCCTTACACGCTATCAAGAGAACTATCAGACACCGTCCCTCTACAGACCCTTACACGCTATCAAGAGAACTATCAGACACCGTCCCTCTACAGACCCTTACACGCTATCAAGAGAACTATCAGACACCAGTCCCTCTACAGACCCTTACACGCTATCAAGAGAACTATCAGACACCATCCCTCTACAGACCCTTACACGCTATCAAGAGAACTATCAGACACCGTCCCTCTACAGACCCTTACACGCTATCAAGAGAACTATCAGACACCGTCCCTCTACAGACCCTTACACGCTATCAAGAGAACTATCAGACACCGTCCCTCTACAGACCCTTACACGCTATCAAGAGAACTATCAGACACCGTCCCTCTACAGACCCTTACACGCTATCAAGAGAACTATCAGACACCGTCCCTCTACAGACCCTTACACGCTATCAAGAGAACTATCAGACACCAGTCCCTCTACAGACCCTTACACGCTATCAAGAGAACTATCAGACACCATCCCTCTACAGACCCTTACACGCTATCAAGAGAACTATCAGACACCGTCCCTCTACAGACCCTTACACGCTATCAAGAGAACTATCAGACACCGGTCCCTCTACAGACCCTTACACGCTATCAAGAGAACTATCAGACACCGTCCCTCTACAGACCCTTACACGCTATCAAGAGAACTATCAGACACCGTCCCTCTACAGACCCTTACACGCTATCAAGAGAACTATCAGACACCGTCCCTCTACAGACCCTTACACGCTATCAAGAGAACTATCAGACACCGTCCCTCTACAGACCCTTACACGCTATCAAGAGAACTATCAGACACCGTCCCTCTACAGACCCTTACACGCTATCAAGAGAACTATCAGACACCATCCCTCTACAGACCCTTACACGCTATCAAGAGAACTATCAGACACCGTCCCTCTACAGACCCTTACACGCTATCAAGAGAACTATCAGACACCGTCCCTCTACAGACCCTTACACGCTATCAAGAGAACTATCAGACACCGTCCCTCTACAGACCCTTACACGCTATCAAGAGAACTATCAGACACCATCCCTCTACAGACCCTTACACGCTATCAAGAGAACTATCAGACACCGTCCCTCTACAGACCCTTACACGCTATCAAGAGAACTATCAGACACCATCCCTCTACAGACCCTTACACGCTATCAAGAGAACTATCAGACACCATTCCTCTACTAGCTCCTTGACTCCATGGTGACCATGCTATCGAAAGAGAACTATCAGACACCATCCCTCTATTGGCTCCTACACTCTATTGTTATGTGAGATATGGGGAACTCGCTTTACGCTACATATCGTCAGACAAAATCACAAACGTCTTTCCAGTTCCAAGTCTTTTATATGAATAATCAAAATGTATCTCACAAACGAAAATAATTACAACAAAGGGGAATAACTCATATGCATATGGAGTTATATTATCTTCCCTAGACTGTACAATTATGTGATCTCGTAACACCCAAACAACCTACATACACAACATCCCCGCCCACAAAATAAAATTTGGCATACACAATTTTACCATGGGTGTACGAGATCATCATAAATGATGAAAAGGTAAAAATAATATCGAACCAAAAAGATATCTTGTATTTGACCTGTTACAAAAATGTTAGAAAATTGTTGAAAATGAAGTACTGTAACCAGAAGACAATGTGTACCTGGTAGTATAAAAATCACTCTCATACAATGCAATTCCTGATAACTAACTCTCACACTTGCACTTTCCATTGAGCTCACTATGGATCACACATACAACTTCCAGACAATAATATCAAAGATGAAAGAGATTTTACATACAGATGACTTTAGATATTCAGCTAAGCATATCAAGTTAAACTTCTGTAACATTCTATCAAGCTCAAGATGCAATAAGATAATATCGATACATGTTTAAGAGACATCTAAATAGCTTGTTCTGGCATTACTCAACTAACTGCTTATATCATTGCAGCATCATCACGTTGCGTCATAAAACCATGTGATTAAAAGTTATAGAGTAATGAACCGTAATAAAACTTTCAACTAATCAAACAATATATAACATTAACCTGCCAGCTTTATACTTATCCCTATCAGCCTTGCCGTAGCTTCATATACGCGCTGAAAAATATCTCGGCATGGCCTTATGGTTCTTCAATCAAAATACAAATATAATATCTCAATATTACTAAATATATCAAAGCAATGAATTCCTTGGCAAAATACATGACATACAACATAATACCTACCTAAATCTATCCAATGACATTTGCTCATCCTATAAATTGTTAACCAATATGATATGATATCACAGTAATATCAGCAGAGATTTCGCTCTTAATTAATAGTGTATTTCTGACATAATTAATCTGAGAAAACATTCATAGCATTTGGTAACAATAATGTTTTGCAATATAAAACTGTCTGGATATGGCTAGATCTAGGCAATATTGATTTTTAAACAAAGGTGAATCAAGGGCTAGATAAAAGGAACACAACTTTTTGTTTGATAATCTAAACCATAGGTCACGTTAGCCATTCTCAAAATATTTGTAAATTTAGGAGTAAACAAGTTTATTATGATCTTGCAATATTGAAAGTTCAAAGTTCTGTATGGTGATGTCTTCAGAGACTGGAACAGTTCTTCTCAAAACGGTGATAAACAAGGATCTCATTAATTGTCCTCGTGAAATAGGCAACAGGGAACAAAAACTTCAAAAACACATCTGGTCCATGGGCCACTGCATACTGGATAAGTTGGCATCCGCTTCACAAATTATGACATGCGTGTTACATTACATATCTTCACCAGATGTCCGTGTGTTCAATGATGATACATATATTGCATTGTCATAATAATTCAAAAAGGAATTATTTTCCTTGGAAAACAAAACTAGTAATGTACGGCACGGGCAAGCACAAGTGTTGTCCTTCTCATCTCGTAGCAGAGGAATATATTGGCCCAAAACTCCAGTGACGAACTTGGAATGTTGGTGACGTGAATTTAACACATCCAATGTTTTCTTGATTCACATGTATTCGTCAATTTGATATATCAGTATCAACATATAAAAGTTATCAGTAATAAATGATGAATATAGTGAAGTTTCAAATATTTCCCGCCAAAAAGCACATGGCAGCAATATGTAATGTCTGACCGGCGAGTCAGGACCGTCGACGAGTAAGACTCGCCGGCCACACGGGCGAAAATACAATAAAAAGTTACATAATGGCACAGTGTCACATAACTAACCGCTTTGGATTCTCCACCATGTAATGTTGTGAGATATGGGAAACTCGCTTTACGCTACATATCGTCAGACAAAATCACAAACGTCTTTCCAGTTCCAAGTCTTATATGAATAATCAAAATGTTAGGAAAGGGTGCTAGTAAGGGTTCCAAGAATTTTTTCCCCCTGTGACTCACGGTAATAGTAGTGATGACGGTAATGAGTATAGGCGAGTGTTCCCTTCTGTTTTAAATCAATTAAGTCTTCTAGTTCTAGTGATAGTAATCCAGCTTCGATGTTTAAGAGAAATCAAACTGAGAATCAGGTAAAGGGTAGCTTACAGGGTAGGGCTAATCTTAGGGCACCAAACCCAATCACACCAATCAACACACCAGCAGACCACGAAAAACTACAACCCGACCTCAACACACTGTGTCAGTGGGCAGACACATGACAAATGGAATTCAACATTAAGAAATGCGCCAAAATGCAAGCCACGAACAAGAACCCAACCCAACATTACAACTACCAGATGTCAGGACAAACCTGGTTAGGGACCTTAGATGGGAAACACTAGAGCAGAGACGCAAGACAACAGACATCATATTCATGCACAAGATCATACATCACCACGTAGCAGTGTCAGTCGCCTACCACCCCACCTTCTCTACAGTGACAGCAACCAGAACCAGCCACCCTTACAAGCTCTACATTCCGCACACACACACCAACCAACGCGTACAGACATTCATTCATCCCCCGCACCATCACATTATGGAACCTCCTGCCGTCCAGCGTCGCATGTACCAAGAATCTGAACACCTTTAAGGCGGCAGTCAAGAGATCAGAGGTGTAAACATCAGACATTGAAAATAGTTTTAACCTGCACAAAAAGCTCCACACTGGTGGCACCCATGTATATAGTCCGCACCCTCAGCGTGATGACCGACTGCGGTGTTTGCTGAGTACTACATTGAAGTTGAACCGGCAAAGTATCAGATAAGACAGGCAAGGAATGAGAAACGACTTAGTCATGACGAATTGTATAGTACTCTAGAGCTTATGTACCATTTAAAAGGTTATTTTCATGAGTTAAATATAGGTCCCGATCTTAGGTGTGTTTTAGGTGTGCAGGAGTTATTAAACGAGTTAGATTTATTGCTTCAAATTGAATCTGACGAGAAGTTATACATGTCTTACGATACAACTTTTCAAGTAGTGGATTTTTATGTTTCTGCTCTAGTATTTAGGCATGTTTTATTTCAAGATAACAAAACCATTCCTGTAGATTTTTTTCATTCACGATAAGAAATCAACAAAGATTCATGAATTCTTTTGGCGGTCTATTAAGTCACTTATTCTAAATTTATCGAAGGGTAATCATGGTATTGTTGTAGACAGAGAATTAGCCACCAAAAACTCGTTAGAGGTTTTTCCAAATATCAAGTTAGTTTTCTGCTAGAATCATATTCGTAGAGACATCAGGTTTTGGTTGAATCAACATAGGGGGAGTAGCGATATATCTAAAAGATAGACAACTTTGTGGAAATACGATGTGTTATGTACAGGACATAAGCTGGTAAGTTCAACTACAGAAATATAGACTGTTACGACATACATAACTAATTATAATATTAATCAACTAAGATTAAGATTAAATGTAATTAATGAAATTGAATAGGTAGGTAGGTAGGTAGTTAACAGTAAATAAATATGAAACTAAATTAATAGATAGTTAACTGTAAATAAGTTGGAAATAAATTTGTGTATATAAATGCTCAGATGGTAAAAAAAAATGTAAAAATGTTTGTAATATTTAAATAACTAATAAATTATATGGACTCATTGTAGAACCACGTCCCCGTCGTTGAGTCTGGAAACATTTTATATGGCCAAGAGATCTACATAATAATGTACACAAATTAAAGCGCGGGCTCGGTTGAGTTGTCTGCCGTTAGCCCGGGCTCGGTGTAAACATGGCGAGCCAGCTGGCTAGTCCGGTGATCTGAGGCTCGGATACTAAAAAGTCAAAATTTCCAATGAAATAAACCAAGATTGATGTTGAAGTTGATATTTTTTAAAACAAGTTATGTTTACTTGTTACATGCATGTATGAATATCACAAAAATAAAGTATGTATTTTAAATAATTTGCAAAAAACGTGAATAGTCACGCTTGAGTGCGGGATACAAGAAATGACCCCCCTGAAAAATGAAAATCGGCGATTTCAAGAGTAATATTTAGTTTCATGAAATTTTGCTGGCATGGTTATGCGACAAACATCAACACAAACAAATGTAGAGAAAATGGGTTTAATCAGTCCCTCCGTTAAGGAGAAAAACGAAAATATCCAAAGCTCGGGCTCGAGTCAAAAGCTCGGGCTCGGCTCGGGATACAAGAAATGACCCCCACCTATCTCACAAACGAAAAGAATTACAACCAAGGGGAATAACTCATATGCATATGGAGTTAGATTATCTCCCCTAGACTGTACAATTATGTGATCTCGTAACACCCATACAATCTACATACACAACACTATGGTGACCATGCAATCGAAAGAGAACTATCAGACACCATCAATCTACAGACCCTTACACTCCATGGTGACAGTTCTACTAAAAAAGAACCATCTTAATAAACCTATAAAGTGAACAAAAACAAAACTTAACCAAAAACGTTGATAATATCATGACGTATTTTGCACACTTGTCACAAACATCCGTAAATGACACCACACTCTACTGAGTAATGTTCCGGTTACACCACACTCTGTAATGTTCCGGTTACACCACACTCTACTGAGTAATGTCCCGGTTACACCACACTTTACTGAGTAATGTTCCGGTTACACCACACTCTGTAATGTTCCGGTTACACCACACTCTGTAATGTTCCGGTTACACCACACTCTACTGAGTAATGTTCCGGTTACACCACACTCTACTGAGTAATGTCCCGGTTACACCACACTCTACTGAGTAATGTTCCGGTTACATCACACTCTACTGAGTAATGTTCCGGTTACACCACACTCTACTGAGTAATGTTCCGGTTACACCACACTCTACTGAGTAATGTTCCGGTTACATCACACTCTACTGAGTAATGTTCCGGTTACACCACACTCTACTGAGTAAGGTTCCGGTTACACCACACTCTACTGAGTAATGTCCCGGTTACACCACACTCTACTGAGTAATGTTCCGGTTACATCACACTCTACTGAGTAATGTCCCGGTTACACCACACTCTACTGAGTAATGTTCCGGTTACACCACACTCTACTGAGTAATGTCCCGGTTACACCACACTCTACTGAGTAATGTTCCGGTTACACCACACTCTACTGAGTAATGTTCCGGTTACATCACACTCTACTGAGTAATGTTCCGGTTACACCACACTCTACTGAGTAATGTTCCGGTTACACCACACTCTACTGAGTAATGTTCCGGTTACATCACACTCTACTGAGTAATGTTCCGGTTACACCACACTCTACTGAGTAATGTTCCGGTTACACCACACTCTACTGAGTAATGTTCCGGTTACACCACACTCTACTGAGTAATGTTCCGGTTACACCACACTCTACTGAGTAATGTTCCCGGTTACACCACACTCTACTGAGTAATGTTCCCGGTTACATCACACTCTACTGAGTAATGTTCCGGTTACATCACACTCTACTGAGTAATGTTCCGGTTACATCACACTCTACTGAGTAATGTTCCGGTTACATCCACACTCTACTGAGTAATGTTCCGGTTACATCACACTCTACTGAGTAATGTTCCGGTTACATCACACTCTACTGAGTAATGTTCCGGTTACACCACACTCTACTGAGTAATGTTCCGGTTACATCACACTCTACTGAGTAATGTTCCGGTTACATCCACACTCTACTGAGTAATGTTCCGGTTACACCACACTCTACTGAGTAATGTTCCGGTTACACCACACTCTACTGAGTAATGTTCCGGTTACACCACACTCTACTGAGTAATGTTCCGGTTACACCACACTCTACTGAGTAATGTTCCGGTTACACCACACTCTACTGAGTAATGTTCCGGTTACATCCACACTCTACTGAGTAATGTTCCGGTTACATCACACTCTACTGAGTAATGTTCCGGTTACACCACACTCTACTGAGTAATGTTCCGGTTACATCACACTCTACTGAGTAATGTTCCGGTTACACCACACTCTACTGAGTAATGTTCCGGTTACATCACACTCTACTGAGTAATGTTCCGGTTACACCACACTCTACTGAGTAATGTTCCGGTTACATCCACACTCTACTGAGTAATGTTCCGGTTACACCACACTCTACTGAGTAATGTTCCGGTTACACCACACTCTACTGAGTAATGTTCCGGTTACACCACACTCTACTGAGTAATGTTCCGGTTACACCACACTCTACTGAGTAATGTTCCGGTTACACCACACTCTACTGAGTAATGTTCCGGTTACACCACACTCTGCTGAGTAATGTCCCGGTTACACCACACTCTGTAATGTTCCGGTTACACCACACTCTACTGAGTAATGTTCCGGTTACACCACACTCTACTGAGTAATGTTCCGGTTACACCACACTCTACTGAGTAATGTTCCGGTTACATCCACACTCTACTGAGTAATGTTCCGGGTACACCACACTCTACTGAGTAATGTTCCGGTTACACCACACTCTACTGAGTAATGTTCCGGTTACATCACACTCTACTGAGTAATGTTCCGGTTACACCACACTCTACTGAGTAATGTTCCGGTTACACCACACTCTACTGAGTAATGTTCCGGTTACATCACACTCTACTGAGTAATGTTCCGGTTACACCACACTCTACTGAGTAATGTTCCGGTTACACCACACTCTACTGAGTAATGTTCCGGTTACATCACACTCTACTGAGTAATGTTCCGGTTACACCACACTCTACTGAGTAATGTTCCGGTTACATCACACTCTACTGAGTAATGTTCCGGTTACATCACACTCTACTGAGTAATGTTCCGGTTACACCACACTCTACTGAGTAATGTTCCGGTTACACCACACTCTACTGAGTAATGTTCCGGTTACATCACACTCTACTGAGTAATGTTCCGGTTACATCACACTCTACTGAGTAATGTTCCGGTTACACCACACTCTACTGAGTAATGTTCCGGTTACACCACACTCTACTGAGTAATGTTCCGGTTACATCACACTCTACTGAGTAATGTTCCGGTTACATCACACTCTACTGAGTAATGTTCCGGTTACACCACACTCTACTGAGTAATGTTCCGGTTACACCACACTCTACTGAGTAATGTTCCGGTTACACCACACTCTACTGAGTAATGTTCCGGTTACACCACACTCTACTGAGTAATGTTCCGGTTACATCACACTCTACTGAGTAATGTTCCGGTTACACCACACTCTACTGAGTAATGTTCCGGTTACATCACACTCTACTGAGTAATGTTCCGGTTACACCACACTCTACTGAGTAATGTTCCGGTTACATCACACTCTACTGAGTAATGTTCCGGTTACACCACACTCTACTGAGTAATGTTCCGGTTACATCACACTCTACTGAGTAATGTTCCGGTTACACCACACTCTACTGAGTAATGTTCCTGTTACACCACACTCTACTGAGTAATGTTCCGGTTACATCACACTCTACTGAGTAATGTTCCGGTTACACCACACTCTACTGAGTAATGTCCCGGTTACACCACACTCTACTGAGTAATGTTCCGGTTACACCACACTCTACTGAGTAATGTTCCGGTTACACCACACTCTACTGAGTAATGTTCCGGTTACACCACACTCTACTGAGTAATGTTCCGGTTACACCACACTCTACTGAGTAATGTTCCGGTTACACCACACTCTACTGAGTAATGTTCCGGTTACACCACACTCTACTGAGTAATGTTCCTGTTACACCACACTCTACTGAGTAATGTTCCGGTTACATCACACTCTACTGAGTAATGTTCCGGTTACACCACACTCTACTGAGTAATGTCCCGGTTACACCACACTCTACTGAGTAATGTTCCGGTTACACCACACTCTACTGAGTAATGTTCCGGTTACACCACACTCTACTGAGTAATGTTCCGGTTACATCACACTCTACTGAGTAATGTTCGGTTACACCACACTCTACTGAGTAATGTTCCTGTTACACCACACTCTACTGAGTAATGTTCCGGTTACATCACACTCTACTGAGTAATGTTCCGGTTACACCACACTCTACTGAGTAATGTCCCGGTTACACCACACTCTACTGAGTAATGTTCCGGTTACACCACACTCTACTGAGTAATGTTCCGGTTACACCACACTCTACTGAGTAATGTTCCGGTTACACCACACTCTACTGAGTAATGTTCCGGTTACACCACACTCTACTGAGTAATGTTCCGGTTACACCACACTCTACTGAGTAATGTTCCGGTTACACCACACTCTACTGAGTAATGTTCCGGTTACACCACACTCTGTAATGTTCCGGTTACACCACACTCTACTGAGTAATGTTCCGGTTACATCACACTCTACTGAGTAATGTTCCGGTTACACCACACTCTACTGAGTAATGTTCCGGTTACATCACACTCTACTGAGTAATGTTCCGGTTACATCACACTCTACTGAGTAATGTTCCGGTTACACCACACTCTACTGAGTAATGTTCCGGTTACACCACACTCTGTAATGTTCCGGTTACACCACACTCTACTGAGTAATGTTCCGGTTACATCACACTCTACTGAGTAATGTTCCGGTTACACCACACTCTACTGAGTAATGTTCCGGTTACACCACACTCTGTAATGTTCCGGTTACATCACACTCTACTGAGTAATGTTCCGGTTACACCACACTCTACTGAGTAATGTTCCGGTTACACCGCACTCTGTAATGTTCCGGTTACATCACACTCTACTGAGTAATGTTCCGGTTACACCACACTCTGTAATGTTCCGGTTACACCACACTCTACTGAGTAATGTTCCGGTTACATCACACTCTACTGAGTAATGTTCCGGTTACACCACACTCTACTGAGTAATGTTCCGGTTACACCACACTCTACTGAGTAATGTTCCGGTTACATCACACTCTACTGAGTAATGTTCCGGTTACATCACACTCTACTGAGTAATGTTCCGGTTACACCACACTCTACTGAGTAATGTTCCGGTTACACCACACTCTGTAATGTTCCGGTTACACCACACTCTACTGAGTAATGTTCCGGTTACATCACACTCTACTGAGTAATGTTCCGGTTACACCACACTCTACTGAGTAATGTTCCGGTTACACCACACTCTGTAATGTTCCGGTTACATCACACTCTACTGAGTAATGTTCCGGTTACACCACACTCTACTGAGTAATGTTCCGGTTACACCACACTCTACTGAGTAATGTTCCTGTTACACCACACTCTACTGAGTAATGTTCCGGTTACATCACACTCTACTGAGTAATGTTCCGGTTACACCACACTCTACTGAGTAATGTCCCGGTTACACCACACTCTACTGAGTAATGTTCCGGTTACACCACACTCTACTGAGTAATGTTCCGGTTACACCACACTCTACTGAGTAATGTTCCGGTTACATCACACTCTACTGAGTAATGTTCCGGTTACACCACACTCTACTGAGTAATGTTCCTGTTACACCACACTCTACTGAGTAATGTTCCGGTTACATCACACTCTACTGAGTAATGTTCCGGTTACACCACACTCTACTGAGTAATGTCCGGTTACACCACACTCTACTGAGTAATGTTCCGGTTACACCACACTCTACTGAGTAATGTTCCGGTTACACCACACTCTACTGAGTAATGTTCCGGTTACACCACACTCTACTGAGTAATGTTCCGGTTACACCACACTCTACTGAGTAATGTTCCGGTTACACCACACTCTGTAATGTTCCGGTTACACCACACTCTACTGAGTAATGTTCCGGTTACATCACACTCTACTGAGTAATGTTCCGGTTACACCACACTCTACTGAGTAATGTTCCGGTTACATCACACTCTACTGAGTAATGTTCCGGTTACATCACACTCTACTGAGTAATGTTCCGGTTACACCACACTCTACTGAGTAATGTTCCGGTTACATCACACTCTGTAATGTTCCGGTTACACCACACTCTACTGAGTAATGTTCCGGTTACATCACACTCTACTGAGTAATGTTCCGGTTACACCACACTCTGTAATTTTCCGGTTACACCACACTCTACTGAGTAATGTTCCGGTTACACCACACTCTACTGAGTAATGTTCCGGTTACATCACACTCTACTGAGTAATGTTCCGGTTACACCACACTCTACTGAGTAATGTTCCGGTTACACCACACTCTGTAATGTTCCGGTTACATCACACTCTACTGAGTAATGTTCCGGTTACACCACACTCTACTGAGTAATGTTCCGGTTACACCGCACTCTGTAATGTTCCGGTTACACCACACTCTACTGAGTAATGTTCCGGTTACACCACACTCTGTAATGTTCCGGTTACACCACACTCTACTGAGTAATGTTCCGGTTACATCACACTCTACTGAGTAATGTTCCGGTTACATCACACTCTACTGAGTAATGTTCCGGTTACATCACACTCTACTGAGTAATGTTCCGGTTACACCACACTCTACTGAGTAATGTTCCGGTTACACCACACTCTACTGAGTAATGTTCCGGTTACATCACACTCTACTGAGTAATGTTCCGGTTACATCACACTCTACTGAGTAATGTTCCGGTTACACCACACTCTACTGAGTAATGTTCCGGTTACATCACACTCTACTGAGTAATGTTCCGGTTACATCACACTCTACTGAGTAATGTTCCGGTTACATCACACTCTACTGAGTAATGTTCCGGTTACATCACACTCTACTGAGTAATGTTCCGGTTACACCACACTCTACTGAGTAATGTTCCGGTTACATCACACTCTACTGAGTAATGTTCCGGTTACACCACACTCTACTGAGTAATGTTCCGGTTACATCACACTCTACTGAGTAATGTCCCGGTTACACCACACTCCGCTCATTAAATCATCTCTATAGTGAATTATGAACTTTTACCTTAACCCGATGTTGACCACGAAAAGTTAAGTCTGAAATCTTGCACACAATAAAGAACAAATGAAAATAGTGTCCAGTATCACGCTGCCACATTGGTGTTCGAATCTTAAACAGCTTGGAAAGTTGAAAGGACGTTCAATACCGACAGGTGCCAAAGTAATTTAGATTTGATATATACATTAGATGGCGGGATGATGGACATTAAGACAATGGAGTGGCCATCATGATTAGATCCAAGGAAGCTCTGATGGATGAAACGTGCACCCATTAGATTGTAACTGTAACTTAAAAGTAGGCATTGATAATAGAAGTTTACAGGAAGTACTAGAAAAGTAGGCATAGCAGAGGTTTACAGAAGGTATTGGAAAAGTAGGCATAGTAGAGGTTTACAGGAAGTACTGGAAAAGTAGGCATAGTAGAGGTTTACAGGAAGTACTGGAGAAGTAGGCATAGTAGAGGTTTACAGGAAGTACTGGAAAAGTAGGCATATCAGAGGTTTACAGGAAGTACTGGAAAAGTAGGCATAGTAGAGGTTTACAGGAAGTACTGGAAAAGTAGGCATAGTAGAGGTTTACAGGAAGTACTGGAAAAGTAGGCATAGTAGAGGTTTACAGGAAGTACTGGAAAAGTAGGCATATCAGAGGTTTACAGGAAGTACTGGAAAAGTAGGCATAGTAGAGGTTTACAGGAAGTACTGGAAAAACAGGCATAGCAGAGGTTTACAGGAAGTACTGGAAAAGTAGGCATAGTAGAGGTTTACAGGAAGTACTGGAAAAACAGGCATAGCAGAGGTTTACAGGAAGTACTGGAAAAGTAGGCATATCAGAGGTTTACAGGAAGTACTGGAAAAGTAGGCATATCAGAGGTTTACAGGAAGTACTGGAAAAGTAGGCATAGTAGAGGTTTACATGAAATACAGGAGAAGTAGGCATAGTAGAGGTTTACAGGAAGTACTGGAAAAGTAGGCATAGTAGAGGTTTACATGAAATACAGGAAAAGTAGGCATAGCAGAGGTTTACAGGAAGTACTGGAAAAGTAGGCATATCAGAGGTTTACAGGAAGTACTGGAAAAGTAGGCATAGCAGAGGTTTACAGGAAGTACTGGAAAAGTAGGCATAGCAGAGGTTTACAGAAGGTATTGGAAAAGTAGGCATAGTAGAGGTTTACATGAAATACAGGAGAAGTAGGCATAGTAGAGGTTTACATAAAATACAGGAGAAGTAGGCATAGTAGAGGTTTACATGAAATACAGGAGAAGTAGGCATAGTAGAGGTTTACATGAAATACAGGAGAAGTAGGCATAGCAGAGGTTTACAGGAAGTACTGGAAAAGTAGGCATAGTAGAGGTTTACAGGAAGTACTGGAAAAGTAGGCATAGCAGAGGTTTACAGGAATTACTATAAAAGTAGTGAAATAAACAAGAATGGTAAATTACTTTTCTGTCAAATCACTGGAAATAGGATCAGATCTAGACACAGGGGTTAGAAACTGAAGATTCTCTATATTAGATATTAAAGAGGCTTTGATACTTGCATTGTAAAAACATTAAAAAGCAATGGATCACCATCGAAAAATGGTAAAAATTAGAACAAAGATATCAGATAATAGTAGAGGAAGCAAGATAGGTATACTATAAGATGTTAAATATAACGGGAAAGATGTTAAAGGAAGGCGAACATATCACAGGGGCCTGTTGTGTTAGTTTAAACAATCTCGTTTTTATTAAAGATTCTACTACTTTTCTCTCTCTTATACGCATACTCAAACCAATTTAACATATATAATTATGTAATTACCCTACTCAACCAATTTATTTTTTGTTTATCTACAATTATTTGTGTGTATTTATAATTATTTTGTAATAAAATTCATGGTAAAATACTTCGAGGACCTATGCTTTCAAGCGTCCACTGCACCTTGATGAGTTATGATCACTTCCGTTTCCCAAAGTTTGTACATGTGTTTCGAAGTTTATGATGTTAAGAATGATTTGTGTGTGTGTGTGAAAGTTGTATTTGTAATTTCCTGTATGTCCTGTATTTGTCCTATATGTATACTCAACTGCTGCTCATGTCACCTACCTGAAGACTCATTTATCAACGTAAACCCGCCTTGGATGATCGACCGACCCTACTTGCCAGCAAATTTTTTCTCATTTGACAATGGGTAATATTTTAGATATTTTTATGTTACCAGCTTTAATTACGGTCGATTATTGGCGCTTTGCTAGATCTAATTATTTTTCTAGGGATTCTTGTCATGGCTATCCAATTACATTTCTATTATCATATTTTAACAATTTATCATATTTCCTTGTATCACTTTTTGACACAAACGTAAGTTTGAGTCTATGTCAGCGCTTTTGAGGTGTAGCTGACAAAATCTACGATGCCCTCTGGCGGATACTGCCTTGGCCAATCTAACCGTTGCTTTACAGTAACTCCGTAATGCTATGCAGTAAATATTTGTAAATATCGTAAATATTCACGATAAAAATGACATATAGTAAAGTTCAGCTATAAAAAAATCACCTTTTGTTTTGTTGACACAAACGTAGACACAAACGTAAGTTTGAGTCTATGTCAGCGCTTTTGAGGGTAGCTGACAAAATCTACGATGCCCTCTGGCGGATATTGCTGTTGGCCAATCTAAACGTTGCTTTACAGTAACTCCGTAATGTTATGCAGTAAATATTTGTTTAACTTCACGATAAAAAATGACATACAGTGAAGTTCAGCTATTAAAAAAATCTCCTTTTGTTTTGTTGTATTTTAGAAGCTGACAGGACAATGTGGGTTTTTTTTTGGCATTTTCGTTCGCTCTGACACAACTTCAACTGCCACTTCACAATCATATTCTATCGCAAAAAAATAATAGTCCCGTGACTTAGGGAGTCAAATGCAACACTGCAGTTTCGTTAGATATATGACAAAACAACAGAACCTCACAAATAGATAGTTTTCAAAGTATTTAATTTAAGTATGTTCTGTCGATGATACGTAAGAATATTTTTCCGCGTTGAACGCATTAGATTTCACGCGGAATGATACAATCGACTTTTCGCTGGCGCCATATTGCTGCTTACCTGTGACCCGGAAGAAAAATCTACTAACATCACGCTGAATTTTCATCATCGACATCTATGTGTTTTTTTTCTTTGGTGGCATGTTACTGAATGGGTTATAATATTGATAAAGTTTCGTCGGAATATCGTTGTTATTTTGTACATTGAAAATCACTCATCCAGCATCCGATTTTGTCCGCCATCTTTCAGTAATGTAAACAATAATAAAAGCAAGAGTAGGTGATCAAACCCAACTTTGACTGTCATTTTCTCACTGAAATATTAACTTGCATGTGATTGATGTAGTCTGCAGATGGTTAGATTATATAGATGTTTTTTTACGAAAGAAAAAAGTTGTCTATTCATCATGACAATATCACAACAACGGCAGTCGAGTACCATACGCATGTTTGCAAATAAAAAGTTAAATAAATTCTCACTGAATAGGGTTTCGAAAAGGCAAATGGACTTGTGAATATTAATATTGACTTCGGATCTATTGATTATATCCTACGTAATGCACATGAAGTTTTTCGTTTACAGAACGCGTACCGCATTAACGTGGCTGTCTGCATGCAGATGTAGACGTCACTGAAAATTTCATCTCTAATTATAGCGACTGATTCTTTTTTTCTAATATTCGTGATGGTTTAAACAAAAATAGAAAATGATCTATCATTATCATTTGAAATATTACATAACAGTCGAAGCATATTATAAAAAAGAAAGGGGTCTACGATGTACATCTACATAGACCTTTATTATGTTTGGTGGAGTTTTGAACGCTTCAGGGACGGTTAAAGGGCAGTAACTCTTTAGAAAACACCATTTTTCATGGAAATGTACTGATTGCTAAATTTAACCAGAGATATTTAAAGGCAGTGGAAATGTTATATTCCTACATCTGCGGTTTTTTCTGTCTCAAATCATTTCAGCTTCTGAATTAAATTAACATTTAAACTAATGCACAGTAAAGTATTGATAAATCAATGCAAATAATTTATTATTATTATTTAATCTTTTTTTCTTTACAACACTAGTACATATTATTTGAGAAGAACAGCAAAAATTACTAAGTTCATTATTCTTCTAAACAACAAAAATGTGTAAAACTTGTTTGTGTTGTGCATATATCCTATTGTGAAATAACTTTGCATGACTAAAGATAATGGTATTGTCTTGATGGATTTTACATACTATATCATAGGTTGAGTTAAATAATTATTTTCTTCTTATCAATTATGGTCAATGGTGAAAACACATTTTTTTCATTTAAATTGTTAAGTCGGTTTAATGTTCAAATTCAGATTAATTTAATTAAAGCAACTATTAATGTATATATGTGTTAACTTTTCTGACAAAGTCTTCAAGTAACCTGTTTATATTTGACAGAGAATCAAAATGAGTAATTTTGTTGTTAAGAATAGTGGGCTTAGCCATTTACAACTGTTTAGATTCTACTTAATAAGGTTTGATTTTTAACATTTTGGCAAATTTATCTTATCAATATCCAATTTAGTTTTAAAAATAAGCAGTACTTCCATTTTTATGAAAATAAAAATTACTTCAGTGTTCTAATAATTTAAACACATGAACAATTGAAAGAAATACATTTGTATGAAAAGCATTCATAATGGACTTTGAAGAATGCTACTACATGTACAGTTCATCCAGTTTGGGCATTCGAACTACATTTTCATCTGACAGATGCTGCAGATTAAAAAAAAAACTCTGATTTTGAAATCGATGATATCAATACATATAGCTACATTCACATCTCACTAACATTAATTAACATGATATATATACCATACATATATATATGTATCGTGCAGTTACAGTTATGTATATGGTACATATACTATTGCGGAGAATATTTGATGCAATGTACATAGGTGAAAAACAAAATTCCACTTCAAATTGATTTGAACTGTACATGTGAATGAATGTGTTTTTGTTGTATAGATTATTTGTAGCTACACAGTATGGAATGTAAACATATAACGTAGAGTGCTATATGAAAATCATGTTCACTCTAATGAGCGATTAAGAAACTGTCTCAAGTCTGAGCTGATATGAGCATGTAATTCTAAGTTTTGAATATAGTGCTTAGTTTAATGTGGCCGTTGTGATGGTATACCCTGCCCTGTCTACATCCGCATTCTACGCCTCCAGAGTCTGTTTATCAGACCCAGGTGTTTTTAACCCACCATCATCAGATGGTGCATGGGCTATTCAAATCGCCCTGCGTCCGTGGTCCGTCCGTCCCTCCATCCGTAAACAATTCTTGTTATCGCTATTTCTCAAAGTACTGAAGGTATCTTCTAAAATTTCATATATAGGTTTCTCTTGGTTTCTAGTTATGCATATTGCATTTTGAGACTTATCGGAAAACAATATGGCCGACAGGCAGCCATCTTAGGTTTTGACAATTGAAGTTTGTTATTGCTATTTCTCAGAAAGCACTGAATTGATCTTTCTCAAATTTCATATGTAGGTTCCTCTTGGTGCTAACATTAGTTATGCATATTGCATTTTGAGACCAATCGGAAAACAATAAGGCCGACAGGCAGCCATCTTGGATTTTGTCAATTGAAGTTTGTTATCACTATTTCTCAGAAAGTGTTGACGGGATCTTTTTCAAATTTCATAAGTAGGTTCCCCTCGGTGCCTAGTTATGCATATTGCATTTTGAGACTAATCGGAAAACAACATGGCCGACAGGCAGCCATCTTGGATTTGAACAATTGAAGTTTGTTATCGCTATTTCTCAGAAAGTGCTGAAGGGATCTTTCTCAAATTTGATATGTAGGTTCCCCTTGGTGGGTGGTTATGCATATTGCATTTTGAGACAAATCGGAAAACAATATGGCCGACAGGCAGCCATCTTAGGTTTTGACAATTGAAGTTTGTTATTGCTATTTCTCAGAAAGCACTGAATTGATCTTTCTCAAATTTAATATGTAGGTTCCTCTTGGTGCTTACATTAGTTATGTATATTGCATTTTGAGACCAATCGGAAAACAATATGGCCGACAGGCAGCCATCTTGGATTTAGACAATTGAAGTTTGTTATCGCTATTTCTCAGAAAGTGCTGAAGGGATCTTTCTCAAATTTTATATGTAGGTTCCCCTCGGTGCCTAGTTATGGATATTGCATTTTGAGACTAATCGGAAAACAACATGGTCGACAGGCAGCCATATTGTATTTTGACAATTGAAGTTTGTTATCGCTATTTTACAGAAGGTACTGAAGGGATAGAACAATTTGCCACAAAATATCATTCAAAACCTTGACATAACATCATTCAAACCAGGGCTCACACACACGATAAAATCCTAAAACAATCACACAAGTGTTTTTAACCTGAGCTCTGATCTAAAAGCTGGTAGCTAGATGGGGCGCTACATCAAATGTATAAATATCTTTTCAATGGCTAATGATAATGATAATTTGTGAAGCGCTTATAGGCATGGGATCCTCAAAAGTTTGAAAAGAAAGGCCTCATTAATTTTACAGGTAATCTAGGACCTTCATATTACAACTACAACTACGTATACATTAACCCATTGAAGATGTCAAATAAGATTACCTGAGTAGCTATTCTGACAATAGACCCTTTTCACACAGTATGTTTTGTTACCTCCCCTTGGTAGAACTCTTTTGCGTTTCGATCGAAAACGAGGCGACCGGTGTTGACTTGTTTGTTGACAAAGATCGAGTCGAAGATTCGCTGTACCGTCTTTGGCAGGTAAGAGTATTTCCGTGAAGAATATCGCACAATTTGGACAAATAGAATAAATTCCTTATTAATTAATGCATTAAAACCATATAAAAGTTTTCTATTTAACATCAGAAGGTAAATAACAAAACAAAAACGATACAATTTGCGTGTTGTCAGAGGGGGCGGGGTTGTTTTTGTAGATGTTATTCAGTAATGTTTTCTCACTGGTTTGGGAAAGGGCCTTTTTGTCTCATTTTGGGAAAGAATATTGGTGAATTGGGAAAGATTTTTTCAGGAGTGAACTGCAAATTTTGGAAATTTGGCTTAAATAAGAAATAATTTCAATTGGGAATGGGGCCCATTAACGGCCCCCAAAAAGCCATAAGAAAAAGCCCTGATCAGACCTTTGATGAAATTATCCAATTTACCTAATTGCTGGTATAGTTGTAGCGATATATAGTGGTAATCACACCTTCACGGCTCAGTGCACAAATACAAAACTCGTCCTATGTCAGTCTCCAAACTAGTAGAGTTGCTAATTCCGCTATGTATATCCCTGACAATACTTAAGTAATCTTTTTTCTGCTATACAGAACGATGGTTTTCCGGACTGGGTGTATCCCGGGCCACTTTAACTATTTATTGTAACATTTTTGTAAAATGCCAATTGATGTACATGTAGGTCGTTTCCATTTTTCTCAGTCAAACCTGTGTAAATATTAAGATCTATGCATTAACATATACATAAATATTTTTCAATAATCCATATCCACAGATATGCTGAAATCCAATGGGAAGCAGTGTTCTGTTTATGGATGCGATAACTTTGCCTTCAAGAAAGATGGAACTAGCACAGGATACATTTTTTTTCAAAGACTGAAAAAGGTTTTGGAACACAGGAAATTAAAGCTGTGCTCGTATTCTTTGATAAATATATGAATGGAGCACATTTCCATTGGACTTATAAGTAAATATTGGACATTAAAACCTGACCAGACACCAAAAGTCTTCTCATGGATAACTGTACATACTCCTAGAAAAAGTCCATTGAAGAGGTCAACAACCATGAATGAGACTACCACTGGAATCGGTTGTGGATGATTCTGAGAATTTGGATGCTTCTGAAGTACATGGATTTGGAGTACGTGGTAAGTTTTTAATACCATGATGATTTTTTTTACAGTTTTAGGTAGCACTTTTTTATAAGTGTCGGGTGGGGGTGGGGGCCTGGTTAAAGGGACATCACGGTAAACCAATTTTTATTTTGTATTTTTTCATATTATTGGGTATATCTTTAAAAAAAATATCCTTATGAACAATAACCATTCGAATTTGATGATATATGTATATAAAAAACATCAATTATTAATTATAAAAAGGCTATCACAATTCGTTGATCAATAGTCTGAATATGCAAATTTTGTGACATATACGTTATTATACGATAACACGCATGCGCACAACACACTAAAACACCTGAAAACAAAAATGGCTTCTAATGTGAATCGACTGCGGTTGAAAACGATAACAGCTTCCGCAATGAAGAGAATAATTGGAAAATGGGTCAAACACAATCCTAGAATTAAACTGGGGAAGCAGTACAATACAGTTCAAACATGAAAACAGCAGTAATACGGACGCTGCTCGTATTCTGCTTGATTGCTGGATAGTAGGTCATGACAATCTCGGTAATATTTACACAAACTCGGTAATATTTATACAGTCTGTACCAGTACATCGCTACTGTCACTATATTATATGTACGGTGTATACACTTATTTACACATAGATATATGTGCCGGAATATATACAGAACGTGTTATTTAACATTTAAACCACTGTATAATATCGTTGTCCAACTAATCCAATTCGCCTTGTAAACTATCGTGTGTTTGGGTTGCCTCGATTTCAAAACAGTTACGTGATGATTTAAAAATAATTTCCGCGCTAAATTTAGAGGGGGATTCCCAACTAAATCAAGTGGTCAAGCTGGACATGCGGATCGACTGTGAACATTGGGACAGCACAGAAACATAACTGGAAAGGAACAAAACACGTTCATTCATTGAAAATTACAACGTTTTTACCGTGATGTCCCTTTAAAGAATGCAGCATTTATTAGGGATCCATAGAGATCTAAACTAGCTTGAATGATAGTAATAATAATAATGTAAAACTTTTATATACCATTTATCACAACCATTAGACCAGTTTTAACCTGTAATCATTGGTCCATTTGCACCAAACAGAAAATTTCTCATATTTCTGAGGAGTATACAGCCAAGCAGCCAATAACGCACTTCACATTCACATGCCCAGCACTATAGTACCACATAGCAATGAAGAGTGAAGTGACTTGCCCTGTCTGGGGCTTGAACCTAGATCCTCTGGTCGGGTTACAAGTCACACTCGCTACCACTGTGCCTCATCCCTCCTAAATTTCCAGTATGGAGTTTACCTAATGTATAGATGGAGTTTAGATTTTTTTAGTTTTAATGATATGAAAATTAAATGTGTAATGAATTAATGCAAACAATATTTATTTTGTTTTAGGAAATTGGAATTCAAGCAGGTCCTGGCACTAGTGATGTAGCTATAGGCTGCCAGACAGATGATGGTGATGTGATAAATGTCTGTGATCATAACCACTCCAGCGACCACATAATTGACCACATTTACAGTTTTCATGCCGATGATGATGGCGAGAATGAAATTGAAAATCTACAGATAGAAATTTAAAAACTGTCAACACAAATAAATGATATGGAAGATCGATTGAATGAATATATAGGGAATGGTTTTTCCGTTGAAAAAAATAAAAATGACCCAAAAGCAAGGCTTTTTTTATACAGGATTTATTTACTGTTCTATGTTTGAGTGCATATTAAAATACTTATCTCCAAAAGCAGAAAACTGTTATTGGTGAGGTAAAGGTGAAAACATTGGTCCAAATAATGATGCTAGACAAAATGAAAAACAACGTCCAACAAGAAAACATTCAATGGGGAAGGATTTTTTGAAGATTCTTGTTAGACTGAAAGTTGGACTTTTTGTTTGCGACATTGCATATAAATTTGGTATATCGCAGTCTCAGTTTTCTAAAATGTTTACTACATGGATAATTTTTTTATATCTTGATCTACCAATGATGTTTCCATTTCCATCACTGGAGCTCGTAAGAAAAAATCTGCCTGATAGTTTTGTTTATGATCCTTAAACGCAAATGATCTTAGATTGTACTGAAATTTATGTCACAGACATGGTCATCCTATAAGCACCATAATACATACAAATTTCTTGTTGGCATAAGTCCAAATGGAGTAATTACATTTGTTTCTGATTTGCTGGGAGGTAGAGTGTCAGACAAACAAATAACAAAAGACAGTGGTGCTCTAACATTGTTAGAATCAGGTGATAATGTTATGTGTGATTGAGGGTTTGAAATCCAAGATATTTTTCCCAAAGGTGTAACTCTGAACATTCGACCTTTCAAACTTAATAGGAAACAGCACACAGCCAAGGAGGTAGATGACACAATGAAAATAGCTTGTGAAAGAATTCATGTTGAAAGGGAACTTTCGCATTCTTGATGGTATTATACCTTTAAGCTTGAAACATGTATCAA
The DNA here is from genome assembly GCF_902652985.1 of Pecten maximus. Lineage (NCBI taxonomy): Eukaryota > Metazoa > Mollusca > Bivalvia > Pectinida > Pectinidae > Pecten > Pecten maximus. Next base: position 5,451,771 of record NC_047021.1, read on the forward strand.
ACCAGAAATTTATATTCATTTCATACTTAACAAATTTTTTACCGCCTTTGGTTCTCCAGGTACTGGTACAGATGATATTTATAACAGAGAATAAGTAACTCTCCATTACCTGTAGTGTATACCTTTTCGTTTGTACAGGTAACTATCAATGAACATTCATGTACATGAAATGAACCGTAAAGATGATGTTCTTTCAGAATTTTGCATATATGGTACATTTTACAATGTACTGGGAGTACAGATATGTTTCATTGTTTCCGAAGCATTTTCAAGTTACATAATATATATTGTTGGTAAATTATTAGGGCATTCCTAATAGCTATGTTGAATTCCAAAATTTTGATCATACACTGTATTTGTTTGCTCATCTGAGAAAATAAAAACTTTCGAATTTTAATTGGTGTTTTTGGTCATTCATGCACCTCACTTTGAAAAAAATATTAAGGTTAAGAGTACCTAAAGCTAGAAATGTACTAAAAGATGTGGGTATAATAATGTAATTATCTTATTGGTCCCCACAACACGTTTTGAATTTTTGTCATTGTAAAATTTTTAAATTACAAGATTATTTTAAGAAATTATGGTAATATTAATTAATAATATAAATCACTGTGCATTATAATTTAACAATATACAATACTAACTTTGGAAAATTTAATGTAACGGGTAATTAAAATGTTTTACATAAAAAAAGTTATCGTATTAGTGTTAACATGAAAAACTCTTTTCTCGTTTTAATAAACATATATGTAGTTTAACAATTCAAAATATAACACATTGTATTAATTGTATATAATATTTAAAAAAATTATTTTCACTATAGTTTGTCATTACAAGCGGCCTCGGTACAACACATGAAGTCATGAATCACCGGAATTTATCTTCAACCAGGCTTTTGATAACCTGATTATTAAAGCCCTCTGTAGTAATTTTGACAATGAGCAGAATATATTTACTATTCAAACCATGAACAGTTGTCTTAACTATTTAATCACTCGGGGGTGTTTATTTAGAAATAACTTCATTTAACTAAATTAACTGCTTAGAAAGTTGTTTTGAAATGAAATGATTATAAAGATCCATGTTGGTATTTCTAGTAAAGGTCTCTATTTTCCCTTTGATTCTCAATCTTCTTCCTGTCCGTAAGAAGAGGTCATCCCCGCTTTACCCTCCGTGTCTGTCCACGATTTACCTTTAGCCACAGGTCAAAACTTAAACTGTCAATATCATATTATAACCGACATAGGCGCTTTCTAACCGGGATTTCAAAGCAATGGAACGGACACAAGCATATTATTATTTCCGGTAATACTTTCTTGATAATACCGCAATATATTTTTCAGGTCGGGAACTTTCAATTTACGCATGTACTTTCGATATCGGTGTCACGAAGTTGCAATTCAACCCCAGCCTCAGCGTCAACAGTTTTGCCGTCATTAATGTCAACACCGGTCGCCTCGTTTTCGAATCGGAACTCTCCTGTACTCTCGTTTAGAAAGGCGGTGGGAAACTAGCGTATTAGCTGCCAAGACGCACTTGCAATCAAAAGTAGATATGAATTTCTTTTCTTGCCAATATTTTGTCCTAGTCCTAATCAGGTATTGGTGATGTTCCATACAAAGTTGACCATGTCCCCACTAAACAAAAGCAGTTAAAATAATTTGTTTTCGTTTGTGTCTTCAGTACTTTCAGTACTTTGATTATATTTTTATCCTGTTGTAATGATATCGAAAGAAATCCTGGACCTCTACATAACTTAAACCTAGTTCACTTAAATGTGCGTTCTCTCAGAAATAAGATATCAATTATTGAAGCTGAATTTGAAAATATTGATATTGTATGTATAACTGAATCTCATCTAAATCAACAGATATCTGATGTCGACATTCGATTACAAACCTTTAGTAATAAACTTTTTAGGAAAGATAGAAGTACAGGTCCTGGTGGTGGAATTATAGTTTATCATAAAGATGATGTCGTTATAAACAGAAGATTGGAATTAGAGCGAGATGATATTGAATTACTCTGGCTCGAGGTTCGTGTAGATAATCATAAATTTCTTCTTGGTTGTATCTATAGACCTGATAATAATGTTGATTACTGGGTCAAATTAGATGACTCATTAACTAGAGCTACTGATACTTCATTGGATGTTATACTAACAGGTGATATTAATATAGACATGTTGAATATTCCATTAAACGATCACTTGTCAAGACTACTTACTTATTAAACATAACTTATCTAGCCTTATTAGTGAACCTACAAGAATAACGCCTGATAGTGCCACATCCATTGATGTAATCTTTACTAATAATTTGAACCTAATTAAAAACACTCATGTAAGTCCACCATTCTGCAGTTACCACTCTCCAGTCCATGCTCAAATTTCTTTTACTTTATTCAAACAAGCAAGCTATAAAAAACCACTATTAAAATATGATGAGGCTGACTTTGACAGTATAAATAATGCTCTCCTCAATATTGATTGGTTGAACATTTCATTAAATCAAGACTCTAACACATTCAACTCCTTTATACTTGATTCAATTACTGAGCAAGTCAATACTTTCATTCCTTCAAAAGTTATAACCATACGTCCAAATGATAAGCCTTGGATGAATAACATTATCAGACTTAAAATGAGACAACGTAATAGAATACATAAAAAAGCAAAACTAACAAATAACCCCCACTTTTGGGAGAGATTTAGATTTTTAAGGAATGAAACGATTGACTTAATTCGTGAAGCAAAGGGGAATTATATTAAAACTCTTGAAAACTCCTTAAATTTAAACACAGTCCCTTCAGACAAGTGGTGGAAGATAGCAAAGTCTATTACTAACTTCTCAAATAAATCTACATCGATTCCTCCTCTTGAATCCAATGAACAACTTATCTCTCATCCTATTGATAAAGCAGAGCTCCTTAACAGTCACTTTACTAATATTTCAACATCATCACCTGATCTTGAGTTGCCCCAGACATCACAACCATATGCTCTTCACTCCTTAACTAATATTCATGTAACTGAGCAAGATGTAATGGACCAACTTAGTATCCTCAATGTAAACAAACCACCTGGCCCTGATGGTATTGTTCCTAAAATTGTAAAAAAGCTTAGTAACTCTCTTATTCTACCTCTTAGTATTCTTTTCAACAAAACCCTAGAATCAGGAGTACTGCCATATAGTTGGAAACAATCAAACATAAATGCTATATATATAAAGGAAGTGGGTCATCTAATGATGTTTTAAACTATAGGCCAATATCTATAACTTCATGTTTCAGTAAAATAATGGAAAAAATTATATTTAAATATCTTTTTAATTATTTAATTGAAAATTCAATCTTAACAAAACACCAGTCTGGTTTTATACCAGGTGATTCCACAGTTAATCAATTGTTGTTTATTTATAATGAGATATCTAGTAATATGGACAAAGGAAAAGAGCTCAGGTTTATTTTCTGTGATGTAAGTAAAGCATTTGACAGAGTCTGGCATGAAGGTCTTATACAGAAGCTTAAAATGTATGGAATTGATGGAAATTTACTTTTATGGTTTCAAAATTATCTCTCAGTCAGAATGCAAAGAGTCTCTACCGAAGGCTATCACTCTCAATTCAAAGTTGTAAATGCAGGGGTACCTCAAGGATCAGTTCTTGGACCTCTTCTCTTTCTTCTCTATATAAATGACATCACTGATAATGTTTCAACTAATATCAAACTTTTTGCTGATGATACTTCTTTGTATGTAATAATAGATGATAATCCAGCACAAGCAGCACAAGCTCTAGCAGATGATCTCTCTAATATTAATGAATGGGCAGGTATTTGGGACATTAATTTTAACCCTAACAAAACTAAATCAATTATCTTTTCAAGAAAACACAACAAAGATCACCCTCCAATAACTTTCCAAAATAGACAAATTACAGACACAACAGTTCACAAACATCTTGGACTTACACTACAAGAAGACGCAACATGGAAAGAACATATCCTTAATATATATAGAAAAGCATACAGTAGATTAAACATTCTTCGATACATAAAATTTAAAGTGAATCGTAAGTCTTTAATCAAAATATATACAGCATTTATAAGACCAATTTTAGAATATGCAGACATAATCTGGGATAACTGCACTCACCAATCAAAACAATTATTAGAATCTGTTCAGTTAGAAGCAGCCAGAATCATTACAGGTCTCAGATCAGGAACATCACAATAAATTATATGAAGAAATTGGCTGGGATTCTCTATCAGATAGAAGAAATAAACACAAACACATAATGATGTACAAAATAATTCATGGACTATCACCACAATACTTACAAGATATCCTTATTCCTTTTATTAACAACCAAAATGATAACCTGTATTCCCTAAGACAATCACGACTCTTCAATCCTCCTCTATGCAGAACTAACAATTACTTTGACAGATTCTTCCCCCAAATGTGCCGCATAACTAACAATGCTAATCCTGACCTCTTCAACTCTTCTTCTCTAGCAGCTTTTAAATGCAAACTTAATAATAATATTAATGCTGAATGCGAATCACTGCATATTTTCAAATTTGAAGGAAATAGAAAGGCTAATATCATTATTTGTCAGCTTAGAAATTCATGTAGCAATTTAAATTTTGATTTATTTAATGATCATTTGTTAAACTCTCCCACCTGTGCCTGTGATATTGAAAATGAAACTGTTTCACATTATTTCTTTGATTGTCCTAGGTATAATGCTATTAGACATTCTCTGTTTACCTCAGTAGATAGTTATGCAAATCATAACCATTCTAACATCAGCACTTTCTTACAAGGTTGCCCTGACTGTGATAAGTTTGTAAATATACAAATACTAAATGATGTTCAATTGTTCATTGGGAAATCGAGACGCTTTAATCTCTATATGCTTTAAATATATAAGTCATGATATAATATATTATATATTATATTGTATTGTACTATGTTATATTATTTATACCTTAAATTTTAATGAATGAGTATGTATGATTATACATGTCCTGAAATATCCCTTCATCTTCATTGGTCACGTGTCAGCAGTTGAGTTAGTTAAGTCTTGTATATATATGAAGTATAGCGTCTGCTAAACATTTTGAGTGATAGTAATTTTTTCTGACAATTTTTGATATAATATTTTACATTTATATATATTATTTTCGCTTAATTATTGACAGGCACGACCTGTGCATACATGCACATGGACTTTTGGTCAATGCCTGTCAATGAATAATTCTTCTAGATAAAGTTCATCTTAAATATTATCAAATATTATGTATACATGTATATATAAGCAAAATGTATGAATGATGTGTGAATGTTTGTGTTTGAGTTATCTCCCTTAAATGTTAGTTATACATGTAATTTTTTCATTTCATAGTAAATTTATATATATATATTAATTTTATATTTATACATTCCAATTGCCACCATAGGAGAAAATTTATATAGGCTTGGCCTGTTATTTTATCCTTTTGACAAATAACATCAAATGTCAATAAAATTTGTTGAAATAAAAAAAAAACAAAAAAAACAACAGATAAGCAAGTATATATATGATATCTAAATTGAAGTCTGAGGGCTAGAGGAGCATTCAATTGCACAGGAAATGCATGGACAAAACGAGGTATAGGACGAAATACTAAAACGTACTTGTTCGAATAGTCGGTAAAGTCTGTTTGAGCTCTGTATGTGTGAATCAAGGATGATATCAAATAAAGAAATACGAAAAAAGGGAATCTAACACGTTCCGGCATCAGTGTCCCAGAAATATCGTGAAGTAAAATCACGAACAATACATTGAATGATATAGCCAAAACAAGAAACATTCGTTATGAATTCAGTAATAGATACGTTTTGTGTAAAATAATGAATGTCATACCTGGTATAGACCAAAAGTGTGCAAATCCAGGAGTATATAATAAAGGGATGTACCTCACTCAATATTAGTTCAAGCTACACTTACAAAATTTGGGATATCTGTTATAGATGTAAACATTCTTTCCGACACTTCAATAATTTATTCATGAGTTCTGCAAACTATGAAATCGACACAGATGAACTGGGCAATCATTATATACAAACCATTAACACACAATATATACAAGGCGCACAGAAAATATCGTGTGTTATCAACGCCAGTAATCAAGTCCCGTACATTACGGCCAATAGTTTACTCAGTGAGTCAGTCAACCATATTAACAGCTCATACATTCTAACCTAGAACGTATTACTTATGATTACTTCTATTGACGCTGATTAAGCAAATTACAGGCCTAATTCAAAACCATGCACAAAGTTAGTGCACATGATTGGTTATGTGACACTTCTGAATTAGCACACTGCAAGATAAGAGATAAAAGAAATTTTTTGTCGTATACAATGAAAACAGAACATTAGATTAAAGGAGCTATGACCAGATAATACTTATGAACAAAGCCACAGGTAGGGTAACCGTACGGGGAAATACTGATAACATAGGGAACTATGACGCTTTCGACAGTTAAACTGTTTTTTCGATATTCAATCCATTTTCGGGCTATACTAACCTGTTCCCGTGTTTGTTGACAGGCTGATAGGTTTTACCGTGAATGTTGACGTTTTAATCAATAAACGGAAACATATAACAGGAAAATGTAACGCCCGTATTTTTGGTAATATATAGGCCTATCTATATGGTAAATATGGCAATATGTTGTGACATGGATATATCACGTGATTAAATCAACTTTTATATCCAAGCATGACGCAATATTGAGACTAGGATATTCACAGTAATATGACTACTTACATTAGGGTGTACCCAGGCTTCTAAAATTAAAATGAGAAATCAACCAGTTTGATCCAATGCCAATATTAACATTAATGTGCATATTTTGATTATAAACACTTTAAATTATATCACTGGGGAGGTCCAGACGATACACGCGATATGAAAGAAATCACTTTAAACTATAGTGTTAAGGAGGTCCTGGAACAGCACATGATTCGTTAGCCATGACGTCTGTAATAAAATAGACACTTCTATCTTGCTTTTCTTTATAAAAAGCTGCCTAGAAGCCTGAAAGCAAATGCCTGAAACATGCACATATCAAATTTGGATAAACGGTCAAATTTTACATTAAGTAACGGTATTTTTTTCAGTCCTAATTGGTGCATTTGTTTTGAAAACGACAGATTTCTTACCTAGACATATGGCGTTAGCCCTCATGTGGTCTTTGTTAAACCAGTTTACCTAGTTTGAGTTGTCCGTTTCAAAAGACTGCTTAAAAAGATGGTCCCTATTGGTTGATTATAGAGTTTGGATGACTTGACATATAAAAAATCAAAAAATCAATAAAGCAGTTAAAAAGTAAAAGACCCATAATTGACTTACTCTTTTATTCAACAAAACTCTTGAAACAGGTGTAATCCCACTTAGCTGGAAAATGGCAAATATTAATGCTATCTTTAAAGGTAAAGGATTAGTCAATGAGGTATCTAACTATAGACCAATCTCTGTAACATCATGTTTTAGTAAAATGTTAGAAAAGATTATTTTTAAATACTTATATAATTACCTCACCACTTATAAAATTATCACTAAACATCAGTCTGGCTTTACACCCAATGACTCTACTGTAAATCAATTATTGTCTATCTACCGTACCATTGTTAAATGTCTTGATCAAAACAAAGAAATTAGATACATATTTTGCGATATTAGTAAGGCATTTGACAGAGTTTGGCATGATGGTCTGGTTTACAAGCTGGAATTATATGGTATTAAAGGTAATCTTTTAAACTGGTTTAAAAAAAATTTATTACACAGAAAACAGAGAGTTCAAACTGAAGGTTTTGTATCGACATTTGACCCTGTTCAAGCTGGGGTTCCTCAAGGCTCAGTCCTCGGACCACTGATGTTTTTAATCTATATTAATGATATTGTTGACTGTGTTTCTAATAAGATAAAACTATTTGCAGATGACACCTCTCTGTATGGTATATGTGATAATAACCCCATTGAAATAGCTCAAAGTCTCACTAATGATCTAATTAATATCAAACAATGGGCTAATAAATGGGATATTAAATTTAATCCTGCTAAGACAGAATCAGTTATATTTTCTAGAAAAAATGATAAAGATCACCCTGCTGTAAATTTTTATGATGAACCAGTTACTGAAAATAAATTACATACACACCTTGGTCTAACACTCAGTGATGATGCCAAGTGGAACCAACACATTTCTAATATATATGATAAAGCTTCAAAAAGAATAAACATTTTAAGATTATTAAAAACTAAAATTGATAGGAAGTCTCTAACAACCATATATACATCCTACATTAGGCCAATTATTGAATATGCTGATGTTGTTTGGGATAACTGTTCACAAATACAAAAAAAATCTCTTAGAATCAATTCAATTAGATGCTGCTAGATTAATTACTGGTTTACGCAAAGGTACTTCACATGAAAAACTATATACAGAATTAGGGTGGGAATCATTGAGTTGCAGAAGGCAAAAACACAAACTTATCTTAATGTTCAAAATATTAAATAATGAACCCCCAGATTACTTGAGAGAAATTATTGAACCATATATTCATGATGAAACCTTAGTTAGATATCCACTCCGTACAGTTCGATTATTTGACCCCCTTTATGTCGTACAGTAACTTATTTTGAAAGTTTTTTCCCATCTGTGTTAAATGAAATGAATAGACTCGCTCCTGAAATCAGTAATATTCACTCCACTAATCAATTTAAAAAACTTTCAAATAACAATCACCATATTATATCCACTACAACTGATGTATTTAAATATTCTGGCCGGCGTGATATAAACATTATTCTATGCCAATTAAGAAACAACGTAAGTAATCTAAATTACGACCGTTTTAATGATCATCTAATTGAATCTCCAATGTATCAATGCAATCAATCTGTTGAAACTATATCACATTATTTCGTTGAATGTAATTTATATCAAAATCCTCGTCTAGTACTTATACAAGATTTAAATCATCCACATCATAATCATTTATGTACCAATGTCATTGTCAATGGATGTACTCTTTGTAATAATATTCAAAATTTTAGCATCTTGACACATGTCTCAAATTTCATCCTGCAATCAAAGAGATTTTGAAATCATGTCTGATGTATAATGATCTAATATTTTTAATTATTATTTTTATTAAATAGACATCTAAATACATGTTTAGAATATGTAATATGAAATTGAGTGAACAATGTCTATTTATTCTTGATTACCAAATATACTTGATTAATGTAATGATGAACTCTGGGCAGTCTATTAACAATTTATCTTCTGTTAATCTATTTTATCTATAACCTTATTTGTTTGTGCTTATATGTAAGTGAGGTAATTCCTATAAAGGTCTTTTTGAAACAATCATTATTATTTTCAAGAGTTGGTGTAACTCTACTAACTTAATATGTTTATATGGGATGAAATTGAATTTTAATCCTCTTCAGTGGATGGCTTGTGTGTTAAACATATGGACTTTATGGCCTGTATCTGTTGGGGGAAAAAACTCAATATCATCATATAGATACACCTACTTTACAAAATACACTACGTTTGAATATTCATTTAGTAAATAATAAAACAATTAGCTAAACTAAATATCCTAAGGGTTACTATTTAATGTTAAAATTAATAAATCCTTGTAATTATTAAGGAATTACCTCCCCTTATACCCTCACCAACCTTCCATATATGTATATAGGTCTGTGTTTGTTTACCATCTGTTAATTATAAGGAAAGGACTAAGATAGGCTATGCCTGATGTCCAATCCTATTGACTTAACATCATGTCAATAAAATATGTTGAAATTGAAATTGAACGCGTCAATGGAAGTGGTTTGCTGTTAACATCACTCTTGATACTGTTTTTTATCACTCGTTGTGTACGATAATGTTCGAAGTTAACCAGCACACCTACCCGTTGTGTAGACGAAATACGATCATGACGAATGCTTGTACACAACATTTGTTGTTATTGGTGACGTTCCCGGAAAGCGAATTTCCGGTCCTTCTTATGGACAATGTTGTGTGATGCTTTTGACGAGGTAGTACCAACAAAGGCGTGCTCTTTAGGAATATCACGAGTTCTGTACTTAGATAAAGACGGGCGAGGGGGTTTAGGCTTCAAAGGAACGCCTTTGGCTTCGAATTCGTTTTTAAATGCAGATGATGACAAAGCGTTGGCCAGGATGTCGTTACGATCTTTTCGGTCGTGAACTTTTTTCGAAAGATCATCGCTTCCTTGCTTAATAATTTCCTTTTCCTCTTTGAGTTTTTCAATTTGCTCATTAAGTTCACAGATTTGAGCCCTGTCAGTTTCACTTGTTTCATTGTTTGAGTCAATAGTTTTTTCTAAGTCGAATATTTTACTTTTTAGATGTTCAATTTCTTGTTCTTTGTCCTGGATATCATAGAGTTGCTGTTCAGCATCACCTTGGCGTTCCTGTAACATTTTCACTTCCTTCAGCAGAGAATCTCGATGGACCTCAAGACTCTCGAGCTTTTTCGCCATTTCACATCTTTGCATGTTTAAGTCTTTCAGGCGTGTTATAGTTTCTTCGTTTTTCTGCCGAAGTTTCGCATGCTGCTCTTGTAGTTGAACATACATCTTTCGGTCTCTTTCTCTGTCTTTTTTTAGTTCAGCGATATCACGTTGGCTTATTTCCTGTGATTCTCTTATCTCTTTCACTTCTTGAAGGATTTGATGATGTGCTTGGGTAAACTGTCCCGAAATATCACTTACCGCTTCTTGAAGAAATGATTTGACCATCTCCACGGGAATGCTGTTTGACTGAAGGACGTTGTTGGCGTCTTCTGGACCTGAAGATGCTGCGCCAGCGTCCTAATAAAAACACACCACTGGTTAATATCATGTTAGCGACAGCAGGAAAATGAATAAATGAAAACTGCTATCATAACACATTAAAACAGAACAAAAAAAAATTTAAAAGAAACGAAAAACATATCATTTCAGGCATTAAATGGGGAAAATACTACTTTATGGCCTGAAAAAGACATCCTAATCGTACCACAAATTTATTATTTATGTGTAAACACACACACACACACACACACACACACACACACACACATCAAGTAGTAATAACGACAGTACAGACAAGTAAATTGTCGAATTTTCGAGGCAATCTGCCCCTTTATCAAGACACAGGTAAATTACATACGATCGCATATAGACATAAAACATGGAACAGTTACACAAATAAACAAGTGTAAACTGGACAAATTACGGCGACATTGGGACAATACGGGTACACAGACAGACAACAATATTTATATATATATATAAGAAAGAAAAAAAAAGATACGATATAATCTGTGAACACACATCATGGACTATCATTTTTGAATTTGTTGAATATATTCAATAATGGAGTAAAATATGTTTAGTTCATTAGTTAAATGTATCGCCGATAGGGCTCTCCCCAACCCTTGGGAAACTTAATTTCACTACAATACAGAGCAAGGAAGTTATATTTATGTATGTATATATATGTATTTATGCATATTTATTCATTTAATTCAATACTATTTTTAAAGACATAATGTAATGCAGAAATTGTAAAAGAAGTATTTAAATAAGTTATGTAATGTAAGCACGATATCAGAGAGTTTGGTACAGTATGTAGGTAGGGGCTGTCCCAATCACCTGCTCTCTGGATCGGAATTTGTAATTTTTTGATTGGTTTTATCTTTCTGAAATTACAGAATTCATGGTCAGTGTCTTAAAATATAAGCTGTATTTTGGCGAAGGTAAAGAAAGTCAATGTTTGTCTTTCTGTACCGAGCCAATCGCAAAGTCACAAATTCCAATAATCATCAAAAATAATCATTTCGAAGTGAAACGGTATCAAAAATGATAGAAATATGACCGCCTTTTAAACGTTGTTGCACTTTGAAGTAGGTCAGTCGAATTGAGGCACGTGCTAAGATTCCAAAATACAGGTGATTTCCGTCACTGCCGTATACAGCTAAAATATAGGCCTATATGGTGGGATGCAATGCGGTGGCAGTTGCAGGATACATAACTTATTGAAACAGTTCTTTTAAGAATATCAATATTTCATATTTTATTACGGTTAAGATAACTTATCCCCGATATTAAGTTACATTTTATACTTTGTAACTTGACGCTTGTACCATGTAATATTGTGATATATGACACTTGAATAAACATTTTTATTTCATAACTTATATTTTTATTCAGTTTAAAAAAAACCCATACACATGACACACAATTTTACAATTCATTCGTTCCTTTTTCCTACATCTATTTTTTCATATCACAAATTCAAACACTCTTGATACATATAAGCATCCATTGCATATTTGTATAGTATAGAAGTATATATATATAGCTGGTATATACACATATCATTTTGACTGACATTTACTTAACTATGTTTGTATTCGTTTATTTTCTTGGAGACATCTTTTTATATGTTTCTATGCATGTACAAGTAAAATCCAAACAAAAAAGAGTAATGTGTAGTTTTTTTTATTAAGGAGGGAGACACATGGTACAGACAAGCACAAGACAGGCAGACACCACAGACAACTCTGGTCAGGGTGGGGTGTTTACATAGGGGTTAAGGTGTGTTGATAGGTAGCTATAGTCTGTTACAGAAATATCCTAAGTAAAAGGTAAATAAGAAAACAGGTAAATCAACTCACCTGTTGGGTGATCAGAAAAGCATTAACTGTTAATGATTGCCGAACTGTTTCAGAAAAAAGTGTATGAAAATGCAGCACACTTTGGAAAAGCATCATATTTTGCTTTGATATTTGAATTATCAACATCTTGGCAGAACTATACATGTAAATACTTACTGACTCTTGAATTGTAAAACAATTGTATCGTTGAATACCTTTGAATCATCTTTACTATAAAATGTTTGATCAAAGTTTAACATTTGGTTTGTGTCATATTGATTTAATTTGTGCTTGTTTTCAGATTTGGTGTTAATACTTAAAAAATAATTTAATACGATTATTTAATTTACATTCTTTTAAATCATTTCAGCAAATTCTGTCATGTTACATTCTATTAAATTATTTCAGCAAATTCAGTCTTGTATCATTTTCATTGATGTATTTATTGATTATCAACATTTAAATAATTAATCAGTAGTAATGTTTTTTTGTTTATAGTTAATCTTACTTTGAATAGTTATTTATATATATATTGTATTTTTTCATATTTGCTATTATATAACACTTTATAGATCAGTTACTGCAGAACTATTGTAACATTCTTGTAAAGTTGTATCTGTTTCAGGTTTAATTAGTACAGGTTTTCTTCGAATAGCTATACATATATTGTTTTTTTCCAGATTTGTTTAGATTATCATTTAATTACTTTATAGATCAGTTCTTGTAGAACAATTGTGAAACAGCTTATATTAATCACTCTTGTTGGTTCGGACAAAAGCGCGTGAGGGGTCTTACTAAGGGAGGGAATCCGGAGTTCCCGGGGAATACCCACGTTATCAGGCAATTTACCTCGTATCTTTTCACGTCCGATCTGGGAATCGAGTCCCGGGTGCTTAGCCATATATATATATATATATATAGGTGAAAGGCTAGTTTACTGAAATATGTAAACCTACCTGGTCATGGGATACTGATTCCGATGCCCCTGTTGCAGGTGTTGCAACTAAATAGAAATGAAAAGCTAATTAGGTAAAGACAGTTTTTGACGTGACATCGATAACACGTTAGAAAATCAAATTATTATATAATATCTGTTGATGTTGTTTTTTCCGTATTTTGTGTGTCAACATAACATGAATTCAAAATGATTTTGACATCTTGTTTGTACAATTTGTTTGAATAAGTCAAACGAAATACCACATGCATTCTTCTAGTAGAGTATACAACACTCACCATAATTATTGATATTTTGAATAGCTGATCCAGTCACAACTAGTGTTAAACCGTCTTCCATGGTGGCTGAGCAACGATTACTAATGTTGTATAGATAGGGCGGATACACAGGTTTCTCTGTTTTGAAAATAGTTCCTGTTTGTTTCTAAGTCTTCATTTGTTAGCTGACTGAATGTCAATGACAACAGTGACAACTTTTTTAAACCTAAATATATATCTATTGAATTTTAAAAAGATCTAAAGCAAAATTACACTTCAGCACGAAATGTGATATATACCGAGACTAACAACCTGGTGGAATCCGACATAAAACAGGTGAATGAGACTTTTAAGGCCCGGGAACGGTTGTTAAGTCGTGAAAGGCTTTTATATAGCACCATATATATATAAAAAATTGAACATGTACCAAGAAACAGGAATCACGACAGGAGTCAAGCGGTACACAGTATAAAAAAATGGTGACAACATTATACACTATAAATTCAATTACAAAAGTGTAAGTTCAGAATGTTTTGTCAATGTTTGTTATATGCCTGGACCCAAGTCACACTGACTACGTCATTGTTTGTTATAGGCCTGGACCCCTAGTCAGACTGACTACGTCATTGTTTGTTATAGCATGGACCCTAGTCACACTTACTACGTCATTGTTTGTTATAGGCCTGGACCCTAGTCACACTGACTACGTCATTGTTTGTTATAGCATGGACCCTAGTCACACTGACTAAGTCATTGTTTGTTATAGGCCTGGACCCTAGTCACACTTACTACGTCATCGTTTGTTATATCATGGACCCTAGTCACACTGACTACGTCATTGTTTGTTATAGCCTGGACCCTTGTCACACTGACTACGTAATTGTTTGTTACAGCCTGGACCCTAGTCACACTGACTACGTCATTGTTTGTTATAGCATGGACCCTAGTCACACTTACTACGTCATTATTTGTTATAGGCCTGGACCTAGTCACACTGACTACGTCATTGTTTGTTATAGCATGGACCCTAGTCACACTGACTACGTCATTGTTTGTTATAGGCCTGGACCCAAGTCACACTGACTACGTCATTGTTTGTTATAGGCCAGGACCCTAGTCACACTGACTACGTCATTGTTTGTTATAGGCCTGGACCCTAGTCACACTGACTACGTCATTGTTTGTTATAGCCTGGACCCTTGTCACGCTGACTAAGTCATTGTTTGTTATAGGCCTGGACCCTAGTCACACTGACTACGTCATTGTTCGTTATAGCCTGGAGTCTGGTCACACTGACTACGTCATTGTTTGTTATAGCCTGGAGTCTAGTCACACTGACTACGTCATTGTTTGTTATAGGCCTGGACCCTAGTCACACTGACTACGTCATTGTTTGTTATTGGCCTGGACCCTAGTCACACTGACTACGTCTTTGTTTGTTATAGGCCTGGACTCTTGTCACACTGACTACACCTTTGTTTGTTATAGGCATGTACCCTAGTCACACTGACTACGTGATTATTTGTTATAGCCTGGACCCTAGTCACACTTACTACGTCATTGTTTGTTATAGACCTGGACCCTAGTCACACTGACTACGTCATTGTTTGCTATAGACCTGGACCCTAGTCACACTGACTACGTCATTGTTTGTTATAGCATGGACCCAAGTCAGACTGACTACGTCATTGTTTGTTATAGACCTGGACCCTAGTGACACTGACTACGTCATTGTTTGTTATAGACCTGGACCCTAGTCACACTTACTAAGTCATTGTTTGTTATATCATGGACCCTAGTCACACTGACTACGTCATTGTTTGTTATAGCCTGGACCCTTGTCACACTGACTACGTCATTGTTTGTTACAGCCTGGACCCTAGTCACACTGACTACGTCATTGTTTGTTATAGCATGGACCCTAGTCACACTTACTACGTCATTATTTGTTATAGGCCTGGACCTAGTCACACTGACTACGTCATTGTTTGTTATAGCATGGACCCTAGTCACACTGACTACGTCATTGTTTGTTATAGGCCTGGACCCAAGTCACACTGACTACGTCATTGTTTGTTATAGGCCAGGACCCTAGTCACACTGACTAAGTCATTGTTTGTTATAGACCTGGACCCTAGTCACACTGACTACGTCATTGTTTGTTATAGCCTGGACCCTTGTCACGCTGACTAAGTCATTGTTTGTTATAGGCCTGGACCCTAGTCACACTGACTACGTCATTGTTCGTTATAGCCTGGAGTCTAGTCACACTGACTACGTCATTGTTTGTTATAGCCTGGAGTCTAGTCACACTGACTACGTCATTGTTTATTATAGGCCTGGACTCTTGTCACACTGACTACACCTTTGTTTGTTATAGGCCTGGACCCTAGTCACACTGACTACGTCATTGTTTGTTATTGGCCTGGACCCTAGTCACACTGACTACGTCATTGTTTGTTATAGGCCTGGACCCTTGTCACACTGACTACACCTTTGTTTGTTATAGGCCTGGACCCTAGTCACACTGACTACGTGATTATTTGTTATAGCCTGGACCCTAGTCACACTACGTCATTGTTTGTTATAGACCTGGACCCTAGTCACACTGACTACGTCATTGTTTGTTATAGACCTGGACCCAAGTCACACTGACTACGTCATTGTTTGTTATAGCATGGACCCAAGTCACACTTACTACGTCATTGTTTGTTATAGACCTGGACCCTAGTGACACTGACTACGTCATTGTTTGATATAGACTTGGACCCTAGTCACACTTACTAAGTCATTATTTGTTATAGGCCTGGACCCTAGTCACACTGACTACGTCATTGTTTGTTATAGGCCTGGACCCTAGTCACACTGACTACGTCATTGTTTGTTATTGGCCTGGACCCTAGTCACACTGACTACGTCTTTGTTTGTTATAGGCCTGGACTCTTGTCACACTGACTACACCTTTGTTTGTTATAGGCCTGTACCCTAGTCACACTGACTACGTGATTATTTGTTATAGCCTGGACCCTAGTCACACTTACTACGTCATTGTTTGTTATAGACCTGGACCCTAGTCACACTGACTACGTCATTGTTTGCTATAGACCTGGACCCTAGTCACACTGACTACGTCATTGTTTGTTATAGCATGGACCCAAGTCAGACTGACTACGTCATTGTTTGTTATAGACCTGGACCCTAGTGACACTGCCTACGTCATTGTTTGTTATAGACCTGGACCCTAGTCACACTTACTAAGTCATTGTTTGTTATATCATGGACCCTAGTCACACTGACTACGTCATTGTTTGTTATAGCCTGGACCCTTGTCACACTGACTACGTCATTGTTTGTTACAGCCTGGACCCTAGTCACACTGACTACGTCATTGTTTGTTATAGCATGGACCCTAGTCACACTTACTACGTCATTATTTGTTATAGGCCTGGACCTAGTCACACTGACTACGTCATTGTTTGTTATAGCATGGACCCTAGTCACACTGACTACGTCATTGTTTGTTATAGGCCTGGACCCAAGTCACACTGACTACGTCATTGTTTGTTATAGGCCAGGACCCTAGTCACACTGACTAAGTCATTGTTTGTTATAGGCCTGGACCCTAGTCACACTGACTACGTCATTGTTTGTTATAGCCTGGACCCTTGTCACGCTGACTAAGTCATTGTTTGTTATAGGCCTGGACCCTAGTCACACTGACTACGTCATTGTTCGTTATAGCCTGGAGTCTAGTCACACTGACTACGTCATTGTTTGTTATAGCCTGGAGTCTAGTCACACTGACTACGTCATTGTTTATTATAGGCCTGGACTCTTGTCACACTGAACTACACCTTTGTTTGTTATAGGCCTGGACCCTAGTCACACTGACTACGTCATTGTTTGTTATTGGCCTGGACCCTAGTCACACTGACTACGTCATTGTTTGTTATAGGCCTGGACCCTTGTCACACTGACTACACCTTTGTTTGTTATAGGCCTGGACCCTAGTCACACTGACTACGTGATTATTTGTTATAGCCTGGACCCTAGTCACACTACGTCATTGTTTGTTATAGACCTGGACCCTAGTCACACTGACTACGTCATTGTTTGTTATAGACCTGGACCCAAGTCACACTGACTACGTCATTGTTTGTTATAGCATGGACCCAAGTCACACTTACTACGTCATTGTTTGTTATAGACCTGGACCCTAGTGACACTGACTACGTCATTGTTTGATATAGACTTGGACCCTAGTCACACTTACTAAGTCATTATTTGTTATAGGCCTGGACCCTAGTCACACTGACTACGTCATTGTTTGTTATAGCATGGACCATAGTCACACTGACTACGTCATCGTTTGTTATAGCATGGACCCAAGTCAGACTGACTACGTCATTGTTTGTTATAGACCTGGACCCTAGTCACACTGACTACGTCATTGTTTGCTATAGACCTGGACCCTAGTCACACTGACTACGTCATTGTTTGTTATAGCATGGACCCAAGTCAGACTGACTACGTCATTGTTTGTTATAGACCTGGACCCTAGTGACACTGACTACGTCATTGTTTGTTATAGACCTGGACCCTAGTCACACTTACTAAGTCATTGTTTGTTATATCATGGACCCTAGTCACACTGACTACGTCATTGTTTGTTATAGCCTGTACCCTAGTCACACTTACTACGTCATTGTTTGTTATAGACCTGGACCCTAGTCACACTGACTACGTCATTGTTTGCTATAGACCTGGACCCTAGTCACACTGACTACGTCATTGTTTGTTATAGCATGGACCCAAGTCAGACTGACTACGTCATTGTTTGTTATAGACCTGGACCCTAGTGACACTGACTACGTCATTGTTTGTTATAGACCTGGACCCTAGTCACACTTACTAAGTCATTGTTTGTTATATCATGGACCCTAGTCACACTGACTACGTCATTGTTTGTTATAGCCTGGACCCTTGTCACACTGACTACGTCATTGTTTGTTACAGCCTGGACCCTAGTCACACTGACTACGTCATTGTTTGTTATAGCATGGACCCTAGTCACACTTACTACGTCATTATTTGTTATAGGCCTGGACCTAGTCACACTGACTACGTCATTGTTTGTTATAGCCTGGAGTCTAGTCACACTGACTAAGTCATTGTTTGTTATAGGCCTGGACCCTAGTCACACTGACTACGTCTTTGTTTGTTATAGGCCTGGACTCTTGTCACACTGACTACACCTTTGTTTGTTATAGCATGGACCCTAGTCACACTGACTACGTCATTGTTTGTTATAGGCCTGGACCCAAGTCACACTGACTACGTCATTGTTTGTTATAGGCCAGGACCCTAGTCACACTGACTAAGTCATTGTTTGCTATAGACCTGAACCCTAGTCACACTGACTACGTCATTGTTTGTTATAGCCTGGACCCTTGTCACGCTGACTAAGTCATTGTTTGTTATAGGCCTGGACCCTAGTCACACTGACTACGTCATTGTTCGTTATAGCCTGGAGTCTAGTCACACTGACTACGTCATTGTTTGTTATAGCCTGGAGTCTAGTCACACTGACTACGTCATTGTTTATTATAGGCCTGGACTCTTGTCACACTGACTAAGTCATTGTTTGTTATAGGCCTGGACCCTTGTCACACTGACTACGTCATTGTTCGTTATAGCCTGGAGTCTAGTCACACTGACTACGTCATTGTTTGTTATAGCCTGGAGTCTAGTCACACTGACTACGTCATTGTTTATTATAGGCCTGGACTCTTGTCACACTGAACTACACCTTTGTTTGTTATAGGCCTGGACCCTAGTCACACTGACTACGTCATTGTTTGTTATTGGCCTGGACCCTAGTCACACTGACTACGTCATTGTTTGTTATAGGCCTGGACCCTTGTCACACTGACTACACCTTTGTTTGTTATAGGCCTGGACCCTAGTCACACTGACTACGTGATTATTTGTTATATCCTGGACCCTAGTCACACTACGTCATTGTTTGTTATAGACCTGGACCCTAGTCACACTGACTACGTCATTGTTTGTTATAGACCTGGACCCAAGTCACACTGACTACGTCATTGTTTGTTATAGCATGGACCCAAGTCACACTTACTACGTCATTGTTTGTTATAGACCTGGACCCTAGTGACACTGACTACGTCATTGTTTGATATAGACTTGGACCCTAGTCACACTTACTAAGTCATTATTTGTTATAGGCCTGGACCCTAGTCACACTGACTACGTCATTGTTTGTTATAGCATGGACCATAGTCACACTGACTACGTCATCGTTTGTTATAGCATGGACCCAAGTCAGACTGACTACGTCATTGTTTGTTATAGACCTGGACCCTAGTCACACTGACTACGTCATTGTTTGCTATAGACCTGGACCCTAGTCACACTGACTACGTCATTGTTTGTTATAGCATGGACCCAAGTCAGACTGACTACGTCATTGTTTGTTATAGACCTGGACCCTAGTGACACTGACTACGTCATTGTTTGTTATAGACCTGGACCCTAGTCACACTTACTAAGTCATTGTTTGTTATATCATGGACCCTAGTCACACTGACTACGTCATTGTTTGTTATAGCCTGTACCCTAGTCACACTTACTACGTCATTATTTGTTATAGACCTGGACCCTAGTCACACTGACTACGTCATTGTTTGCTATAGACCTGGACCCTAGTCACACTGACTACGTCATTGTTTGTTATAGCATGGACCCAAGTCAGACTGACTACGTCATTGTTTGTTATAGACCTGGACCCTAGTGACACTGACTACGTCATTGTTTGTTATAGACCTGGACCCTAGTCACACTTACTAAGTCATTGTTTGTTATATCATGGACCCTAGTAACACTGACTACGTCATTGTTTGTTATAGCCTGGACCCTTGTCACACTGACTACGTCATTGTTTGTTACAGCCTGGACCCTAGTCACACTGACTACGTCATTGTTTGTTATAGCATGGACCCTAGTCACACTTACTACGTCATTATTTGTTATAGGCCTGGACCTAGTCACACTGACTACGTCATTGTTTGTTATAGCCTGGAGTCTAGTCACACTGACTAAGTCATTGTTTGTTATAGGCCTGGACCCTAGTCACACTGACTACGTCTTTGTTTGTTATAGGCCTGGACTCTTGTCACACTGACTACACCTTTGTTTGTTATAGCATGGACCCTAGTCACACTGACTACGTCATTGTTTGTTATAGGCCTGGACCCAAGTCACACTGACTACGTCATTGTTTGTTATAGGCCAGGACCCTAGTCACACTGACTAAGTCATTGTTTGCTATAGACCTGAACCCTAGTCACACTGACTACGTCATTGTTTGTTATAGCCTGGACCCTTGTCACGCTGACTAAGTCATTGTTTGTTATAGGCCTGGACCCTAGTCACACTGACTACGTCATTGTTCGTTATAGCCTGGAGTCTAGTCACACTGACTACGTCATTGTTGTTATAGCCTGGAGTCTAGTCACACTGACTACGTCATTGTTTATTATAGGCCTGGACTCTTGTCACACTGAACTACACCTTTGTTTGTTATAGGCCTGGACCCTAGTCACACTGACTACGTCATTGTTTGTTATTGGCCTGGACCCTAGTCACACTGACTACGTCATTGTTTGTTATAGGCCTGGACTCTTGTCACACTGACTACACCTTTGTTTGTTATAGGCCTGGACCCTAGTCACACTGACTACGTGATTACTTGTTATAGCCTGGACCCTAGTCACACTACGTCATTGTTTGTTATAGACCTGGACCCTAGTCACACTGACTACGTCATTGTTTGTTATAGGCCTGGACCCTAGTCACACTGACAACGTCATTGTTATAGCTTGGACCCTAGTCACACTGACTACGTCATTGTTTGTTTTATTCCTGGACCCTAGTCACACTGACAACGTCATTGTTTGTTATAGGCCTGGACCCTAGTCACACTGACTACGTCACTGTTTGTTATAGCCTGGAACCTAGTCACAATGACTACCTCATTGTTTGTTATAGGCCTGGACCCTAGTCCCACTGACTGCGTCATTGTTTGTTATAGCCTGGAGTCTAGTCACACTGACTACGTCATTGTTTATTATAGGCCTGGACTCTTGTCACACTGAACTACACCTTTGTTTGTTATAGGCCTGGACCCTAGTCACACTGACTACGTCACTGTTTGTTATAGCCTGGACCCTAGTCACACTG
Organism: Pecten maximus; assembly: GCF_902652985.1. Classification (NCBI taxonomy): domain Eukaryota; kingdom Metazoa; phylum Mollusca; class Bivalvia; order Pectinida; family Pectinidae; genus Pecten; species Pecten maximus. The sequence continues at coordinate 5,473,980 of NC_047021.1, forward strand.
ACTACGTCACTGTTTGTTATAGGCCTGGACCCTAGCCACACTGACTACGTCATTGTTTGTTATAGCCTGGACCCTAGTCCTACTGACTACGTCATTGTTATAGCCTGGACCCTAGTCACACTGACTACGTCATTGTTTGTTATAGCCTTGACCCTAGTCACACTGACTACGTCACTGTTTGTTATAGCCTGGACCCTAGTCACACTGACTACGTCACTGTTTGTTATAGGCCTGGACCCTAGCCACACTGACTACGTCATTGTTTGTTATAGCCTGGACCCTAGTCACACTGACTACGTCATTGTTTGTTATAGCCTGGACCCTAGTCACACTGACTACGTCATTGTTTGTTATAGGCCTTGACCCTAGTCACACTGACTACGTCATTGTTTGTTACAGCCTGGACCCTAGTCACAATGACTACGTCATTGTTTGTTATAGGCCTGGGCCCAAGTCACACTGACTACGTCATTGTTTGTTTTATTCCTGGACCCTAGTCACACCGACTACGTCATTATTTGTTATAGGCCTGGACCCTAGTCACACTGACTACGTCATTGTTTGTTATAGGCCTGGACCCTAGTCACACTGACTACGTCATTGTTTGTTTTATTCCTGGACCCTAGTCACACTGACTACGTCATTGTTTGTTATAGGCCTGGACCCTAGTCACACTGACAACGTCATTGTTTGTTATAGGCCTGGACCCTAGTCACACTGACTACGTCACTGTTTGTTATAGCCTGGACCCTAGTCACAATGACTACGTCATTGTTTGTTATAGGCCTGGACCCTAGTCCCACTGACTGCGTCATTGTTTGTTATAGCCTTGACCCTAGTCACACTGACTACGTCACTGTTTGTTATAGCCTGGACCCTAGTCACACTGACTACGTCATTGTTTGTTGTATACCTGGACCCTAGTCACACTGACTACGTCATTGTTGTTTTATACCTGGACCCTAGTCACACTGACTACGTCATTGTTGTTTTATACCTGGACCCTAGTCACACTGACTACGTCATTGTTTGTTATAGGCCTGGACCCTAGTCACACTGACTACGTCATTGTTTGTTATAGGCCTGTACCCTAGTCACACTGACTACCTCATTGTTTGTTATAGGCCTGGACCCTAGTCACACTGACTACGTCATTGTTTGTTACAGCCTGGACCCTAGTCACACTGACTACGTCATTGTTTGTTATAGGCCTGGACCCTTGTCACACTGACTACGTCATTGTTTGTTATAGGCCTGGACCCTTGTCACACTGAGTACGTCATTGTTTGTTATAGGCCTGGACCCTTGTCACAGTGACTACGTCATTGTTTGTTATAGTATGAACCCTACTCACCCTGTACGTTATTACTTATGATAGATAGTATTTGTTATAAGTAAGGACCCTAGTCCCATCTCGTTGATTATTTAATGCCTACGTCTGTATCTGTATTGATGACATACAATTCACTAGTAATATACTAACGATGTAATAGCACTACGTTTAGGCCTAATTATATAGTATTATACAAATAAATGATTAAGACAATGAAACTACCATTTATTAATTAATTACTATTGTCAACTGGTTGGTATAAATAGATATTAATACAGCGTAACACAACTATATCTCGTGATACAGTCTAGTCAATAATAAAACATTACGCAATGCTGCGTCAACGGTATTTTTAGTAATAGAAATACCCAGGGGACTGTTTAGGTGTTTCCCCAAAGTCAGTAAGTTAAGGTATTCCCAAAAGACTGACATTTAGTTGAATTCAGAATCAGTCAAATGGATCGTGTTCCAAGATTTGTATGGATACAGACAGAACAACAGAACGCATTTACAAAATATAAATCTGAGTGGGTCTTAAACTGAATCATAACGACACCACACATTGTTAGATCAAAGTGGTAAGTAATAAAAGAACACCAACCATAGTGTCCAATATAAGAAATAGGTTACGATATCTAACCATTGGTAAGCCAGGAGGTCTGGGCCGCACGGAAACGTTTAAACCTCCAAGATATAGGAAAGGGATCGTGTTACCATTAAGATGCATTTTTTCAATTTAAGATATATACATTTGATACGAATAAATTACGGAAAAATAAACAAAACTAGCATCTTAGCACAGCACAACAAAATTTGACAAACATTGATATATGCAAACATATTGTTCACAAAAACCAAAAACCAAAAAAAACCCCAAAAACCCCCAAAAAACAAAAACAAAGAGAAAAAAACCCCAGCATCTTTAAACACTAAATAAAAATATCTAGCACGGATAAAGTATATTCCGGATGAAGAATAAATCCGCACCGTTATAACGATGGACATGAATCAGTTTCGTCATGTTATCAGGATGTATTCCCTCTAGATATCCTCGTCAACTAGTGCTCGTGATGTATCGAAAGTTGTTATATGAATGAGAGTGTGATTTCCCCTTGTCTTTCGGTCGTCTCAACCTTTCTTATAATGACGACTCCCTATGATGCCGCATATTAGTACACGACATATGTTGCTATTGGTGACGTTCCCAGGAGGCGAATTTTTGTCCCTTCTTATGGACAATATTGTGTGATGTTTTTGATGAAGTGAAAAAGGCTTTGTGTCTAGGTGTGTTATCACTAGGATTATGAAACGACTTTATTGCAGGCCGAGACCTCATTGTGTCAGGTTGATTAGGGAGTCTAGGACTTTCGATGATGCCTTTGGTTTCGGCCGAAGAAGAAAGTGATTGGACAGTTAGTTCTCTTCCCAATTGCTTTTTATACCGAGAGGATGGCAAAGGGTTATTCAAGATGTCGTTACGATCCTTCAGTTCCTCAACTTCATCCAAAAGAGCACTGTTCCCTTTCTCTACGGTTTCCTTTTCCTCTGTCAGTGTTTTGATCTGCTTATCCAGGATTCGAACTGAGTCAAGCTCATGTCTTTCGCTGCTTGACGCAATGGTTTCTTCTAATTCTGAAATTCTTTTTTTCAGCCGTTCTATTTCTTGTTCTTTACCCTGGATATCGGACAGGTGTTTTTCGGCATCACTTGATTGGCCCTCCTTTAACGTTTCCACTTCCTTCAGCAGAGAATCTCGTTGGTCCTCCAGTATGTTACGCTTTTTTGCCAGTTCGAATTTTTCCATGTTTAATACTTTCAGGCGTTTTGTAGTTTCTTCCTTTTTCTGTTTAAGTTTCGTATATTGGGCTTGTAATTGTGCGTACATCTCTCGATCTCTTTCTCTGTCCTTTTTAAATTCAGCGATATCAAGTTGGCCTATCACCTGTAATTCTTTTATCTCCTTCAGTTCTTGCAGTACTTGATTATGTGATTCGGTAGTCTTTTTCGTAAGATCAAACAACAGTTTGACCATCTCCTCTTGATTGGCATTGGACTGGGAAACATGACTGGTGCCTTCTTTGGGAAGAGAGGTCTTGTATGCATCCTGTCAATAAATGAATATTTAATGTGTTATTACCACAATTGTATAACGGATACAAATAGACAAGTTTGTTTTGTTGATAACTTCGTACTTGATCCTAAGGTTTACCGGTAATTGTTGAAACTCTCGAACATGTAAGTGTAGCAATCACGACAGCACATTGAGATTTCAAACCTTATGATCAGCATTGCATTACACCACCCGTTCCTAATCGATCCTCGAACTGACGAGACACTGTACCAAACCCCCAACTACAAGTTTATCTTACCACTGCACTAAGTCCACATCTCTACAAAGCGATGATTCGATGTCCCAGTTATGCCCATAATGTTTCTTAGTAATGAGACATTTACCTAAAATGCTATCTGAGAATGAACCTATACATATTTCATCTCATTCCTATGTAAAGATCTCCTTGGCATCGCCGGCTTTTAAAGGTTACTGTTGTACTAAGACTGGCTGTGTTTATCAACCCGAGATCTGTAACAACACTTTACATAAAATCAGTGAATTCACTGAATAACACGACAAACCAGCCCTGTAATAACACGACAGACCAGCTCTGAGTGTGTTCACTGAATAACACGACAAACCAGCTCTGAGTGTGTTCACTGAATAAAACGACAAACAAGCCCTGAGTGTGTTCACTGAATAACACGTCAAACAAGCTCTGAGCTCTGGTAGATCGGGTGGCACAGATGTAACACGCTTGCCTTTCACCTTGGCAGCCGGGGTTCAATACCCCGATCTGACGTGAAAAGATATTGGGTCACCTGCCCGACCCGACGGTTTTCCCAGGTGATCCGGTTTCCTCCTACAGTAAGACCCCTCGCGCGCTTCAATCTGGGCTAACAAGCGTGATTAATTTAAGTTGATATAACTTATTTCAAAAGTGTTGTGAAATAAATAAAGTTTATATTTATAAACCAACACAGTGTATTTACTGAATAACAAGACAAACCAACACAGTGTATTTACTGATTAACATGACAAACCAACACAGTGTATATACCGAATAACACGACAGACCAACACAGTGTATTTACTGATTAACATGACAAACCAACACAGTGTATTTACTGAATAACATGACAAACCAACACAGTGTATTTACTGAATAACATGACAAACCAACACAGTGTATTTACTTAATAACATGACAAACCAACACAGTGTATTTACTGAATAACACGACAAACCAACACAGTGTATTTACTGAATAACATGACAAACCAGCACAGTGTATTCTGTTAACTCAAGCTTACCTGGGAAGTTGATTCTGGTTCCGATGCACCAGCCGCTGCTGAACCAACTACAAGAAGGAATTGAAATAAATAAATGTTTCCGTTTTATTTCAAATTGATTATTAATATCTTTACAACAATCATCACTTACTACAGAAAACAGAAACAAAAGTTTAAAACACTTACATTAAGGTAATGCCGTGGACTTACTCAGTCTAAGAATGTGTGCAATGATCAAGATGTATGTACATGCATTACATAACTGACTGTTCTGTCATGCCATACGGTCATGTCATCGATATTGTTAGAAATAAGGCTCTTTTAACACCATGATGACATGGTGATGACGTCACGCCTGATGGTTTTGGTAGTGTAAAGCGAAGTGATGGAGACAAGCTAGTCTGTCAGGAAAAGTTTAATTTCTCAATAAGAATAATGTGAAAATAAAGGCTCGTAAATTCGAACGTGATGGTGTTCTTCACAAATACAGTTAATTAAAATATGCATCACATGTCAGAGAACGTGATGGTGTTCTTCAACGATACAGTTAATGAAGATATGCATCACATATCAGAGAACGTGATGGTGTTCTTCACCAATACAGTTAATTAAAATATGCATCACATAGAGAACGTGATGGTGTTCTTCACCGATACAGTTAATTAAAATATGCATCACATAGAGAACGTGATGGTGTTCTTCACCGATACAGTTAATGAAGATATGCATCACATGTCAGAGAACGTGATGGTGTTCTTCACCGATACGGTTAATTAAAATATGCATCACATGTCAGAGAACGTGATGGTGTTCTTCACCGATACAGTTAATTAAAATATGCATCACATGTCAGAGAACGTGATGGTGTTCTTCACCGATACAGTTAATTAAAATATGCATCACATAGAGAACGTGATGGTGTTCTTCACCGATACAGTTAATTGAAATATGCATCACATAGAGAACGTGATGGTGTTCTTCACCGATACAGTTAATTAAGATATGCATCACATAGAGAACGTGATGGTGTTCTTCACCGATACAGTTAATGAAGATATGCATCACATGTCAGAGAACGTGATGGTGTTCTTCACCGATACAGTTAATTAAGATATGCATCACATGTCAGAGAACGTGATGGTGTTCTTCACCGATACAATTAATTAAAAAATGCATCACATATCGGAGAAGTTGCAGGGATACTCACCAATATTGGTAATAGATAATCCCTTCACAACTAGAGTGACATTGTCTTCCATTTCAATTGTGATGACGCCAGATACTAGGAAACTAAACACTGGACTACCTATAGGCGTATATCATATCAATATATAGTGTCTGATTAAGATAGGTCAGTCGGCAATGTGTCAATTTGGCAACATCAATAATTGTGTATTGTTTGGTAATGTCAGCTGTAATATATACGTGTATATATCCGTTAATAAGTGTAGGAATTAGATCATCAGATTGCACAGACGACGTTAATATTAAAAATGCATCATACGGTTATATCTGTCTCCGAGTAATTATTGGTGCTGGGTTCAAATGTATTGAAATCCGGATCGGCAGCTTAGTACATGTAGGATGAAAAATGTCAATATATATACTAGCTGTTGACAACATCATCTAAATGCTACAATCAGAGAAAGATAACTATTCTCTAGATTTCCTGGTTAGGAAAGATGTCGATATTTTGTATGTCTCTTGTAAAATTCTTTGAGATTGCGGGTAATAGACAATGCTGGTGGACGTTTCAGTTTTGTTCCATTACAATTGGTTCTATTGGGTTTTCATTTAACGCAAATAATCGTTGATGCGTCTGCCTTATTAAATAAAAACGTAACTAAATTACTAAAATAAGAATGCAGATTGTCACAAAACAGATAAAAAATGATTATTTATTTTAACGGCAACGTTTGAACCATTATTTAAATACCAAATTACTAAAACCGTAAAATACTCATTATGTTTTGTGAGTTTCAATCAAAACTCGACCATTTTGCCAAGCGCGCAAAACATCAACTGATCTTTCATCACCAACTGTGGTGTCCTTGGTCCTAACGCATTTGTTCACATCATCTCACAAGGAAAAATCTTAGCGATCGTAACGTTGGAATTCGAACTGATGAAAGAGAGATGTCGACTTCCCCACTACCCTCCAGATCAAAGTTAATCAATCATCAAGGATCATTTGGATATATCACAACAGCTATCTAAACATGAGTCTTCCTTTGCTCTGCCTTTCTCATCTCTTGATGGTTCAGAATGTAAATGTAAAGTCCATACAGGTTGGACAAGAACACTATTTCTAGAATTTCTTTCACATTATTCGTCCTCTGTTGCCACTGGCATGTATACTCCAAACTACTACTGTTGTCACATATAATGGAAGCAGTGTTCTCTTTTAAAATGCCAGTTTCCTGTATGTCGAAAACATTTCATTCCATAGTAAAACACTAGACATAACTATTGTTCCATTGTTCCTTGGACGTGCACATCTCAGAGAAAGTTTTTGGAGCACCACACAGTGTTCTCTGAAGCATTTTTGGCAAGCGGGCGAGTGTAATACTTGACAGTACATATATCTATATTCCAAAGAATTCTGATAAGAGAATATCCTGCTTTTTTCAGAAGTGGAACTATTTGAAGTTTAAGAGCACAGCCCAGTGTGATGGTTACATTCTGGACACAGTAACTGATTCAAATAACATGGCAATACTGTCAATCAATTTTGATTACTTTACACAAAACTCCTAATTACTATTTTTGGGCAATTTATTTTATACTGTTTGAAAATGTTTCTAGCACATGAAATGAATGTACGGCAATAGGATGTTGTATTTTTGACCTTCATTTCTTTGATCCTAATGTATTATTTATTTCAACGAGAGAATGGTCTAAATGGGTTAGTATTCCAATGAACATCAGATGCAGCTGTCTGTAGAAACTGTAAAAACGACAATTTCTACAAAACTGCGAACGCAGACATTCTTAGCAACTGGCTGAATCTGATGATCTATATATACCAAATGGTTTTGATAATGAGTATTTTACTAAAGATCCTATATGTCATTAAAATTAACCACTGCTTACACAGAATAGTCAGAGCACTACTCATACAGAATAGTCAGAGCACTACCCATCCAGAATAGTCAGAGGACTACTCATACAGAATAGTCAGAGCACTACTCATACAGAATAGTCAGAGCACTACCCATACAGAATAGTCAGAGCACTACCCATACAGAATAGTCAGAGGACTACTCATACAGAATAGTCAGAGCACTACTCATACAGAATAGTCAGAGCACTACCCATACAGAATAGTCAGAGCACTACTCATACAGAATAGTCAGAGCACTACTCACACAGAATAGTCAGAGCACTACCCATACAGAATAGTCAGAGCACTACTCATACAGAATAGTCAGAGCACTACCCATACAGAATAGTCAGAGCACTCCTCATACAGAATAGTCAGAGCACTACTCATACAGAATAGTCAGAGGACTACCCATACAGAATAGTCAGAGCACTTCTCATACAGATTAGTCAGAGGACTACCCATACAGAATAGTCAGAGCACTACTCATACAGAATAGTCAGAGCACTACTCATACAGAATAGTCAGAGCACTACCCATACAGAATAGTCAGAGCACTACTCACACAGAATAGTCAGAGCACTACCCATACAGAATAGTCAGAGCACTACTCATACAGAATAGTCAGAGCACTACCCATACAGAAAAGTCAGAGCACTCCTCATACAGAATAGTCAGAGCACTACTCATACAGAATAGTCAGAGGACTACCCATACAGAATAGTCAGAGCACTACTCATATAGAATAATCAGAGCACTACTCATATAGAATAATCAGAGCACTTCTCATACAGAATAGTCAGAGCACTACTCATACAGAATAGTCAGAGCACTACTTATACAGAATAGTCAGAGCACTACTCATACAGAATAGTCAGAGCATTTCTCATACAGAATAGTCAGCACTTCTCATACAGAATAGTCAGAGCATTTCTCATACAGAATAGTCAGAGCACTACTCATACAGAATAGTCAGAGCACTACTTATACAGAATAGTCAGAGCACTACTCATACAGAATAATCAGAGCACTACTCATACAGAATAGTCAGAGCACTACTCATACAGAATAGTCAGAGCACTACTCATATAGAATAATCAGAGCACTATCCATACAGAATAGTTAGAGCACTACTCACACAGAATAGTCAGAGCACTACTCATACAGAATAGTCAGAGCACTTCTTATACAGAATAGTCAGAGCACTACTCATACAGAATAGTCAGAGCACTTCTCATACAGAATAGTCAGAGCACTTCTCATACAGAATAGTCAGAGCACTACCCATACATAATAGTCAGAGGACTACCCATACAGAATAGTCAGAGCACTTCTCATACAGAATAGTCAGAGCACTACCCATACAGAATAGTCAGAGGACTACCCATACAGAATAGTCAGAGCACTACTCATACAGAATAGTCAGAGCACTTCTCATACAGAATAGTCAGAGCACTACTCATACAGAATAGTCAGAGCACTACTCATATAGAATAGTCAGAGCACTACTCATACAGAATAGTCAGAGCACTACTCACATAGAATAATCAGAGCACTACCCCTACAGAATAGTTAGAGGACTACCCATACAGAATAGTCAGATCACTACCGATACAGAATAGTCAGAGCACTTCTCATACAGAATAGTCAGAGGACTACCCATACAGAATAGTCAGAGCACTACTCATACAGATTAGTCAGAGCACTACTCATACAGAATAGTCAAAGCACAACTCATATAGAATAGTCAGAGCACTACTCATACATAATAGTCAGAGCACTTCTCATATAGAATAGTCAGAGCACTTCTAATACAGAATAGTCAGAGCACTTCTCATACAGAATAGTCAGAGCACTTCTCATACAGAATAGTCAGAGCACTACTCATACAGAATAATCAGAGCAGTAATCATACAGAATAGTCAGAGCACTACTCATACAGAATAGTCAGAGCACTACCCATACAGAATAGTCAGCACTTCTCATACAGAATAGTCAGAGCACTTCTCATACAGAATAGTCAGAGCACTACTCATACAGAATAGTCAGAACACTTCTCATACAGAATAGTCAGAGCACTACTCATATAGAATAGTCAGAGCACTTCTCATATAGAATAGTCAGAGCACTACCCATACAGAATAGTCAGAGCACTTCTCATATAGAATAATCAGAGCACTTCTCATACAGAATAGTCAGAGCACTACTCACACAGAATAGTCAGAGCATTTCTCATACAGAATAGTCAGAGCACTACTCATACAGAATAGTCAGAGCACTTCTCATACAGAATAGTCAGAGCACTCCCATACAGAATAGTCAGAGCACTACTCATATAGAATAGTCAGAGCACTTCTCATATAGAATAGTCAGAGCACTACCCATACAGAATAGTCAGAGCACTTCTCATATAGAATAATCAGAGCACTTCTCATACAGAATAGTCAGAGCACTACTCACACAGAATAGTCAGAGCATTTCTCATACAGAATAGTCAGAGTACTACTCATACAGAATAGTCAGAGCACTTCTCATACAGAATAGTCAGAGCACTTCCCATACAGAATAGCCAGAGCACTACTCATACAGAATAGTCAGAGCACTTCTCATACAGAATAGTCAGAGGACTACCCATACAGAATAGTCAGAGCACTTCTCATACAGAATAGTCAGAGCACTACTCATACAGAATAGTCAGAGCACTACTCATACAGAATAGTCAGAGCACAACTCATATAGAATAGCCAGAGCACTACTCATACATAATAGTCAGAGCACTTCTCATATAGAATAGTCAGAGCACTTCTCATACAGAATAGTCAGATCACTTCTCATACAGAATAGTCAGAGCACTTCTCATACAGAATAGTCAGAGCACTACTCATACAGAATAATCAGAGCAGTAATCATACAGAATAGTCAGAGCACTACTCATACAGAATAGTCAGAGCACTACCCATACAGAATAGTCAGCACTTCTCATACAGAATAGTCAGAGCACTACCCATACAGAATAGTCAGAGCACTTCTCATACAGAATAGTCAGAGCACTACTCATACAGAATAGTCAGAACACTTCTCATATAGAATAGTCAGAGCACTACTCATACAGAATAGTCAGAGCACTACCCATACAGAATAGTCAGAGCACTACTCATACAGAATAGTCAGAGCACTACTCATACAGAATAGTCAGAGCACTTCTCATATAGAATAATCAGAGCACTTCTCATACAGAATAGTCAGAGCACTACTCACACAGAATAGTCAGAGCATTTCTCATACAGAATAGTCAGAGTACTACTCATACAGAATAGTCAGAGCACTTCTCATACAGAATAGTCAGAGCACTTCCCATACAGAATAGCCAGAGCACTACTCATACAGAATAGTCAGAGCACTTCTCATACAGAATAGTCAGAGGACTACCCATACAGAATAGTCAGAGCACTTCTCATACAGAATAGTCAGAGCACTACTCATACAGAATAGTCAGAGCACTCCTCATATAGAATAGTCATAGCACTACTCATACAGAATAGTCAGAGCACTACTCATATAGAATAGTCAGAGCACTTCTCATATAGAATAGTCAGAGCACTACCCATACAGAATAGTCAGAGCACTTCTCATATAGAATAATCAGAGCACTTCTCATACAGAATAGTCAGAGCACTACTCACACAGAATAGTCAGAGCATTTCTCATACAGAATAGTCAGAGCACTACTCATACAGAATAGTCAGAGCACTTCTCATACAGAATAGTCAGAGCATTTCTCATACAGAATAGTCAGAGGACTACCCATACAGAATAGTCAGAGCACTACTCATACAGAATAGTCAGAGCACTACTCATACAGAATAGTCAAAGCACAACTCATATAGAATAGTCAGAGCACTACTCATACATAATAGTCAGAGCACTTCTCATATAGAATAGTCAGAGCACTTCTCATACAGAATAGTCAGAGCACTTCTCATACAGAATAGTCAGAGCACTTCTCATACAGAATAGTCAGAGCACTACTCATACAGAATAATCAGAGCAGTAATCATACAGAATAGTCAGAGCACTACTCATACAGAATAGTCAGAGCACTACCCATACAGAATAGTCAGCACTTCTCATACAGAATAGTCAGAGCACTACCCATACAGAATAGTCAGAGCACTTCTCATACAGAATAGTCAGAGCACTACTCATACAGAATAGTCAGAACACTTCTCATACAGAATAGTCAGAGCACTACTCATATAGAATAGTCAGAGCACTTCTCATATAGAATAGTCAGAGCACTACCCATACAGAATAGTCAGAGCACTTCTCATATAGAATAATCAGAGCACTTCTCATACAGAATAGTCAGAGCACTACTCACACAGAATAGTCAGAGCATTTCTCATACAGAATAGTCAGAGCACTACTCATACAGAATAGTCAGAGCACTTCTCATACAGAATAGTCAGAGCACTTCCCATACAGAATAGTCAGAGCACTTCTCATACAGAATAGTCAGAGGACTACCCATACAGAATAGTCAGAGCACTACCCATACAGAATAGTCAGAGCACTACTCATATAGAATAGTCATAGCACTACTCATACAGAATAGTCAGAGGACTACTCATACAGAATAGTCAGAGCACTACTCATACAGAATAGTCAGAGCACTACTCACACAGAATAGTCAGAGCACTTCTCATATAGAATAGTCAGAGCACTACTCATACAGAATAGTCAGAGCACTAACATACAGAATAGTCAGAGCACTACCCATACAGAATAATCAGAGCACTACTTATACAGAATAGTCAGAGCACTATCCATACAGAATAGTCAGAGCACTATCCATACAGAATAGTCAGAGCACTACTCATATAGAATAATCAGAGCACTACTCATATAGAATAATCAGAGCACTTCTCATACAGAATAGTCAGAGCACTACTCATACAGAATAGTCAGAGCACTACTCACACAGAATAGTCAGAGCACTATCCATACAGAATAGTCAGAGCACTACTCACACAGAATAGTCAGAGCACTACTCATACAGAATAGTCAGAGCATTTCTCATACAGAATAGTCAGCACTTCTCATACAGAATAGTCAGAGCATTTCTCATACAGAATAGTCAGAGCACTACTCATACAGAATAGTCAGAGCACTACTTATACAGAATAGTCAGAGCACTACTCATACAGAATAATCAGAGCACTACTCATACAGAATAGTCAGAGCACTACTCATACAGAATAGTCAGAGCACTACTCATACAGAATAGTCAGAGCACTAACATACAGAATAGTCAGAGCACTACCCATACAGAATAATCAGAGCACTACTTATACAGAATAGTCAGAGCACTATCCATACAGAATAGTCAGAGCACTATCCATACAGAATAGTCAGAGCACTACTCATATAGAATAATCAGAGCACTACTCATATAGAATAATCAGAGCACTTCTCATACAGAATAGTCAGAGCACTACTCATACAGAATAGTCAGAGCACTACTCACACAGAATAGTCAGAGCACTATCCATACAGAATAGTCAGAGCACTACTCATATAGAATAATCAGAGCACTACCCATACAGAATAGTTAGAGCACTACTCACACAGAATAATCAAAGCACTACTCATACAGAATAGTCAGAGCACTTCTTATACAGAATAGTCAGAGCACTACTCATACAGAATAGTCAGAGCACTTCTCATACAGAATAGTCAGAGCACTTCTCATACAGAATAGTCAGAGGACTACCCATACATAATAGTCAGAGGACTACCCATACAGAATAGTCAGAGCACTTCTCATACAGAATAGTCAGAGCACTACCCATACAAAATAGTCAGAGGACTACCCATACAGAATAGTCAGAGCACTACTCATACAGAATAGTCAGAGCACTTCTCATACAGAATAGTCAGAGAACTTCTCATACAGAATAGTCAGAGCACTACTCATACAGAATAGTCAGAGCACTACTCATACAGAATAGTCAGAGCACTACTCATATAGAATAGTCAGAGCACTACTCATACAGAATAGTCAGAGCACTACTCATATAGAATAATCAGAGCACTACCCCTACAGAATAGTCAGAGGACTACCCATACAGAATAGTCAGATCACTACCCATACAGAATAGACAGATCACTACCCATACAGAATAGTCAGAGCACTACCCATACAGAATAGTCAGATCACTACCCCTACAGAATAGTCAGAGGACTACCCATACAGAATAGTCATAGGACTACCCATACAGAATAGTCAGAGCACTACCCATACAGAATAGTCAGAGGACTACCCATACAGAATAGTCAGAGCACTTCTCATACAGAATAGTCAGAGGACTACCCATACAGAATAGTCAGAGCACTACTCATACAGAATAGTCAGAGCACTACTCATACAGAATAGTCAGAGCATAACTCATATAGAATAGTCAGAGCACTACTCATACATAATAGTCAGAGCACTTCTCATATAGAATAGTCAGAGCACTTCTCATACAGAATAGTCAGAGCACTTCTCATACAGAATAGTCAGAGCACTTCTCATACAGAATAGTCAGAGCACTACTCATACAGAATAATCAGTGCACTAATCATACAGAATAGTCAGAGCACTACTCATACAGAATAGTCAGAGCACTACCCATACAGAATAGTCAGCACTTATCATACAGAATAGTCAGAGCACTACCCATACAGAATAGTCAGAGCACTTCTCATACAGAATAGTCAGAGCACTACTCATACAGAATAGTCAGAACACTTCTCATACAGAATAGTCAGAGCACTACTCATACAGAATAGTCAGAGCACTACTCATACAGAATAGTCAGAGCACTTCTCATACAGAATAGTCAGAGCACTTCTCATACAGAATAGTCAGAGCACTTCTCATACAGAATAGTCAGAGCACTACCCATACATAATAGTCAGAGGACTACCCATACAGAATAGTCAGAGCACTTCTCATACAGAATAGTCAGAGCACTACCCATACAAAATAGTCAGAGGACTACCCATACAGAATAGTCAGAGCACTACTCATACAGAATAGTCAGAGCACTTCTCATACAGAATAGTCAGAGAACTTCTCATACAGAATAGTCAGAGCACTACTCATACAGAATAGTCAGAGCACTACTCATACAGAATAGTCAGAGCACTACTCATATAGAATAGTCAGAGCACTACTCATACAGAATAGTCAGAGCACTACTCATATAGAATAATCAGAGCACTACCCCTACAGAATAGTTAAAGGACTACCCATACAGAATAGTCAGATCACTACCCATACAGAATAGTCAGAGCACTTCTCATACAGAATAGTCAGAGGACTACCCATACAGAATAGTCAGAGCACTACTCATACAGAATAGTCAGAGCACTACTCATACAGAATAGTCAAAGCACAACTCATACAGAATAGTCAGAGCACTACTCATACAGAATAGTCAGAGCACTTCTCATATAGAATAGTCAGAGCACTTCTCATACAGAATAGTCAGAGCACTTCTCATACAGAATAGTCAGAGCACTTCTCATACAGAATAGTCAGAGCACTACTCATACAGAATAATCAGAACAGTAATCATACAGAATAGTCAGAGCACTACTCATACAGAATAGTCAGAGCACTACCCATACAGAATAGTCAGCACTTCTCATACAGAATAGTCAGAGCACTACCCATACAGAATAGTCAGAGCACTTCTCATACAGAATAGTCAGAGCACTACTCATACAGAATAGTCAGAACACTTCTCATACAGAATAGTCAGAGCACTACTCATATAGAATAGTCAGAGCACTTCTCATATAGAATAGTCAGAGCACTACCCATACAGAATAGTCGGAGCACTTCTCATATAGAATAATCAGAGCACTTCTCATACAGAATAGTCAGAGCACTACTCATACAGAATAGTCAGAGCACTACTCATACATAATAGTCATAGCACTACTCACACAGAATAGTCAGACCACTACTCATACAGAATAGTTAGAGCACTGCTCACACAGAATAGTCAGAGCACTACTCACACAGAATAGTCAGAGCATTTCTCATACAGAATAGTCAGAGCACTACTCATACAGAATAGTCAGAGCACGTCTCATACAGAATAGTCAGAGCACTTCCCATACAGAATAGCCAGAGCACTACTCATACAGAATAGTCAGAGCACTTCTCATACAGAATAGTCAGAGGACTACCCATACAGAATAGTCAGAGCACTACTCATACAGAATAGTCAGAGCACTACCCATACAGAATAGTCAGAGCACTACTCATATAGAATAGTCATAGCACTACTCATACAGAATAGTCAGAGGGCTACTCATACAGAATAGTCACAGCACTACTCATACAGAATAGTCAGAGCACTACTCACACAGAATAGTCAGAGCACTTCTCATATAGAATAGTCAGAGCACTACTCATACAGAATAGTCAGAGCACTAACATACAGAATAGTCAGAGCACTACCCATACAGAATAATCAGAGCACTACTTATACAGAATAGTCAGAGCACTATCCATACAGAATAGTCAGAGCACTATCCATACAGAATAGTCAGAGCACTACTCATATAGAATAATCAGAGCACTACTCATATAGAATAATCAGAGCACTTCTCATACAGAATAGTCAGAGCACTACTCATACAGAATAGTCAGAGCACTACTCACACAGAATAGTCAGAACACTATCCATACAGAATAGTCAGAGCACTACTCATATAGAATAATCAGAGCACTACCCATACAGAATAGTTAGAGCACTACTCACACAGAATAGTCAGAGCACTACTCATACAGAATAGTCAGAGCACTTCTTATACAGAATAGTCAGAGCACTACTCATACAGAATAGTCAGAGCACTTCTCATACAGAATAGTCAGAGCACTTCTCATACAGAATAGTCAGAGCACTACCCATACATAATAGTCAGAGGACTACCCATACAGAATAGTCAGAGCACTTCTCATACAGAATAGTCAGAGCACTACCCATACAGAATAGTCAGATCACTACCCCTACAGAATAGTCAGAGGACTACCCATACAGAATAGTCATAGGACTACCCATACAGAATAGTCAGAGCACTACCCATACAGAATAGTCAGAGGACTACCCATACAGAATAGTCAGAGCACTTCTCATACAGAATAGTCAGAGGACTACCCATACAGAATAGTCAGAGCACTACTCATACAGAATAGTCAGAGCACTACTCATACAGAATAGTCAGAGCATAACTCATATAGAATAGTCAGAGCACTTCTCATACAGAATAGTCAGAGCACTTCTCATACAGAATAGTCAGAGCACTTCTCATACAGAATAGTCAGAGCACTACTCATACAGAATAATCAGTGCACTAATCATACAGAATAGTCAGAGCACTACTCATACAGAATAGTCAGAGCACTACCCATACAGAATAGTCAGAGCACTTCTCATACAGAATAGTCAGAGCACTACCCATACAGAATAGTCAGAGCACTTCTCATACAGAATAGTCAGAGCACTACTCATACAGAATAGTCAGAACACTTCTCATACAGAATAGTCAGAGCACTACTCATACAGAATAGTCAGAGCACTACCCATACAGAATAGTCAGAGCACTACTCATACAGAATAGTCAGAGCACTACTCATACAGAATAGTCAGAGCACAACTCATACAGAATAGTCAGAGCACTACTCATACAGAATAGTCAGAGCACTACTCATACAGAATAGTCAGAGCACTACTCATACAGAATAGTCAGAGCACTCCTCATACAGAATAGTCATAGCACTACTCATACAGAATAGTCAGAGCACTACTCATATAGAATAGTCAGAGCACTACTCATATAGAATAATCAGAGCACTACTCATACAGAATAGTCAGAGCACTACCCATACAGAATAGTCAGAGGACTTCCCATACAGAATAGCCAGAGCACTACTCATACAGAATAGTCATAGCACTACTCATATAGAATAGTCAGAGCACTTCTCATATAGAATAGTCAGAGCACTACCCATACAGAATAGTCAGAGGACTACCCATACAGAATAGTCAGAGCACTACTCATACAGAATAGTCAGAGCACTACCCATACAGAATAGTCAGAGCACTACTCATATAGAATAGTCATAGCACTACTCATACAGAATAGTCAGAGCACTACTCATACAGAATAGTCAGAGCACTACTCATACAGAATAGTCAGAGCACTTCTCATACAGAATAGTCAGAGCACTAACATACAGAATAGTCAGAGCACTACGTATACCCATACAGAATAATCAGAGTACTACTTATACAGAATAGTCAGAGCACTATCCATACAGAATAGTCAGAGCACTATCCATACAGAATAGTCAGAGCACTACTCATATAGAATAATCAGAGCACTTCTCATACAGAATAGTCAGAGCACTACTCATACAGAATAATCAGAGCACTTCTCATACAGAATAGTCAGAGCACTACTCATACAGAATAGTCAGAGCACTACTCATACAGAATAGTCAGAGCACTTCTTATACAGAATAGTCAGAGCACTACTCATACAGAATAGTCAGAGCACTTCTCATACAGAATAGTCAGAGCACTACTCATACAGAATAGTCAGAGCACTTCTCATACAGAATAGTCAGAGCACTACTCATACAGAATAGTCAGAGCACTACTCATACAGAATAGTCAGAGCACTTCTTATACAAAATAGTCAGAGCACTACTCATACAGAATAGTCAGAGCACTTCTCATACAGAATAGTCAGAGCACTATTCATACAGAATAGTCAGAGCACTTCTCATACAGAATAGTCAGAGCACTACTCATACAGAATAGTCAGAGCACTTCTCATACAGAATAGTCAGAGCACTACCCAGACATAATAGTCAGAGGACTACCCATACAGAATAGTCAGAGCACTTCTCATACAGAATAGTCAGAGAACTTCTCATACAGAATAGTCACAGCACTACTCATACAGAATAGTCAGAGCACTACTCATACAGAATAGTCAGAGCACTACTCATACAGAATAGTCAGAGCACTACTCATATAGAATAGTCAGAGCACTAACATACAGAATAGTCAGAGCACTACTCATATAGAATAATCAGAGCACTTCTCATATAGAATAATCAGAGCACTTCTCATACAGAATAGTCAGAGCACTACTCATACAGAATAATCAGAGCACTTCTCATACAGAATAGTCAGAGCACTACTCATACAGAATAGTCAGAGCACTACTCATACAGAATAGTCAGAGCACTTCTTATACAGAATAGTCAGAGCACTACTCATACAGAATAGTCAGAGCACTTCTCATACAGAATAGTCAGAGCACTTCTCATACAGAATAGTCAGAGCACTACCGAGACATAATAGTCAGAGGACTACCCATACAGAATAGTCAGAGCACTTCTCATACAGAATAGTCAGAGAACCTCTCATACAGAATAGTCACAGCACTACTCATACAGAATAGTCACAGCACTACTCATACAGAATAGTCAGAGCACTACTCATACAGAATAGTCAGAGCACTACTCATATAGAATAGTCAGAGCACTAACATACAGAATAGTCAGAGCACTACTCATACAGAAAATTCAGAGCACTCCTCATACAGAATAGTCCGAGCACTAACCATACAGAATAGTCAGAGGAGTACACATACAGAATAGTCAGAGCATTTCTCATACAGAATAGTCAGAGCACTCCTCATACAGAATAGTCAGAGCACTACTCATATAGAATAGTCAGAGCACTACTCATACAGAATAGTCAGAGCACTACTCATATAGAATAGTCAGAGCACTTCTCATACAGAATAGTCAGAGCACTACTCACACAGAATAGTCAGAGCACTACTCATACAGAATAGTCAGAGCACTAACATACAGAATAGTCAGAGCACTAACATACAGAATAGTCAGAACACTACTCATACAGAATAGTCAGAGCACTACTCATACAGAATAGTCAGAGCACTAACATACAGAATAGTCAGAGCACTAACATACAGAATAGTCAGAGCACTAACATACAGAATAGTCAGAGCACTAACATACAGAATAGTCAGAGCACTAACATACAGAATAGTCAGAACACTCCTCATATAGAATAATCAGAGCACTACTCATATAGAATAATCAGACAGCGATCACAAAGCAGAACTTTAGGTACATTCGACGGTGATCAGGGACTTACTAACAATGGATCGAATTATATCGTGTCGTCAGTGAACTCTGACAAGTCATTTATACCGGGCATGTCTATTGTTTCGCTTCGATGACTGCGAATAGTCGACTACTATTATTTCTTTATTTCCTCCAAGATGTGAAGAGTATACAGAAATGATTTACAAATTAGAACAAAATTCATTCACGCTCATTTTCACCTCTCGCATAAGGATTCACGCGTTACACAATAAACTACAGATATAATAATGATTACATGATGTTAGTAAAGGAAATTTCTTCGCATGTTTCTTAAGTTAAAACACATTAGATTCTTAGTTAGCACATATATACGTACTTCATTTTTAGAAAATGAATAGCAGTCATTTCATTATGTGGTCTAATGCAAATGCATTTTATATACATGTATGAATTATTAACAACATTAATAATAATTACAAGTTCTCTTTTTCATATGAAATAATTACAAAATACCACTGCATTGAAGAATCTTGAATACAATAACGATTGAATTAACTCTGAAGTCCTCGAGTTCGTAAGAGGATAAGTTATAATTGACGATACCCCCAAGAAGAACATGGAGAAGATGGTAATTTGACAACGTGTTAAGGTAACATACAAAATCGATATCTTTTATAGTACAGAGAACACACCACAGTTGGTCACGCAAAGACTCTGTATGAGAGCATTCAAGCACGCTATGTAAGATTACATCATTGTAAATTAAACCACAATATTGACACAAAAATACATTTTCGTCATCTCGCATTTCAACACAAAGTTTAACAATTTGTTTAAAACATGAACTGTATTGGGGGAAATGTAGAGCTAATTTCCATATTGAATATGGTTGTATTTTATTATGCAAAAGACCGAAACGAGAAAATTCTTTATCAGTTTTCATTCTTTCACATAGATTAAACTCCTCACAATTTCTTACATGGTCATTCACTAATCGTTTCCATTGGCATCTGTTTGGGAACAAGCCACTCTTCAAGAATTCACCAAGAACATAATTCAAATTATATTTTGTCAAAATATTGACAATGTCGGGAATAAAACCTCTGGAGAAAGTACACAGTTTGTAATCAAAAATGCGCTTTATACAAATTTCGCGCGTCAAAACTCCAACATCCATGGAACATATTCTACCAAGGAATAGTAATTTTTTCACACTGATATATACTTCTATTGAAAACCAACCGATCAATGACGTACACATGTCTGTTCTTGTTCTTACATTAAAACCCTGAATTGATTTTATAATGAAGTTCTGTGCTTTTTCAAGCATGTACATTTCATTTTTCTTTAACTGCCACAATTCGCAACCATAGAGTGCGGAAGGATATACTTTACATTTAATAATTTTAGCAATGGTTAAAGGATTGAGGGCACATTGGTGTGCTCCAGAACGAATTAAGGACATTACACCACATTTTAATTTGGAGCAGGCACGTTCTGTACGTTCGACATTGTTGTTGTATAATACATTATCACTAAGGTAGAATAGTAGACTACTGTAAATATATAATACATTACTACTACGGTAGAATAGTTGACTACTGTAATTATATAATACGTTATCACTAAGTTAGAATAGTAGACAACTATAATTATGTAAAACATTATATCTAAAGTATAATAGTTGACTACTATAATTATATAATACATTACCACTAAGGTAGAATAGTAGACAACTATAATCATATAATACATTACTACTAAGGTATAATAGTAGACTACTATAATTATATAATACATTACCACTAAGGTAGAATAGTAGACAACTATAATTATATAATACATTACTACTAAGTTAGAATAGTAGACAATTATAACTATGTAAAACATTACATCTAAGGTATAATAGTTGACTACTATAATTATATAATACATTACTACTAAGGTAGAATAGTAGACTACTATAATTATATAATACATTACTACTAAGGTAGAAAAATAGACTACTATAATTATATCATACGTTACCACTAAGGTATAATAGTTGACTACTGTAATTATATAATACATTACAAAGCATGTTGATTAATATAATACTTTGATATATTTGTATAGACAATATTCAAAATGACGTTAAATTAAGTAAAATCAGATTTACTACACTGACGTTCGTAGTTTTTATTATGACAGAAGCCATGTATTTGGAAAGACGAGTAATTGTAGGTTTTATTTTAGCCTGCCAGGTCATTTGACATAACCTAGTTTAGATAATATTTCAGGAAGGAATCAAATTTCAATAGACCCGGTTAGATCACATTATTGACATTAAATTATGCATAATATTTGGTGTAATTAATCTGGTATTGTAATATGATAGGTGATAAGCTAGGAGATTAGAATGGAATAAACGATTTAAACACCGGTTTTGCTCACGGTATGCTACTTGATAAACGCACTTCTGAAAGGTATGTTTGTTTAATTGGAAATTCAATTACAACGTCGAACTAGAGCATTTGATGATTTTTATTGATATATTTGTTTTTATTTTGAGATTAATGGTGAGCGGTAAGGGCTGCTTTATGTGCAGACCGTATTATTTTTATATATTGTCATATGTGAATAGCTGATGACAATAATCAGCAAACATTGTCTTAAAGCTGCGCTTCGTTTTAAAACCATCCACAAATGTGATATAATTATTTAGAAATAAAAACTATTTTAATTTCAGCTGAGTAGATATTGACATTACCAAGGTCGCGTCAAGAAGCGATCCTCCTAAAGAACAGTTGCTAAAATGTCAGATCAACTGAGAGACCAAACGGATGTCAAGATAACAACCTCCATCATGCAAAAGAACTGGTCATTATTGAAGCAGATACGAGCTAAAGATGTCATTGACCCGATGATAGAACAGTCCCTGATAAGCATTGAAGACAGCAGAAGTATCCTTAAGAAGGAAACAGAACTCCAGCAAGCAGAAGCTCTCCTATATTTAGTTTTTAGTAAACCACAACAACATAAATTGGATGCTTTTGTTACTATTCTTGATAAAAATGGATACGATTTTGTAGTTCAACAACTCATAAAAGGTAATATTTCTGAGCATTTCAATTTTAATTTTTATGTTATGATTTTTGCGTTGAAGTTCAATGTGGTATATTGTGTTACAGCTTAAATAGATAAACAAATTAAACACTGATAAAACATATTATTTACTTATATATAACCCCCATATATGATGCTACACATGGTATTAGATATTATAAATTATATATAACAACCTTGTATGATGCTACACATAATATTTGATATTACAAATTATATATAACCACAATGTATTATGCTACACATGATTCATATTTCCCTTTTCCCACAGATCAAGCTGATTATGCTTCCAAAGTAAGTTATCATTCTCCTTCTCAATATAATTAACTTTAAAACATGTAAAAGAAGCAATATTCGACGAAAATGTATTATCAACATCCAATCTTTTTGTCATAATGTGTAATATGAAATTCAACCAAAACATATTTGAGGTTTCGTAATCTGCATCATGATCCAATTGTCTGCTTATGTTATATATTCATTATCAGCCAAGAACATCTAGGCAATTGAGTGAGGATGCTCAATCCGATGGCGGGAAAACGTCTCCGCGACAAATTGACGCCGCACTGATGGCTGAAATGCAACAGCAACATATAGAAACTATCCGACAAGAATTCCAATTATTAAACCAGCGTCAATCAGCGGAATTAGCCAATCAGACACGAGAGTTAAAGGAGCATCATGAAAGGATCGTAAAAGCAGAATTTGCTGAACTGAAGCAAACAGAGGAACAGAAAAAGAGGAATGAGGAACAAATACATAAACTTGAAACCCAGTTGAAAGCCTTGCAGAAGAAGCTAGACCAAGAACGCACAAAAATGAAAGAGGACGCGACAAAATCCAATGTGGCAATTAAGGAATTGGAAAAGGAAAGAGATGAATTAAAAAAAACATTGACAAAAGTGAAACATGAGAACCTCTATCTTCGAAATCTTGTCCAGGAAGCCAGAGGTAGCCAAAGACAGGTTAACAGGTAAATATTAATTAGTTTGAAGACAGGCAGTATTTGTAAGAATTGTGTGGAATGAGACAAAGATACATATTGCAGGTCGAACACTGCATTAATACCAATATACATATAACAAAATAAATTCATAATAATAACTAATGTGAGACGTTAGTACAGACTTGTATTTCTTTTCTGACAAAATAACGTCGATAAGTTAACCAATCCCAAGAAGACCCATAATTAAGCAACTTTCAGACATCAATACTTCTTTACATTTGACATCGTTTATATATTTTATGTTTAAATCTATATATATTTTATGTTTGAATCTTTAAAAATCAAAATTATTAGTTTTTTGCCTTTTACGCTTTAAATATAAAATATGACAAGAGGCCACTGGTCTCGAAGCACGTTGGTGCAGTTAATTAATGTTAAATGAATGGTATAGGCTTGTTTCTTGATTTGATGTATGTCGACACAAATATTTGTTTTATTGTTGAGAGATTCAAGTAGGTGATTAATGAATTACTAAGGTCTTCGTTTGCAACATTATACTGAATGATACCACAGCCGTAGCTTCAAAATACTCACATACATAGATATACCATTTTTAAAGACAGTTTTGAA
The DNA here is from genome assembly GCF_902652985.1 of Pecten maximus. Classification (NCBI taxonomy): domain Eukaryota; kingdom Metazoa; phylum Mollusca; class Bivalvia; order Pectinida; family Pectinidae; genus Pecten; species Pecten maximus. The sequence continues at coordinate 5,498,653 of NC_047021.1, forward strand.
GACAGACATTGACACGTTTTTGCAACTTTCAAGTTCAGCATCTAACTTATCAATTTTGATTTTCTAATGGCATTTTTTTAAATTTGTCACAGTGATCTGATTTTGACATATTTAGAAAAGAAGGTCAAATTGACATAATTTTGAAAAAATTCAGTATCCATCTTATGTAAATAATCACATATATAAATGTTCATTGTTCTGTTGTATTTTTTCGAAAGCAGATCATAGTTACCTAAATATGCAATATTCAAATTCAACATCTTTTTCTCAAACCAGGTGTCTATTTTCATTGTCTTACTGCAATGTTTCATTATTCTGTGGCAATTTTTTTTTTAGAAAAGTAGGTCGCAATGACCTAACTTTTGCAAAATTCAGGTTCAGCATCTTTTAATCATCAAATATTTCATTTTTTCCATTGCTTTATGGCATTTTTTCGAAAAAAGGTCGCAGTGAGCTAGTTTTGGAAAATTAGAGTTCAGCATCAATGACTCATCCCACATATCATTTTTCATTGTTCTGTGGCAATTTTTCAAAAAGTAGGTAAAAGTGATCTAATTTTGCTAAGTTCAAATTCAGCATCCATCATACATCTCAGATGTCAATATCTCTGGTCCTTTTGCAATGTTTTTGTTAAGTGTCAATTTTCGAAAAGTAGGTAACAGTGACATAATTTTGTAAAATGCAAATTCAGCTTCTATTACTCATCCCAGATGTCAATTTTCATGGCCCTATTGCAAAGTTTCTTTGTTCTGTGGCAATTTTTAGAAAAGTAGGTCACAGTGACCTAATTTTGCAAAAATCAGGTTCAGCATCTATTACTTATCACAAATGTCATTTTCCATTGTTCTGTAGAAATTTAAAAACAAATTCGTCACAGTGACATAATTTTGCAAAATGCAAGTTCAGCTTTTCTTACTCATCTCTGATGTCAATTTTCATCGACCTATGGCATTTTTTCGGAAGTAGGTCGCAGTGGCCTAATTTTGCAAAATTCAAGTTTAGCATCTATTACTCATCCTTAATGTCAGCTTTTATTGTCCTATTGCAATGTTTTGAAAATAAGGTCACTAGCAAGACATACCCGCATCATATATCACTGCGCCACATCGGCGTTCTTAAAAAAGAACTTTCAATGGCGCAGTGATGGTCGGCCCGATTCCCTGACATGATCATTGTGGAATTCGTCTATTAGATGATATGAATACCTGGATCGCTGTGTATTTACATACATGGATGCGAACTGTACACATATATTCATCGGGTACAGCTATGACAGGAAATTCAAATCTTGACCTTCACTAAAACATAATATTTTATACATATTCTTCCATTTTCAACAATCAGAAGTCTGCAATGAAGTATGTAACTGTAGGTTATCATGTTTGATACTTTTTCTTATTTCATTGAACACGTCCAATCAGAGCTAATCAGTTGCAAATAAATCACGATAGAAATTTATGATACTGTATGTTTTATTGATCACGATCAAAGTTTATCATAGTGTATGTTTTATTGATCACGATCAAAGTTTATGATAGTGTATGTTTTATTTTACAGACTGGATGGATCAGCAGGGAATAAGAAGCGGTAATGCTATGAAGGAAGAGGAATATCAGTCTACCCATTGGTTGTTTGTAACGTGTCAGACTTATCTACCGAACACATCAAAACTACTGAGATTTTTTTTCTTGTTTAATTGTCTTGATCTTGTAGTTATTGTTAAATTATTCAGGACAGACTGATAAATAGAGGATGTGAAATGTGTTTTTCAGTAATTGAATATTCATTTTGTCTCAAGATATGCAAAATAAAAATTCTGCTTTTCTCAGTTATTCTTCTAGTCATTTTGGTTAATGTGCGTCATAACACGATCGGGAAAATCATTGACACATTTCCACTATCATAGCACCATCGGGAAAACTGTGACACATTTCCACTATCATATTACTATCGGGAAAACTGTGACACATTTCCACTATCAAAGAACCATCGGGAAAACTGTGACACATTTCCACTATCATATTACTATCGGGAAAACTGTGACACATTTCCACTATCATATTACTATCGGGAAAACTGTGACACATTTCCACTATCATATTATATCGGGAAAACTGTGACACATTTCCACTATCAAAGCACCATCGGGAAAACTGTGACACATTTCCACTATCATATTACTATCGGGAAAACTGTGACACATTTCCACTATCAAAGAACCATCGGGAAAACTGTGACACATTTTCACTATCGGAACACTATCTGAAAACTGTGACACATTTCCACTATCATAACACTATCTGAAAACTGTGACATAATTCCACTATTATAACACTATCTGTAAAACTGACACAATTCCACTATCATAACACTATCTGTAAAACTGTGACACAACTCCACTTTCATAACACTTTCTGGAAACTGTGACACAATTCCAATCTGATAACAAAATCGTGAAAACTGTGACACAATTAAAAATTACTTTCAAAACATTATCTGGAAAACGGACATAATTCCACTATCATAACACTATCTGAAAACTGTGACATAATTCCACTTTCATCACACTATCTGAAAACTGTGACATAATTCCACTATCATAACACTGTCTGAAAACTGTGCCACAATTCCGCTATCATAACAATATCTGGAAAAAAAGACTTTTCACTATTATTTGATGACATCAAAATCGACCTAATACGTTACAAGCACAGATTATTAGTGTATTAACTGAGGTCAGTACAATGAAGTTAATTCGAACCTACCCGGGAAGGTGATGCTGGCTCAGATACTCCAGTCACTGATGTAACAACCAGATAATATATAGTTTCACTCTCGAGTCATTACAAAACGATCAGACGTGTTATTTCCATGTCAGAAATGAAAATGAAATGATGTCAGGCTATGGATCTAGGACTCGTCAGTGATGTTAGGGACATCACACATCTATTTCGTCGTTCTAGGAATCGTCAGTGATGTTAGGGACATCACATAGCTATTTCGTCGTTTAGGACTCGTCGGTGATGTTAGGGACATCACACAGCTATTTCGTCGTTCTAGGACTCGTCAGTGATGTTAGGGAAATCACACAGCTATTTCGTCGTTCTAGGACTCGTCAGTGATGTTAGGGACATCACACATCTATTTCGTTGTTCTAGGACTCGTCAGTGATGTTAGGGACATCACACATCTATTTCGTCGTTTAGGACTCGTCAGTGATATTAGGGACATCACACAACTATTTCGTCGTTTAGGACTCGTCAGTGATATTAGGGACATCACACAACTATTTCGTCGTTTAGGACTCGTCAGTGATGTAAGGGACATCACACAGCTATTTCGTTGGTTAGGACTCGTCGGTTATGTAAGGGACACCACACAGCTATTTCGTTGGTTAGGACTGGTCGGTGATGTAAGGGAAATCACACAGCTATTTCGTCGTTCTAGGACTCGTCAGTGATGTTAGGGACATCACACATCTATTTCGTTGTTCTAGGACTCGTCAGTGATGTTAGGGACATCACACATCTATTTCGTCGTTTAGGACTCGTCAGTGATATTAGGGACATCACACAACTATTTCGTCGTTTAGGACTCGTCAGTGATATTAGGGACATCACACAACTATTTCGTCGTTTAGGACTCGTCAGTGATGTAAGGGACATCACACAGCTATTTCGTTGGTTAGGACTCGTCGGTTATGTAAGGGACACCACACAGCTATTTCGTTGGTTAGGACTGGTCGGTGATGTAAGGGAAATCACACAGCTATTTCGTCGTTCTAGGACTCGTCAGTGATGTTTGGGCATCACACAGCTATTTTCACGTTCTATGACTCGTCAGTGATGTTAAGGACATCGCATAGCTATTTCGTCGTTCTATGACTAGTCAGTGATGTTAGGGACATCACACAGCTATTTCGTCGTTCTAGGACTCGTCAGTGATGTTAGGGACTTCACATAGCTATTTCGTCGTTCTATGACTCGTCAGTGATGTTAGGGACACCACACAGCTATTTGGTCGTTCTATGACTCGTCAGTGATGTTAGGGACATCACACAACTATTTCCACGTTCTATGACTTGTCAGTGATGTTAGGGACACCACACAGCTATTTCGTTGGTTAGGACTCGTCGGTGATGTTAGGGACATCACACAACTATTTCCACGTTCTATGACTCGTCAGTAATGTTAGGGACATCACACAGCTATTTCGTCGTTCTATGACTCGTCAGTGATGTTTGGGCATCACACAGCTATTTCCACGTTCTATGACTCGTCAGTAATGTTAGGGACATCACACAGCTATTTCGTCGTTCTAGGACTCGTCAGTGATGTTAGTGACTTCACATAGCTATTTCGTCGTTCTATGACCAGTCAGTGATGTTAGGGACATCACACAGCTATTTCGTCGTTCTAGGACTCGTCAGTGATGTTAGTGACTTCACATAGCTATTTCGTCGTTCTATGACCAGTCAGTGATGTTAGGGACATAACACAGCTATTTCGTCATTCTAGGACTCGTCAGTGATGTTAGGGACATCACATAGTTATATCGTCATTCTAGGACTCGTCAGTGATGTAAGGGACATCACATAGCTATTTCGTCGTTCTATGACCAGTCAGTGATGTTAGGGACATCACACAGCTATTTGGTCGTTCTATGACTCGTCAGTGATGTTAGGGACATCACACAGCTATTTCGTCATTCTAAGACTCGGTTCATCATCACCTATACATCATTGGCTTACCTACTTACTTCATCATGTCAGAATTTTGCGACGAAACATTGGCTCTGTGGGTGGTATATTGAATCCTTTTAACATCGATAACAATTTTAAGTTGTTATGTATTAGAGAGTTTCGTTAAAGCGGCTATACATGTATAAATCACTGTAGGAAAATATTATCAGATCGGCGTTATATTTTAAAAAGATATTTCCTACAACTAAGAGAGTGTCCCTTAATTACAAAAATTAAAAGTATTTAGTAAATTCCCAAGTCAGTGATTACTGTATAGACTCGTGTATCGCTATATCTGTAGCTCATGTCACTATGTATAAGAAGAAATCATCGTTTAACTAGTAACAATTCTAAAGTTATAGTCGATTTAGCGAACACAATGTGACCATTATCAATATATCAATAGGTCAGCCGACATTGTGTTAATTTGGCAACATTAGTAATTGATAATCATTGTTTTGTAAAGTCAGCTCTAAGGTCTAACTTGAGGGGCCCAGTTTGTGTGTTAAATAACCCAGTTCCGTGTACTGTTGTAGAGGGAAAATGGACGCCCTGAAATACAGTATACAACGTAATACTTCTAATATAGATAAATACTATATAAAATACATGGACAGTAGAGACAAATTTGTATGCCTAGATTATAATATTTACTAACTTATCATCGTATACGCTCATAATACCTACGACTTATCTATCTGAAAATACCCTCCACATTCAGGCGAAGTTACTGTGTAAAATTGCCAAACCTGAATAGCGTATCAACCCACCGATCTGCTCTCTACCGAAATTACAACCCCGAATTATATCTAACACTACGAAACTATACCCCCTCCCCCTTTCATATCTATATATTATGTCTATATATATTTAACAATAAAAAACAATTAAAGGACCAATCATTTCAAAGGATTCACACACACACACACGGGGGGCAATGATAAAAACAGTAGAAGCTATGAACAGGTATGCGAAGACAATAATATTGAGCACTCGGAGACAAACGACCAGCCTGCTGTCAGTACCAGGCATTTAACCTTCGTGGGATTCAAACTCTCGACCCAGAGGTGAAGGGTTAGTGAAAAAATGAGGGGACACCGTAACTACTCGGCCACCGCGGACCCACAACGTTTGAAATGTATTTCAACCAACATAGAGTGGTATACTATTATACTTATGTATCACACATCAGATAAAAATTCAGAATGACTATGGATTTTGTAGAACAGTTTGATAGGTTAGAAGGGAATAATTAGCAATATAAGATGATGTAATTTATAAAAAGTAGTAGCATTTCTATTAAAGGCAATGTCCAATAAAAATGTCTCCTGCTATCGATACCAGGAGGTCTGTTACGAGCTATTGTCTTTATATTGCACTGACCTAATTAATCAAGGCCATTTAACATACTGGGGATTCACCTCACACTCATGTGTGACGACCTTTCGTAGAGAAGTGTACGACCAAGTTTCTGACCAAGTTTCTGACTGAGTACATACAAGAGTGATGTTCAGTTGTCTGTGTGACGTCCCTACCAGACTATCAAATTAGGTCTGAAAAGACTTTGAGCCATTACGATCAATCTTCCATTGTTGATACTAAAATGATTTGAAAAGCCATCGCATATTATTATGAATATCATAAAACACAGAGTCCAAACTACTACAGTGTCAACACACGCTCAATAAGGAACCGATGTGACCCCGCTATCAAATGGCCGCTATCGAGTCAATCAATCTTGATTAAGGAATACTATTTCAATAGAGCTTGTTACGATCTAATTGTTGGGATTGAATTAGGCATAATATTACCGTGTAGTTAATCTACATTTGAAATATCAAAGTTGATACGCAAGTATATAATTTGAACGAAGGAAGCCATTTGAAAGCCAGCTTAGTACATGAAATGCTACATAACAAGTTAGAAGTAACAAAAAGGTACGTTTGTAATTAGTAAGTAATAACTTTATATAAATGTCAAACTGAATAATGCATTTGAAGACTGATTCGTTATCACTTTGATATTCTTATCGTGTGTGATAGAAAGTAATAACATATTATTTAGATACATAACATGTTACTATTATAAATTGATATATGTAAATGTACTTCGATATTGTCAATATATAAACGAATTGCAAATATTGTAACCGCTAATGATTATACATTTTAGCTATTAAAAGGATTGTACGACAGACACTTACAGGTTTAGAAACCTTACTAACCTGGCTCCAATTTCTAACCAAAGACATTTCGAAGAACAAAGGCCAAAATGTCGAGTCAGCTGAAAGTTCAGACGGATATCAAGATTACAACGTCTGCCATGCAGAGGAACTGGAAGTTGTTGAAACAGATTCACGTGAATGACATCCTTGACACGATGATAGAAGAATCTCTGATAACCATTGATGCAAGCAGAAATGTATTAGGGAAGGAAACAGAGAGCCAACAAGCGGAAGCACTCCTTTATCTAGTATTTCGTAAATCACAGCCTTACCTGGACGCTTTTATTGCGATTCTTGCTGGCAATGGATACGATTTTATCGTCCAAAAACTTCAGGAAGGTAATGTTTACACTTTTTACTTTTCACTTTGAAATGTTTTTTTTATTTGTTTCATTTTTCAGCAATGTTTAATATTTATACTTGTGTATAGATAAAAAAAAATGTAATAGGGATATTCAAGATTTATAAACACCAGGTATTAAAATCAGATTTACTTTGTAGAGTCTTCTTGCAGTGTATAAACAGAGCGTATTACATGAGTGGCTGTGTAATATGGAACCGTTAGGCTGATAGCATATAACATGATTAACGAGTTTAATTAATTATATAGTATACAGCCACAAGTGTAAGATTTTGTTAATCACAAAACTTGTATTTATCATATATGCGACGTCATAGATTCATTATGATGTCATAAACTTTTTATGGATAGAACATACCATTTAAGTGATAAATGCGGTTCTTGGTGCATAAAAATATAGCTCAATGTTATGCATATCCAACTTGTCTCCTTTATTCTACAGATCAGGCTGTTGAAGCTTCAAACGTAAGTTACATTAATACATAAAATAGTCTTTTAATAATCATATTAGGTAAAATTCGGTTAATTATTGAAATAATCAATACTTTGGCATTTTAAGACTTTCATTTGAGAACAAATGGGGTAACTTACATTATATTCATTGTCTTTATCAGGATTAATGATTGATCACTTTTTGTAACAGTTATTGGATCCAACATTGGATGACCGTCGACCTAAAACATCCGGACATCCATTGCGAAGGAGTGATAGTGGGCCTTTTTCTGTCCAACGACAGCTTAGTGATGCCGTTCAATCCGACAAAGAAAACGCTACCAGAAAACAGATCATGGACGAATTGAAAGATGAACTGCAACAACAACAAATGGAATGTATGCAAAAACAATTCGAATTATTAAAACAGCATCAGGCAGAGGTGACAGCAAGGCAAACGCTGGAATTACGAAAGCACAATACAGATATCATTAAAGCAGAGTTTTCTAAACTGAAAGAAAGCGAAGATCAGCAGAAGGAAAACGAAGCCAAAATAGAAAGGTTGGAAACCCAGCTTAAAGCCTTACAGAGCAAGCTTGAACAGGAACGCACTAAAACAAAGAAAGAAACAAAAAACTTGAATGATAAAATCATAGAGCTTCAAAGGCAGAGAGATGAATTGAAAGTGGAGTTAACACGGGCAAAACGAGAATACACCGACTCACTGAAAAAAGTCAAACAAGAGAATTTGTATCTTCGAAACCAAATAAGGCATGACAAAAGTAGCCAAAACCGAGATAACAGGTAAATTTAACATTATTTATGCTAGAATCTTGAACCCAACACTGCAGTTAATCTTATATAAGTTATTTACTACGTAATTTGTAAACTTATTTATTTTTCACACGTTTGTCTTTTCAGTAATCAGAAGATAATAAAAAATCCGTAAGTAATAGAACATTTTTTCTTAATCTCAATTTGTATCTTGTTAATTAAAACAGATATCAGTGGTTATCATGTTGTATGAGAGGATGATCAGAGACTTAAACATGTTATGTATTACGATATACTAAAACGGACTAGTTGGCCAAATATTATAACGCATATCAATGTGGTGTTTAAATTGGAACTAATTTCTTAACTTTTTAAATTGAAGAAACACTCACTCCTGTATTTGTGAAACATGTATTTCTTCCACTTGCTTTATGTGTAAAGCTTCCATACTTTTCTTACAGATTCACCACCCCTTTGAACCCAAAGTAAGTAGAAAAGGTTTTGGGACTTTGTTTGGATTTGGACTTTTAATAAATCAAAATCACTTTTGTTTTTCAAGAGAAACGCCCATTTCACAAAAGAAAATAATTTGAATATGCTGTCAACGTATTTATATTAAGAATATCTGACATCATAACAACGGTGTTTTATTTAAAATTTACAGGTTGGCCCAAACACTGGAGGAGGTACGAAATAGGAGAAGATGAATCTTAGGTTCCGAGATCAACATCACCTATACACATTGTACAATAGTTTTCATTAAGTTATTAAAACACAAGGATCTTATACCACACATCAAAATGATATTTTACCACTGGGTTTTCTGTAGATAGCTAAAATTCGTAATCAGGAATGTGATGTCTTAATTAGATATCAGTTTTGTTGTTCCGTTTGTTCAATTGATAGCTTGATGTTTTACTTACTAGTAATATCGTTGAAAAGTATAGTGTTATAAGAATGAAATATAAGAGATGACTGACAAATATGGACAATGGTGCAAGAAGAAAGATCATTCTGCTTTCAAAGAATGAATGTCATTGGAATTATGATTACAAGTTCCACAGCATTCTTTGTGACGTTGTTTTCTATTAAACAATGTACTTTTCATTACAAACCATACATGGATTAAATACACTGTGAACTGTTGTTTGAAGTAGCTGGCGTGCTGGTCGTCGGTGAAGCGTACCTGTACTAGGGGAGACAACTTTGATAGACCATTATGTAAACAAATTGTCGGCTGAAGAAATTTTGCGGCAGTTATGAGTCTTATTTTAATAAAATTGCCTTTTTGTTCATGCTTTATTTTATTTAAGGTATAAGCTTTCACATATCAAGTAAATATTACAGACCGCCAAAGATTATTGGATATTACAAATAGTATATATCAAAGCTACCTTACAACACTTCCTATCTACATAAATATCCCAACGTACGTTTGCTTTCATAAGCGCTTCTCAAGAGTCAATGAAGTAAACTTTTTATTATTTAATTTAACAACATAATAGGTTTCTAGAAAATATATCTCATTTCAATGTGTTATCCTGTTTGTTCAATTGCGTAGGTAATTTAAAAGCACATCAAGGTCATCGTGTAACATGCCATTTCAGAAATAGGATTAAAGCTATCGGTGCAAGTTAAAAAGCGTCCCTTTGAAATTTTGACAGGGGATATCTCAGAAACAATTTCTAAACACTGAATCTATATTGGTGCTAAGATCTCAGTTGGAATCTTTTTAGCTTAACTGTCAGCTTTAATCAACGTCACCGTCGAATGGGGTTAGATGATATTAGAAGAATTTAATGGACCGGGGATTAATTGTACGACACTTACATTTGTACTGTGATTTTCTAGTATAGCACATACATTATGTATTGTGGCTCACTTGTAAAGCACACATACATTATCTAGTGTGCTTACTTGTTTAACACACATACATTATGTACTGTGGCTTACTTGTATAACACATATACATTATGTACTGTGGCTTAACCTTGTATTACACACATACATTATGTATTATTGCTCACCTGTTTAACACATATACATTATGTACTGTCGCTCACTTATATTTACACATATACATGATGTACTATTGATTACTTGTGTAACGCATATACAATATGTACTATGGCCTCCTTGAATAACGCATTTACATTATGTAATGTGGGTCACTTGTATAACACATGCATTATGTACTGTGGCTTACTTGTATAGCACATATACATTATGTACTCTGGCTTAACCTTGTATAACACATATACATCATGTAGTGTGCTTACTTGTATAACACATATACATTATGTACTGTGGCTCACTTGTATTTACACATATACATTATGTACTATTGATTACTTGTGTAACGCATATACAGTTTGTACTATGGCCTCCTTGTATAACACATATACATTATGTAGTGTGGCTTACTTCTATAACACATATACATTATGTATTGTGGCCTACTTGTATAACACATATAAATTATGTACTGTGGCTTACTTCTATAACACATATAGATTATGTACTGTGGCCTACTTCTATAACACATATACATTATGTACTGTGGCCTACTTCTATAACACATATAGATTATGTATTGTGGCCTACTTCTATAACACATATAAATTATGTACTGTGGTCTTCTTCTTTAACACATATACATTATGTACTATTGATTACTTGTGTAACGCATATACAATATGTACTATGGCCTCCTTGTATAACACGTATAGATTATGTACTGTGGCCTACTTCTATAACACATATACAGTATGTACTGTGGCCTACTTGTATAACACATATAAATTATGTACTGTGGCTTACTTCTATAACACATATAGATTATGTACTGTGGCCTACTTCTATAACACATATACATTATGTACTGTGGCCTACTTGTATAACACATATGAATTATGTACTGTGGCCTACTTCTATAACACATATACATTATGTACTGTGGCTTACTTGTATAACACACATATATTATGTACTGTGGCTTACTTGTATAACACACATACATTATGTACTGTGGCCTACTTCTATAACACATACATTATGTACTGTGCCCTACTTCTATAACACATATACAATATGTACTGTGGCCTACTTCTATAACACATATACATTATGTATTGTGGCTTACTTCTATTAAACAAACTTTAAAGATCAATACCTCGAATGGCTCGATGATCTATCGCAGTGGTTATTTTGCTAATGTCATTTCTTAAGTTAAACAAGTCAAGCTTTCTGTATAACATACATATGCATTAATTGCATCATGTAATTAACAAACCTCGGGAAATGTGGAACTTTCGGAAAATATCTCGCGCAATATTCAAATGTCATGCGATTGTATTTGTATTCTGTTTTGAAATTGCCTCGAACATTTGACATTTGGCCTAAAAACTTAAGATATTGCAGCAACAGCTTCTTAGGGGCTAGTGTTAAAGGAATGGCTGCTTGTTGGTCAATAATTTATGGATAAAAACTGTTAGGGGCAGATGCTAAAAACCAAGTTCAGACCTGGTGATAAGAGTTTTATTAGGGGCTGGTAAAATCTCTGTGCAGACTGAGTGATAAAAGTTAACTAAAATCCATAAAATCCATATCTATATATATACACAACCTAATTCACTATCAGTATCGATCGATTGAGAAATACCTGGAATTGCACTTCCTCAATAACGACTATACCGTTGTGTGGTGTAACCAATACAGAAGAGCTAAATACGACGACATACCTAGTCGGTATAATCAGAACCAACCGAGTTTACCGGGTCCTGATTTAGTATTGATACATTCATGTTTGATGCCAATATCAACAACTACCTGGTAAGTTTCAAATCGGTTATAAAAACCTATTTTATTATGATGCTCACATTCCCCTGTCCGTTTAATTCAAATCGATCATAACAATCTATGTTATCTGACATATCTCAGATTTCCCAGTCCATATAAGTGTATTCCGATATTTCATCTAATACATTTTGATGTATAATGATTTTGTCAAACATATTTAAATTAACTGTGTATATCCGTTTCACTTCAGTATTTTATCGCTATATTTCTTCCTTCTAGAATTGATTCGTGTCTTAGTTTGATATTTGAGTTACCTGTACGTCAAGACATAATATAAATGTCTGATGGTCATTATATATACAGTCGAACCCACTTAATTTGAAATCGGAAATATTGAAATATCGTTTAATTTGAAGTGAAATAAGAGCCCCGTCCAAATGCCTTCTTTGTCTTTGTATTGTTTCATCGGTTATTTTGAAATCGGTTTATTTGAAATATCGCTTTATTTGAAAGGAAATTATTGCTCCCGGCAATGCTAAACCGTTGTTTATGTATTGCTTAAATTGAAAGTCGCCACGACTGGCTTAGATTATATGATTACCGGCCGTTTCGGTACGTGCGTCCGATCAATAGATAGGTAAAATGATATGCTGATTTACACAATACAAATATATTGTGACTTTTAATCATTAAATGCGTTCGTTATGAGCATGAATCTGTATTTGTTTACGAATACATATATATACATCGAAATTGACTCTCATTTAACTACACGCGAGACAATTACAAATGACGAGGCCATTTAGGGATTCGACAGAAAATGATAACAACGTAACCAGAACAGTGATATTGACAACGACCCTCAAACAATTCGTGAAAATCCATCTATCATCGACGCACATGTCCGATTTCAGACGGTAGAAAGTACCCCGGATGTACCGGAAACTGTTCTCACGTGTGTCCATGACCTCAACATAAACAAAAACAAGCAACAGTCGAAGACTTCTCCCGTCGAGCTTAACATTATCTTTAATAAACTGTGAAACTATTATAAATTTGGAACCGATTGTAAATACTGACTAAGTAAAATCAACTTCTAGTATATTAAACAATGGTGTGCTGTTTGATGTAGCGCGGTACTGAAATATGTCGGCAAAAGGCTGGATCCCGGTTATATTGAAAACCGGTTAATTTGAAGTATTTTTTCATTTCCCGAGCATTTCAATATAACCGGGTTCGACTGTATTTATAGTCATAACTTTAAACTAGGCAACCATCTGGAAGTACAATAAAGTATAATGGATTGTGTATGACTTGGTAAGAAATTTGCAGGTGTCTTTTGAAAATCATCAATCGCAAAGTGAAGTAGCGTTTCGAATTTTATTTGAAAGTTATAATCGAGCTATTATTAATACAAACAAAAAGCTATAGAAAACAAATACGTTCAAATATGGATTGCTTCAAATGATTCACTTTGATCTCCCACTGAAGTATGGATTTTCATTTGACATTAGTTTAGTTAATAGGTTATTTTAATGGAATAGAGAAACACACGTACAAGATACAATACAGTTTTAATAAAGGACTTAAGCTGTCCGTCACTGACCACGATGACAGTGATGTAATCAATGTCTTAAAACTGATTGATTTTTTTCAGCTGATAAAAGGTAACAACAAGTGTTGAGGACAGACAATCCTGTAAGTCGCCACCCTCGAAATATCGACTCAACGTTAAAACGAAATGGATATAAAAGTTACAACATCTGTCTTACAAAAGAACTGGTCAATGTTGAAGCAGATACGAGTCAAAGACGTAATTGACAAAATGATAGAACAGTCCCTTATAAGCATTAGTGACAGCAAAAGTATACAGAAAAAGGAGACGGAAGACCAGCAAGCGGAAGCTCTCCTTTATATACTTTTTTCTAAACCACAAGAATACATTGACTCTTTTATAGCCATTCTTACTGAAAATGGATACAATTATATAGTTCAAATACTTCGCAAAGGTAAGATTTCTCATACATTTTAAGTTAAATCATTTGTTTATTCTTACATGAATTTTTTTGTGAAGTCAATTTCAATTTCAACAAAATTTTATTGACTTTCAATATGTCCAAAAATTGACAACAGGCTACGCCTATGTTAGCTCCTTTCCAAATTATTAAAATCAAATTAATATTTACATGAGTTATTCTGAACAAGAGAAACTGAAACAAGAAGTAGACTCAAATTAGTTTGAGCATTATAGAAATTCTTTAAATCAATTCTCATCATACCATTAAGGCAGATTTACTGATGAGATGTTACGTTCGGATTCTATGGGAAACAGGTCATACAGTTCCTATGTATAAACACATCGACCATCTACCCGACAGAGATGCAAGACATCATAAATATAAAATCAATAGATAAATCCTCATTGTAATTTAGTAAAAAAAATTTAAAATTAATGTTAATTATAATATACATCATGATACATGATAACTTTATTGTTTCACTCAAGTAGTTGTCAGAGTGTTATTTTATATTTATTACTTGGTAATTTCATTTATCAAAGATAAGTACATGTAGTGCTATGGCGATAATTCTGTAGTTATGTGATAGGCGGGTATAAATGTTGTATTAGAGGGGTAGCCGAAAAACCAAATCAGGGGAGAAAAAAATGATGAAACAGTCGATACATGCATTTTTGTTTGCTAGGTTTATCGGCCCGAGAACCGCCATTGTCACTTTGTATCCTTGTAGTAGCTGTTGACTACCTCACTGAACAACAAACGGGGGCCTATTCGCATGTCATTCAGAGCAATAAGGGTAAAGTGTCTTGACCATGGACACATCTACAATAACACAGACCGACCCGTTTCTCAGCTTCCCCTGAGCAAATCAATGAAGAATTTTCAGTTAAACATGTGGTTCCAAAAGCGAAAAAAAATATTACAGTTAACCCTTATAATTTTAATTAACAACGACAAGAAACATTTTCATTAAGTTTAACATGTTTATTTTGCTCCAGATATTTAAAAATGCATCGATAAATACAAAATCCCGTGAACAACGATTACTCCGCTGACGTCACAGTTTATTTTTTTTATGTTATGGGATGATAACATAATTTTTTGAGCCAATGAAAATGCTTGTTACAAGCAAAATTAAATTATATACCACTAGTGGTAAATGACCTTCCAGTCTTTTGATTGGTCAAGAATTCGAACTTTGACCCAAGCTGCAATTGTTATTGATGTCATCAATAATCGAATGACGTCGCATCACCGGGTTCCGGCCGTCACCGGTACACATTATTTGCATACGCGAAATTTTACGTGACCACGTTTCCCTTTGATTCAAGCCGATATTATTGTGGTAGAAACAGGTCACACGACTCGTGATTGTTGGATATGGAATTTATTTCCCACGAGTAAGTTATTTTTTAAGAGTTACAAAAGACACCAGCTTTAAAAGTTGCAAAAGACACTCGCTAAAGCTCGTGTCTTTTGTAACTTTTGAAAACTAATTACTCGTGTGAAATAAATTCTATACCCAATAACCAATCGTTGTGTAACCCCTATTTCTACCACAATACGTTGTGTTATTCCACTCTCAAGCCATTGTATAAATGTGCCGACTGTTGGATATATATATGACTTTCCTGTCTTTTGATTGGTCAAGAATTCAAACTTGACCAGAGCTGCAATTGTTATCGACGTCATCAATAATCGAATGACGTCACATCACCGGGTCCCGGCTGTCAGCTGTACACATTATTTTCATACGCGAAATTAGACTTATCCACGTGTACTGTCAGATG
Organism: Pecten maximus; assembly: GCF_902652985.1. Classification (NCBI taxonomy): domain Eukaryota; kingdom Metazoa; phylum Mollusca; class Bivalvia; order Pectinida; family Pectinidae; genus Pecten; species Pecten maximus. Next base: position 5,514,791 of record NC_047021.1, read on the forward strand.
ATCAATCAAACAACGACTGGGGTTCTTTTCTTCAACGTTCTTTACTGACAGCAAGCACTGTCCGGAGACAGAGTAGAAACTACAAGGATGCAATTTTACGCAACGATTACATTTACATATGTAGTAAAATCGAACCTGAAAATACACACATGAATATTCTGAACACAAACAAATTTCAATTATCCAGTCTTCTATAACGATTCCGATTAAATCGATAATAATTGTTCATTCATATTGCTTCAGATTACGTACCCTTTACCAGGTCTAAAACAATGAAATTCTTTCTGATTCTGTCATTTCTGAAACACATGGCTGAGGCCGGAAGTCGATCTAACCAAGTTTGGGATACACTAATAAACGGAGCCGCGGCCCAAAATGTCCGGAAAATGGTACCGCGTAACACAACACTCCCCGCCCGATTGCGCCTAGCAATTTATCTTAAAACAAAAACAAGTTCTGACACAGGTCTGATCAAAGTTGTGAGTCCATCTCGTCCGACAACGCGAAGCTCCACTTTCCTGACAAGGTTGTCTTCGCTGGGGAAAACATTTGTCACTCTGCCTGTCGGCCACTGTCGCCTTGATTTGCAAGAATCCTTAAGAATAACAATATCGCCTACTTCCAGGTTTTCACATTCGTGTCTCCACTTAGGACGTTTTTGGAGAGTGTGAAGGTATTCGTTGCTCCATCTCGACCAAAACCTGTTCGCCAACACTTGCACTTGAGCCCATTGCGAACGATACATGTCCTTAATGCTGAGATCGGCGAAAGGCTCGTGGGGAATATCATTCTTCAAAGTCAGCAGCATCGATGGACTCAAAATTGTGGGACTGTCTGGATCAGATGACACCTGAGTGATGGGTCTGCTATTGATGATTGCGCTGATTTCATGCATCAGAGTAACCAGAACGTCATGAGTGAGCGCCCGATGAGTGTTGTCGAGCAGCATGGCATCCAGGATCCGACGGGCTATGCCTATCATGCGCTCCCATATGCCACCCATATGGGAGGAGTGCGGCGAGTTGAAACGCCACACTGGTCCAGTGCGAAAGAAGTAGGCTTTGACAGGTCCATCCTCGACATTAATAGCATTGATCCCGAGTGGGTCCGTGGCGCCAACAAAATTGGTCCCGCGATCGGAGAAGAACTCCTTCACTTCTCCGCGAATTGCAGTAAACCTCCGAAGAGCATTGATGAAGGAGCTTGAGCTCATATCTTCCAATACCTCTATGTGCACTGCGCGAATGGCTAAACATGTAAACAAAACGCACCATCGTTTGGAGTTAGCAACGCCTCCACGTGTCTTGCGTGCCACTACTTGCCAAGGCCCAAAGACATCAACGCCTACGTGGGTAAATGGAGCGGAAGCGGTAATCCTAGCAACTGGAAGATCAGCCATTTTCTGGGTTTGCGGTCTTGCTCTTAATTTGCGACACCGAACGCAATCGTGGATAACAGAGGAGATAGTGCGTCTACCACCAACTAGCCAAAATCCGGCTGCGCGAATGGCTCCTTCTGTAAAATGCCGTCCTTGATGAAGAACTTCAGAATGATAATGACGGACTAGAAGCATGCCTACGTGGCATTTGCTGGGAATGATGATAGGGTGTTGAGGAACTGAAGATGATGATTCCTTGAGCTTGTTCATTCTCCCTCCAACGCGAAGGACACCGTTATCGTCAACAAACGGCGATAGTTCAAGAATTGGACTGTTCTTGGGAAGCTGCTTACCGCGCGAAATGCATTCTATCTCTTTGCTGTAATGATCATTCTGAATCTGCGAAATAATGTAGTTCGAAACTTCCTGCATACATGTTTCGTCCTTGTGGCGTTCGCAAGGGTGCCAGCCGTAACAGGTTTTTGCAGGTTTCACAAAGGATTTCGCGATGTGGGTGAGGTAGGAAATTGCGCGCAAAAGAGATTTCCATTCCGAGAATCTCTCAAATCTTTCACTTAGAGGGGACATTTCGTCCTGAGACACCACACTTTTGACCACCTGAACAACAGGTCGAATGTCTTTGTCCAACTCAGGATTGACGAGCGAGAACTGACGGTCGTCTGACGTGAGAAGAGTGCTCGAGCTCTCAAGCAAAAATTTTGGTCCTCGTAACCAAGCGCATTCGTTCATCTTTGAAGCTAGAAGAGACCGCGTTCCTTGATCGGCTGGGTTTTCCTCAGTACTGACATAAGTCCACTGCTTGGGCTGGGTTGACTTTCTGATCTGCTGAACGCGATTTCCCACGTACACATAAAACCTCCTGGAGGTATTGTGTATGTAGCCTAATACTATCTGACTATCAGTGTATAGCTTGACATCATCAATCTTGGTTTTGAGATTTGCAGCAACTGTCTCTACAAGCTGACTTGCCAAGACTGCTCCACACAGTTCCAGACGAGGTATGGTATGTCCCGAGGGTGCCAATTTTGCCTTCCCAAGTACGAATGACAAGGAAATATTTCCTTCGGTATCTGTCGTGCGAAGATATACGACGGCTGCAACTGCATCGTTTGATGCATCTGAGAAAACATGTAATTCTCTCCTGACCATTTTGGCTAGACCTCCAGCATAGGACCTAGGAATGTGGAGGGCTTCTAAGTCTCTGATGGATAGCTTCCATTGTTCCCATTCCTTCTCAAATTCTGTAGGTAACTGATCATCCCAATCAACGTTCAGACTGATTATTTTTCTGAAGAACATCTTTCCCCTGATAATGACTGGAGCGAAGAATCCAAGAGGATCATAGAAACTTCCAATGGTTGACAGCACTCCTCTTTTCGTGAAAGGCTTTACCTCTGATGACACTCTGCAAGTAAATGTGTCCGATGCCACATCCCAGTATATCCCAAGGCTCCTCTGTAATGGAGGTGTTTCCGAGCCAAGGCTAAGGTCCTTCAGGCTCTCAGCGAGGTCCTCTTCTGGGAAGCACTTCATAAGTTCTTGACTGTTTGAAGAAATCTTGTGTAACCGCAAGTTACCTCCTTCTAATAGAGCTGCTTGTGTTCTTTTGAGGGTATCCACGGCTGCTTCTGTAGTCGGAAGTGACAGCAATCCGTCATCGACATAGAAGTCATTCAGAACGAAGTTGTAGATATCTTCGCCGTACTTTTCTTTGACAGAGTGGGCTGCTCTGCGCATTCCGTATGTAGCGATAGCTGGCGATGGAGAGTTTCCAAAGGTGTGTACGCGCATGCGGTACTCGATGATTTCGTTGTCTGGGTTGTTGTCCTTACCCCACAGGAATCTGAGGAAGTTACGGTCTTCTTCCCGAACATGGAAACAATGGAACATCTGCTGTACGTCCGCCATGCATGCCACAGCCTCTCTACGAAATCTGATGAGGATACCCAAAAGGCTGTTGGACAGGTCCGGTCCTTTTAGTAGGACGTCATTCAGCGAGATTCCTTCACATTTGGCAGATGAGTCGAACACAATCCGTATCTTTTCTGGTTTTTTGGGATGGTACACGCCAAAGATAGGGAGGTACCAGCGTTCCTTTGACTTCTCTATGGCAGGTGCTATCTCGGCGTGGCCTTTCTCTAATATGCCCTTCATGAAGTTCACAAAGTGCTCACACTTTTTCGGGTTTCTTCTTAGATTGGATACAAGAGAGCGAGCTCGTTTCATGGCTTCATCTCGGTTGTTGGGCAATCGTTTCCTCTCCTTGTGCAGTGGCAGAGGTGCTTCCCAATATCCTTCAGAGTTCTTGGTCATCTCCCTTTCCATCATTTCTAGGAACACAAGATCATCAATTGACGGTCCAGGCAAGTTGTCCTCCAAGGTTCTTACAAAAAGGGACTCCTCTGAGCTTGGCTCTTCTGTCGTTTTGAAATGAGTTTTACACACGTCAAATAGAGTCGGGCGTCCGTTTTTCGAAATTTTGGTTTTGTTCACATTCACCGTCTCTGATTTGCGTATACCACCGCTGCATATTTCTCCAATGATTACCCAACCTAACTCTAAACGTTGAGCAATAGGGCTGCCACTGGGTCCTATGCGTTGGTCCAACACGCGGTGGGCATCAATCAGGTCGCGTCCAATAAGGAGCATTATCCGAGTATCCTTGTATAGAGGAGGAATGTCCGCTGCTATGTCCCGGAGGTGGTCATAATGCATAGCAATTTCTGGAGTGGGAATTTCTTCCAAGTCATGTGGAATTTCGTTGCATTCAATGAGCGAAGGCATATCTAAAGTAACTAGTCCGTCTGCGGACTCAGCCACATATCCTGTAGCTCTTCTTCCAGAGGCAGCAAAGACTCCAGCACACGACGATAACACATATTCTGATTCCGGACCGTCTTCACTGAAGTTCTCAAAGAAGTCTGTAGTGGCGAGTGACCGGTTACTCTGGTCGTCTATGATAGCATAAATGCATTGTGCACTTTCTGGTTTCAATTTCGGGTAGACTTTCAACATCAAAATCTTGGCGCAAGATTTTCCAGCATACTCGCTGCAGTTAAGGCTTGTACATTTGGTGTTCACTGGTTTTACATTTGCTTCAAGCGGTGCCTCTTTGTTGTTCATGTCTTCGTGTAATGCCGTACAGTGTTTTGTGCTCTTACATCTTTGACAGATGACCGACGCATTGCAGTCTTTGGCGATATGCTGTTTTATCAAGCCACATTTATAGCAGGCACCTTTAAATTTCATGATCTCCTTTCGCTCCTTCATAGGCTTTTTCTGAAAGGCTCTGCAGTCATTGAGCGAGTGTGAAGTGCTGTGGATGGGACAGAGAGCACCTTCAGGGTATTGCTTCGTTTGTCCAGACACTTCTGTTTTGAATGCATTAATGACAGACGAACGCATGACTCCAGTAGCTTTCCTTTCCTTGTCGGTGTTACCTTGAGGTTTGGGAGAAGATTTTGCAGAGTAGTCGAAGCAGGGATCGTTGGCACGAGTAGCGTGCTCACTAACAAATTCAACGAATGTTGAAAATGGGGGGAACATGATGTCATGAGCCTTCTTGTAGTTACCAGCAAAACTTGTCCATTTATGTTGGAGGTAAGTAGGTAATTTGGTGACGATGGGATTAACACCCGCTGAAGAGTCATAGGAGGCCATAAGATTTTTATGCTTTTCTTGTTCCTTTACAGACTGTATCTCTGCGAGCAAATCTGCTAACTCATACAAGCGCTTATCTCCGGTAGAAAGTTTCGGAAAGTTAGCAAGTTTCTGTCTTAAGGAGAATTCAATGAGCTCTGGTGAGCCATAACGTTCCTCAAGGCGTTTCCATATTTTCTCGAGGGCTCGTTTGGGGTCAGCGGCATTCGCGATGCGTAAGCTCTCTGCATGTCGGCGCGAATCTGGGCCAAGATATTTTATGAGCAGATCAATCTCCTCAAGGTCTGTAACATTCAGGTCATCAAGCACACTCCTAAAGGTAGTTTTCCACATAAGAAATGCTTCAGCCTTATCACTGAAACTGGATAATCTTTGCATTGTGATGTCCTTCCGCATGATGTATTTAGTGAGTTCATGTACCGAAGGGTTTATTAACTGAGCAGGCATCACTATGTTAGTTTGCCGATGTTCTGGTAAAATAGGCGGATCGTCCTCTATATGAGTATTACCATAGGATCCAGGGGGTGGCAGGTCATCAAGGGTGCTCTGATTCATCTTAGGTCCCATGTGAAGCTCTGTATGCTGAATGTGAGCATTAGGTATGAATTCTGGAACATCTGGATGAAGTTGCTGATCTCGCAGGTAATTTTCTACCTTAGTCTGAGAGGTTATTTCCTCTGCTGGAAGTGGTGAGTGATCACTGGCCAAATCATTCATATATTCATCCATAACCTTTAAGCCGACTTGCGCCACTGATGATTCTTTCTTTAACCTAAGAAGCTTAAGTTTAGACGACCTTTCCACCTGTTCCTTTTCCAACTCAGCTTCTTGCTCAGCAAAACTAAGTCGCATCATAGCTTCCTGCACCTCGACCTTCTTCTGGAGGTAAATTGAGCTTATGTTACTCCCTTTGCTAGCCTTAGAGCGCCTGGAGGATTGAGACCGAGTCTCACAATTCAATGACTTAGCCCTAGTATTTAATTTAGCTTCGGTTTGAGTAGGCTCAGGTTGTATATTTCGCTCCGTAACCTCTAACTTCGGTTTCACAGCGATGTATGGAGGTCGGTAAGGTCCTGAATGAAGTGAGGATGTAGTATTGAACTCATCCTGAAGGTAAGTAAGGGGAGGTAAATCTGTGGGCATAACTGTCTCTTCTCCAACTGATGGGTTTTCAGTTTCAAAATAATTCTGTAGGACCATGTTTGTTCTTGATTCAACAGCATTGAAGACGTAGCGGTGTGCTGTGAGCTCTAATTGACTTTCCTGAGTACGTGTTCTAGTGAGGAAGTCAACAAATTCTGACGACAGCTTTTCATAGGTTTTGAAAGCTTCTCTTATTTGTATTCCTGAGGATGTATTCAAGGCAGATTCTAGGTGGGTTCTAGATTTGGCTAATTTTTCTGTGAATTTTTGCAAGGAGTATTCATACAACATCTTACCAGCTTCTGTTGGCTTCCGTATTCTCTGATCGAGCTGTAACGGGTCCATGTTTACGTCTGGCAGGTTTCTACTGTACTGTCAGATGATCAATCAAACAACGACTGGGGTTCTTTTCTTCAACGTTCTTTACTGACAGCAAGCACTGTCCGGAGACAGAGTAGAAACTACAAGGATGCAATTTTATGCAACGATTACATTTACATATGTAGTAAAATCGAACCTGAAAATACACACATGAATATTCTGAACACAAACAAATTTCAATTATCCAGTCTTCTATAACGATTCCGATTAAATCGATAATAATTGTTCATTCATATTGCTTCAGATTACGTACCCTTTACCAGGTCTAAAACAATGAAATTCTTTCTGATTCTGTCATTTCTGAAACACATGGCTGAGGCCGGAAGTCGATCTAACCAAGTTTGGGATACACTAATAAACGGAGCCGCGGCCCAAAATGTCCGGAAAATGGTACCGCGTAACACAACACCACGTTTCCCTTTAATTCAAGTCGATATCATTGTGGTAGAAACAAGTCACACGGCTCGTAATTTTTGGATATGATATTTATTTCACACTCGCTAAAGTTCGTGTCTTATAACAATATATTACGAGTATGAAATAAATTCCATATCCACCAACCACTCGTTATGTACAACCTCTATATATTCAATCCTAACAAATAAAGTAATAATACATTGGATATGCAGAAAACATGCCAAGAATTTATGAACAAAGCCATAAGATATAAAGCGATCTTACAAAGGGGGAGCGGAAAGTCGCATTAAATGACAAACGATAAAGTGTTATTATCAAACAGGCTGACAAAGGCGGCGCGGTAGTTCATGTAGTAATGGAAACAACATTCTACAACAACAATTCAAAATAACGTGCTAACAAAGTAATAATACTGCAAACAATGTAAAATAATTAGAAATGATATTGAGACGACTGCTTTAATATATCGCTTCGTGACAGGAAAAATAAACAACATTCAAAAACCTTCTGGACAGCATGAAAAAGGCAACTTCAATAAGCAGAATAACATATCTTATTCAATAATCAACAAAAAATAAAAAATCGGAACATAGGCCTGTATACCATTGGAACAATTTACCGAAAGAAGATTATAATGCAAGAAAAATTTGAAAACAAAGTTTCAATGTTTCTGAGATCTCAGGTTCGGGTACTCAAAAAAAGTATGAATGTACTAGAATAAAGAGACATATTAAATGAACATTTCGATATTTGTGGACGAAGGCGAAATAATAATAATATATAACTTTATTGCATTTTTGCCAGTGAAATATAGAAAATTATCAAACTAATAAAACTTATATTTTCACTGCAGCGATGAGCAGTGAAAATATAAGATTTTGCAGTGAAAATATAAGTTTTGCAGTAAAAATATAAGGTTTTCCGTTTTTGACCAGTCATAGCGGACCTTTGTATTCACCTCGTTGAAACTTGCCGATTTTTCCAGTCGAAGCGGAGATAGATAAATGGGTTATTTTGCTGTATTTCCGAAATATTCTGACTAGTTTTTGACAAAATACTCACTTGACGTTAGCCATTCATGCACAGATTCTTCGATAACAGCAGAAAACGCTTAAATTGCGCTGATCAGTCCTTTCAAAATGGCGCCGTCAAGTTGACGTGGAGTAACGTCACAAAGAGATGACGTCATTACTGATTCCCGCACTTTTTGACAATATTAATTTTCGATGTTTTCATTTTTTCTTAAGTATATGAAATGCAATAAAAAGAAAATTGAATGGTTTCCCGTTTAATATAACATATATTTCACTCGTATGACAGAATATTCCGATATTTTTCACTCGTGCTTCGCACTCATGAAAATATCGATATTCTGTTATACTTGTGAAATATATGTTATATTAAACGGGAAACCATTCAATATCCTCTATATATCTCTTCCATTTAACGTCATAATAGATAATCAAGCCATTATTGATGACGTCATTCTTGTTTGCCATGTATGCAGCCGTGATTTGATAGAAAAGCGCTTATGCTTTACCAATCGGTTTGCTTCCAATTTTATTATTTTTTCCATTTATATCCCGAGGGAAAAAAACCTAACCTGAAGAAACCAGCAAAGCATGAATGCTGTTAGAAAGTCGGCCGAATTTTGCTATTTTACTTGTATGGCAAATTTTACCAATACATTTCACGCCTGCTTCGCACTCGTGAAAAATATCTATATACCTTTCATTAATCAGATTGCCCATTCATACTCGTGAGATGTACGTTATATTCCAACGAAAACCATTCCAAATATGTTGATATAATAGGATTGAAAAATGAATGATGGAAAGTAGAACAGGAAATGAGATGATATAAAAACAAACGAATAAAAGAAGTTTATGAGACTTTCTACGAGACGTTCCACGCAAATAATATACTGAATCATTATACTTTTCCCCCACAGATCCAGCTGCTCAGGCTCCGAAAGTAGGTTACGCTTCTCTATTTCATTGCAATGAATTATTTTAGTAATGAGGAAAAGGTATTCTTCAAATTAATTATGAAATCTCGTGATGTGTCAAATCGATGAACGAGTTAAATGAATACCAAATGACAAAAACACGATTGAAGGATTCTGTTTCATATAATTCATATCTATGAGGATACACGTGGGCACTCTCAAATTATGATTTTACGACATGACCGTAATACATAGCAGAACCAGCCTGATATACGTTAAATGAAGATATAAAAATCTGTTGATAAAAATTGCAGTTTTATAAGCTTCATTTTGCTCCCATTGATAGGGTTATATTAAAGGTGTTTTTTTTATTCATTATTACAGAATCCTCAGGCAAATGCATCCGAATCCGAATCCGAATATGAAAAGGTTCTCGGAAAATACTTCAGCAAAATGAAAGCTGACCTACAAAAACAACATGATGAACATGCGCAAAAACAATTCGAATTGATGAAACAACATACGTCAGAATTAAAAGAAGATTTCAAAGCAGAATTAACTGACCTAAAACAAACCGAGGAGCAGAGGAAAAAAAATGAGGAAAAAATAAAGAGACTTGAAACCCAGGTGAATGCCTTGGAGAAGAAGTTAGACGAAGAACGCGCAAAAAAAGACGCGAGACAATCTGGTAAGAGAATTAAAGATTTGGAAAAGGAAAGAGATGAACTTAAAGCCGCTTTGACAAAAGTGAAGCATGACAATTTCTATCTTCGAATTGTTGTCAATGACGTCAAAGACAAAAAGCAGACTAGCAAGTAAGTATTACTGTACAGGTTGACGGCCAACAATTGTCAACATTTGTTACAATTGTAATGAATGAAGAAGTATAAAGATAATTGGTAGAAAGCAGCAAAATAATGAAATATGATACACACATGTTGTTTTATGCACGACAAAATACATCTATTTAATAAATACCATGTCATATGACCATTCGGCGGAACACGTAGTTCTACAAGACTTAAATGCTAATAGTATTTATTCAATTCAACAAATTCAGAGGGAATGTCAAGTATTTAGAAAAATTAAAAACAAAAACCTTTCAAAAGAGGAAAGCATTTCCCACAAAAATAAAAAAACGATTTAAATCGAAGGTATACTCTTTGACCTTTATATTTAATTGGTTATGTATTATTTTGCAGACCGAACACAACAATAAAGGGCGCCGGAAACAGAAAGCAGTAAATATGTGAAGAAGAGAGAATGTCAAATTCAGCCCAAAGATATATATATATATATTAGACGTTGTACACATCACAATGAGTTTGGCCCAACGGACTTAACCGACTATACTGATATACACTTCATGTATTTGTAAAACAATCTCTCGCTTTTGTTGGTATTGATACATATTTTGGGTAGATTAATAGAGGATGTTGAATTGTTTTCCATTTACATGTACAATATAACATTTCAGGAGTATGCCAGAATATTGATATTTTCACGAATGCGAATAATATCAAATGGGAAACCATTCAATGTTCCTTTTATTTAGGGGATAGTACGTTGTTTAAAGTGGCTATACTGGCGATTAGAACATGAAATTTGGTTTGAACTCGAGACCGATAGGTCGAGAATTTAAACCAAATTCCATGTTCTAATCGCCAGTATAGACACGAAGAACAACGTACTATCCCCATTCTAACACGTTTACTATCGTATATATTTAGAAACATTGTTTTACATCGCTACAAGTACGTTGTTAAGTACTCTATGACCTCCGCTAGTGACATGTCATACTATGGCGGATTGACCAATCAGATCGAAGCTTTCAAAGTCGGTCAATTGGCCACGCCCATACTGGCGAGAGTTCGATTTGTATGTTGACGAAGCGGTGTATTTGGATTGTTGTAAAAGTCCTGTTACCGAAGATTAAACGATATATTCGGATTTATTCTGCATTATGCATAACGACATGTGCGTTTTGACAAAGTCAGTGTTGATATGTTTCTACAGGTTCAACCTTATGTGAAGTTGTTCCATTTCATTTCGGATTTTACTTGGCTAGATACCTACACACGGACCAGAGACGTATATACCAGAGATTCGAAGGATAGGTAAATCTCGCAACATCACGCATGTCCCTTTTGTTATCTGGAGCGGAAGCTTTATGTCGCGAGATTTGGCTGTGCGCCTGCGCCTAACACTGAACCTAGTGTTAGATCAAGGCTCAGATCGTCCAGTGACACAGTGACGGACCGTAAATAATAACAATTACTACTGTTTTGTTCAGATAAATTTTACATAAATCGCCGGGTGTAACAAAACAAAAAATCTAAATTTTGACTGTCATAGTTTGGGACGTTAAAACAGTTTCCGGACAGATAATAATTTTACTATGAGAAAGTTAAGAGGATTTTCTAGTGTCTTATCACAGACATGTACATAAATTAACTGACCGTAGGATCTTTCTCCTAATATTTTTTTTCTATGCATATTATTCCTGGTTTTGATTCTCCTGAAAAGTTTGACATTTTATGTTCCTTAATGATTACTTGAAAAAGGGGACATATAAGATATGTATGTCCCTGCTTGATAATACCGCTGATAAAAATAACGTTTGGTACCTCCTGAAATTGTCTACAGACAATCATAAGACTATCAAATTATTAGGAACATGTGTGAATTTGCTTGTGTACTCATCACCGTTTGTCAACATGTCACCCGATCACAGCCAGGTAATTAGTTGTGAATTTTATCACAGGTAAGTTGCAAGGTTCCTTTGAACTGCAGCCAGAGAACTTTAGATCGCAGTCCTACCTGTACCGGCACTGACGATACATGTATAAGCTGTAGGTAAAACCGTCCATGCCCGGAGGGGGTTGGGGTTTGTGGTGTTAATATGGTGACATCTAGCTGGAGGTGGTCAATTAACGTACATACCGGGTGGCACAAGACGCAACAATCAGACGCCTTTTCCTCACATTCACAATGAATCAATTTTATGGTAAATTAATAAATATTGTGTTAAAAGTGTCCATTTTTAATATATAAAATGGCTTATTTGTAATATCCAGTTTGAAATAAAGAGCATCCTTGTATGAAATATCAAGGAAAATATGTCATTTAACAGATACAACTTCGAATTAACTTCCCTAGAAAAAAACAGTATTTAGGACCGTTTTGGTCATTTTGATCCATCACTTAGTAGCGTGTTAATTTGTGTCTTCCTCATCACGTGAAAGTGCCCGATTTCTGATATAAAATAAAGTATTTTCTAAACGTCTGACCGATTTGAAATTAAGAACAACAATGTATGAAATGTTAAATAAAATATAGCTGTCAACAGATTAAATTTCACTTCACTAGAAAAAAAGGAATATCCTGGACCGTTTGGGAAATTTTGACCCAAAGCTTGAATAACATGCTAATTTGCGTCTTCCTCGTCACGTGAAAGTGCCCGAATTCTGATATAAATAAAGTATTTTCTAAACGTCTGACCGATTTGAAATTAAAAACAACAATGTATGAAATGTCAAATAAAATATAGCTTTCAACAGATTAAATTTCAGTTCACTAGAAAAAAAGGAGTATCCTGGACCGTTTTGATAATTTTGACCCACTGCACGATACGAGTTTTTGTATATTTTGTATATATATCGACTTTAATTTGAAGACAAATTTACCTCTCATAACATCAATGAAATAACGCAAACTTTACACCGATTTGTTAAATTATACCAAACCAGAAATCAAACGTGTGACTTGCGTTTAATGTCGGTCTATTTCGCCACAAAATAGGCTTTAAATCCCAATGTGTTTCGAAACGCTACGAAGCGATGCAGCCAATATGGTGGCGAATTCGGTGTCACCTGGGAGAGATGTGCTGGCTCTATGGGGTATCTTTCTCTCCCAGAATGCCTCATTCAAGATGGCTGCCAAATGGGTAGCCATCTTGAATGTGGCATTTTGGAAGAAAAAAATACCCCATAGGAGTCATCAATTCTCTCCCCTGTTGGATTTCATGACGTTATTGGCTTTCGGTATGCTATTATAGTATGTAAATGACTAGCAGGTATCCTCGTCAACTAGTGCTCGTGATGTATCGAAAGTTGTTATATGAATGAGAGTGTGATTTCCCCTTGTCTTTCGGTCGTCTCAACCTTTCTTGTAAAGACGACTCCCTATGATGCCGCATACTAGTACACGACATATGTTGCTATTGGTGACGTTCCCAGGAGGCGAATTTTTGTCCCTTCTTGTGGACAATATTGTGTGATGTTTTTGATGAAGTGAAAAAGGCTTTGTGTCTAGGAGTGTTATCACTAGGATTATGAAACGACTTTATTGAAGGCCGAGACCTCCTTGTGTCAGGTTGATTAGGGAGCCTAGGACTCTCGGTGATGCCTTTGGTTTCGACCGAAGAAGAAAGTGATTGGACAGTTAGTTCTCTTCCCAATTGCATTTTATACCGAGAGGATGGCAAAGGGTTATTCAAGGAGTCGTTACGATCCTTCAGTTCCTCAACTTCATTCAAAAGAGAACTGTTCCCTTTATCCACGGTTTTCCTTTTCCTGTCAGTGTTTTGATCTGCTTATTCAGGTCTTGGATTCGAACTGAGTCAAGCTCATGTCTGTCGCTGCTTGACGCAATGGTTTCTTCTAATTCTGAAATTCTTTTTTTCAGACGTTCTATTTCTTGTTCTTTACCCTGGATATCAGACAGGTGTTTTTCGGCATCACTTAATTGGCCCTCCTTTGACGTTTCTACTTCCTTCAGCAGAGAATCTCGTTGTTCCTCTAGTGTGTTACGCTTTTTTGCCAGTTCGAATTTTTCCATGTTTAAGACTTTCAGGCATGTTGTAGTTTCTTCGTTTTTCTGTTTAAGTTTCGTATGTTGGGCTTGTAATTGTGCGTACATCTCTCGATCTCTTTCTCTGTCCTTTTTAAATTCAGCGATATCACGTTGGCCTATCACCTGTGCTTCTTTTATCTCCTTCAGTTCTTGCAATACTTGATGATGTGATTCGGTAGTGTTTTGGGAAAGATCTAACAACAGTTTGAACATATCCTCTTGATTGGCGTTGGACTGGGAAACATGGCTGGTGCCTTCTTTGGGAAGAGAGGTCTTGTAAGCATCCTGGCAATAAATCAATATATAATGTGTTATTACCATAATTGTATAATGGATACAAATAGACACGTTTCTTTTGTTGATAGGTTCGTACTTGATTCTAAGGCTTACCGGCAATTGTTCAAACTCCCGAACATGTAAGTGTAGCAATCACGACAGCACATTGATATTTCAAACCTTATGATCAACATTACATTACTTATTATATATAGAGCACAGAAATTAGACCACCCGTTCCTAATCGATTCTCGAACTGACAAGACACTGTACGAAACCCCAATTTACCCGTTTATCTTACCACTGCACTAAGTCGACATCTCTACAAAGCGATGATTCCATGTCCTAGTTATGCCATAATGTTTCTTCTGGTTTACATAGTAATGAGATATTTACCTCAGATTTAAATACAATCTGAGAATGAACTTATACATATTTTTTCTTATTCCTATGTAAAGATCTCCTTGGCATCGCCGGCTTTTAAAGGTTACTGTTGTTCTGAGACTGGCTGTGTTTATCATCCCGAGATCTGTAACAACACTTTACATAAAATCAGTGAATTCACTGAATAACACGACAAATCAGCTCTGAATGTATTCATTGAATAACACGACCAATCAGCTCTGAGTGTATTCATTGAATAACACGACAAATCAGCTCTGAGTGTATTCACTGAATAACACGACAAATCAGCTCTGAATGTATTCATTGAATAACACGACAAATCAGCTCTGAATGTATTCATTGAATAACAAGTCAAATCAGCTCTGCGTGTATTCACTGAATAACACGACAAACCAGCTCTGAGCTCTGGTAGATCGGGTGGCACAGTTGTAACACACTTGCCTTTCACCTTGGCAGCCGGGGTTCAATACCCCAATCTGACGTGAACAGATATTGGGTCACCTGCCCGACCACGTGGGTTTTCCCAGGTGCTCCGGTTTCCTCCCCCTCGTGCGCTTCAATCCAGGCCAACAAGCGTGATTAATTTAAGTTGATATAACTTATTTCAAAAGTGTTGTAAAATAAATAAAGTTTATATTTAGAAACCGGATCTTTGTATTTACTGAATAACACGACAAACCAACACAGTGTATTCACTGAATAACACGACAAACCAACACATTGTATTTACTGAATAACACAACAAACCAACACAGTGTATTTACTGAATAACACGACAAACCAACACAGTGTATTCACTGAATAATATGACAAACCAACACAGTGTATTTACTGAATAATATGACAAACCAACACAGTGTATTTACTGAATAACACGACAAACCAGGACATTGTATTTACTGAATAACATGACAAACGAGAACAATGTATTTACTGAATAACACTACAAACCAACACAGTGTATTTACTGAATAACACGACAAACCAACACAGTGTATTTACCAAATAACATGACAAACTAACACAGTGTATTTACTGAATAACACGACAAACCAACACAGTGTATTAACTGAATAACATGACAAACCAACACAGTGTATTTACTGAATAAAACGACAGACCAACACAGTGTATTTACTGAAAAACATGACAAACCAACACAGTGTAATTACCAAATAACACGACAAACCAACACAGCGTATTTACTGAATAACACGACAAACCAACACAGTGTATTTACTGAATAACACGACAAACCAGCACATTGTATTTACTGAATAACATGACAAACGAGCACAATGTATGCATAATGAATAGCACGACAAACCAACACAGTATATTTACTGAATAATGCACGACAAAACAACACAGTATATTTACTGAATAACACGACAAACCAACACAGTGTATTTACTGAATAACACGACAAACCAACACAGTGTATTCTGTTAACTCAAACTTAACTGGGAAGTGGATTCTGGCTCCGATGCTCCAGCCGCTGCTGAACCAACTACATGAAGTAATTGAAATAAATTAATTTCAAATTGATTATAAATGTCCTTACAACAATCATCAAACACTGCAGAAAACAGAAACAAATGTTTTATACACTTACATTAAGGTTATGCCGTGGAATTGCTCAGTCTAAGAATGTGTGTACACTCAATTTAATAAACAAGATGTATGTACATGCATTACATAACTGACTTTTCTGTCATGCCATACGGTCATGTCATCGATATCGTTAGAAATAAGGCTCTTTTAACACCATAATGACATGGTGATGACGTCACGCGTGATGGTTTTGGTGGTGAAAAGCGAACTAGTGGAGATAAGCTAGTCTGTCAGGCTTAATTTCTCAATATGAATAAAGCGAATATAAAGGCACGTAAATTCGAACGTGATGGTGTTCTTCACCAATACAGTTAATTGAAATATGCATCACATATCAGAGAACGTGATGGTGTTCTTCACCAACACAGTTAATTGAACTATGCATCACATATCAGAGAACGTGATGGTGTTCTTCACCAATACAGTTAATTAAAATATGCATCACATATCAGAGAACGTGATGGTGTTCTTCACCAATACAGTTAATCAAAATATGCAGCACATATCAGAGAACGTGATGGTGTTCTTCACCAATACAGTTAATTGAAATATGCATCACATATCAGAGAACGTGATGGTGTTCTTCACCAACACAGTTAGTTGAACTATGCATCACATATCAGAGAACGTGATGGTGTTCTTCACCAATACAGTTAATTAAAATATGCATCACATATCTGAGAACGTGATGGTGTTCTTCACCAATACAGTTAATTGAAATATGCATCACATATCAGAGAACGTGATGGTGTTCTTCACCAACACAGTTAATTGAACTATGCATCACATATCAGAGAACGTGATGGTGTTCTTCACCAATACAGTTAATTAAAATATGCATCACATATCAGAGAACGTGATGGTGTTCTTCACCAATACAGTTAATCAAAATATTCAGCACATATCAGAGAACGTGATGGTGTTCTTCACCAATACAGTTAATTGAAATATGCATCACATATCAGAGAACGTGATGGTGTTCTTCACCAACACAGTTAGTTGAACTATGCATCACATATCAGAGAACGTGATGGTGTTCTTCACCAATACAGTTAATTAAAATATGCATCACATATCAGAGAACGTGATGGTGTTCTTCACCAATACAGTTAATCAAAATATGCAGCACATATCAGAGAACGTGATGGTGTTCTTCACCAATACAGTTAATCAAAATATGCAGCACATATCAGAGAACGTGATGGTGTTCTTCATCAATACAGTTAATCAAAATATGCATCACATATCAGAGAACGTGATGGTGTTCTTCACCGATACAGTTAATTAAAATCATCACATATCGGAGAAGTTGCAGAGACACTCACCAATATTGGTAATAGATAATCCCTTCACAACTAGAGTGACATTGTCTTCCATTTCCGTTGTGATGAAGCCAGATAATAGGAAACTCAACACTGGACTATCTATAGGCGTATATCATATCAATATATAGTGTATAATTAAGATAGGTCAGTCGGCAATGTGTTAATTTGGCAACATCAATAATTGTGTATTGTTTGGTAATGTCAGCTGTAATATATACGTGTATATATTCGTTAGTAAGTGTAGGAATTAGATCATCAGATTGCACCGACGTCGTTAATATTAAAACTGCATCATACGGTTATATATTAGTCCGAGTAATCATTGGTGCTGGGTTGAAATGTGTTGAAATCCGGACCGGCAGCTTAGTACATGTAGCATGAAAAATGTCAATATATATACTAGCTGTTGACGACATCGTCTAAATGCTACAATCAGAGAAAGATCAGAATCTTGTATGCTGAGTTTCAATCAAAACTCGACCATTTTGTCAAGCGCGCAAAACATCAACTTATCTTTCATCACCAAATGTGGTGTCCTTGGTCCTAACGCATTTGTTCATATCGTCTCAAAATGACAAATCTTAGCGTTCGTAACGTTGGAATTCGAACTGATGAAAGAGAGAGGTCGACTGCCCCACTACCTCCAGATCAAAGGTAATCATCAAGGATCGTTTGGATATATCACAGCAGCTACCTAAACAGGAGCCTTCCTTTACTCTGCCTTTCTCATCTCTTGATGGTTCAGAATGTAAATGTAAAGGTTAGACGGGTTGGACAAGAACACTATTTCTAGAATTTCTTTCACATTATTCGTCCACTGGCATCTATACTCCAAACTACTACTTTTGTCGCATATCATGGAAGCAGTGTTCTCTTTTATAATGCCAGTTTCCTGTATGTCGAAAACATTTCATTCCATAGTAAAACATTAGACATAACTATTGTTCCATTGTTCCTTGGACGTGCACATCTCATAGAAAATGTTTGGAGCACAACGCAGTGTTCTCTGAAGCATTAAGGCAAGCGGGCGACGTTAATACTTGTCAGTACATATATCTATATCCCTAAGAGGTCTGATAAGAGAATCTCCTACTGTTTTCAGAAGAGGCGGAACTATTTGAAGTTTAAGATCACAGCCCTGCATGATGGTTACATTTTGGACACAGTAACTGATTCAAATCACATGGCAATAGTGTCAATCAATTTTGATTACTTTACACAAAACTCCTTATTACTATTTTTGGCCAATTTACTTTATACTGTTTGAAGATGTTGCTAGCACATGAAATGAATTGATGGAAATAGGATGTTGTATTTTTGACTTTCAGTTCTTTGTTCCTATTGTATTTATTTCAACGAGGGAATGGTCTAAATGGGTTAGTATTTCAATGAACACCAGATGCAGCTGTAGAAACTGTAAAAAGGTACATTTCTACAAAACTGCGAACGCAGACATTCTTAGCAACTGGCTGAATCTGATGATATACTTATACCAAACGCTTTAGTCAATATTTATGTTTTGTATGGTACCGTATACATATTTGTACTTCGTACTGTAGGGTAAATTTATATATCCACGGTCATACAATATAATGGTGTCATGAATCATCTATATTTTACAAAATTATGTAAAATGTTACATTTGTACTTGGTACTAAAAGGTAACTCATTTATCTATAGTCTAACAATATAATGGCGTCATCAATCATGTCTGTCAATTCTTTTCACCACATGTATATTTATATAACTATGTAAAATGTTATTTTGTTCTTAGTTATCAAAATTAAGGTGTCCTAGTTCCGAAGATGTATTTGGTTTTCTGTGTGATTGGGAAAGGAATTAATATAAGCTTTAAGCTTGTTTTCCCATCCCATTTGCAATTTTCTGTGTATGTAATGTTATTGTGTTTTGTTGAATAAAATAATGTTTAAACTAACACTCACCATAATTATTGATATTTTGAATAGCTGATCCAGTCACAACTAGTGTTAAACCGTCTTCCATGGTGGCTGAGTAGCGATTACTAATGTTGTATAGATAGGGCGGATACACAGGTTTCTCTGTTTTGAAAATAGCTCCTGTTTATTTCTAAGTCTTCTTTTGTAAGCGGACAGAATGTCAATGACAACAATGTTAATTTTGTAAACCTAAACTTATATCTATTGAATTTTAAATAGATCCAAAGCAACATTACACTTCAACACGAAATGTGATATACCGCAGAACCTGATAGAATCCGACACAAAACAGGTGAATGAGACTTTTAAGGCCCGGGAACGGTTCTTACGTCGTAAAAGGCTTTCATATAGCACGATATTTTACAAAAAAAAAAAAAAAAAAAAAAGTGAAAAATGAACATGTAAAAAGAAACAGGAATCACGGCAGGAATTCCCAAAAAACTGACATTTAGTTGAATTCAGAATAAGTCAAGTGGATCCTGTTCCGAGATTTGTATTGATACAGACAGAACAACAGAACGCATTTACATAATTTTAATCTGAGGGAGTCTTAAACTGAATCATAACGACACCACACATTGTTAGATCAAAGCGGTAAGTAATAAAAGAATACCAACTATAGTGTCCGATGTTACGATAGCTAACCATTGGTAAGCCAGGAGGTCTGGGCCGCAAGGAAACGTTTAAACATCCAAGATGTAGGAGAGGGATCGTGTTACCATTTGATACGAATACATTACAAAAAAAAAAAAAAAAATAAAACTAGCATTTTAGCACAGAACAACAAATTGGCATACATTGATATATTGTTCACAAATATTAGAAAGAGAGAGAGAAAAAAAAAAAAAAAAAAAAAAACAGCATCTTTAAACACTTAATATTCCGGATGAAGAATAAAATCGCATCGTTATATCGTGGGACATGAATTAGTTTCATCATGTTTTCAGGATATGTTGCTATTGGTGACGTTCCCAGGAGGCGAATTTTTGTTCTTTCTTATGGACAATAGGCCTATTGTGTGATGTTTTTGATGAAGTGAAAAAGGCTTTGTGTCTAGGAGTGTTATCACTAGGATTATGAAACGACTTTATTGAAGGCCGATACCTCCTTGTGTCAAGCTGATTAGGGAGCCTAGGACTCTCGGTGATGCCTTTGGTTTCGGCCGAAGAAGAAAGTGATTGGACAGTTAGTTCTCTTCCCGATTGCATTTTATACCGAGAGGATGGCAAAGGGTTATTCAAGATGTCGTTACGATCCTTCAGTCCCTCAACTTTATTAAAAAGAGCATTGTTCCCTTTCCCCACGGTTTTCTTTTCCTCTGTCAGTGTTTTAATCTGCTTATTCAGGTCTTGGATTCGAACTGAGTCAAGCTCATGTCTTTCGCTGCGGGACGCAATCGTTTCTTCTAATTCTCAAATTCTTTTTTTTTTCAAACGTTCTATTTCTTGTTCTTTATCCTGGATAACAGCCAGGTTTTTTTTTCGGCATGGCTTGATTGTTCCTCCTTTATTGTGCCCACTTCCTTCAGCAGGAAATCTCGTTGGTCCTCTATTATGTTAAGCTTTTTTGTATGTTTGAATTTTTCCATGTTTAAGACTTTCAGGCGTGTTGTAGTTTCTTCGTTTTTCTGATTAAGTTTCGTATGTTGGGCTTGTAATTGTGCGTACATCTCTTTCAGTTCTTGCAGTACTTGATTATGTGATTCGGTAGCCTTTTTGGAAAGATCAAACAACAGTTTGAACATCTCATCTTGATTGGCGTTTGACTGGGAAACATGGCTGGTGCCTTCTTTGGGAAGAGAGGTTTTGTAAGCATCCTGTCATTATCCAATATATAATGTGTTATTACCATAAGTTTGTTTTGTTTATAAGTTCGTACTTGATTCTAAGGCTTACCGGCAATGTTCAAACTTTCGAACATGTAAGTGTAGCAATCAACACAGCACATTGATATTTCAAACCTTATGATCAGTATTACATTACTTATTATATATAGAGCACCGAAGTTAGACCACCCGTTCCTAATCGATCCTCGAACTGACGAGACACCAAACCCCCAATTACCCGTATATCTTACCACTACACTAAGTCGACATCTCTACAAAGCGATGATTTTATGTCCCAGTTATGCCCATAATGTTTCTTCTGGTTTGCATAGTAATGAGACATTTACCTTAAATGCAATCTGAGAATGAACTTATACATATTTCATCTTAATCCTAAGGATTCGCCGGCTTTTAAAGGTTACTGTTGTACTAAGACTGGCTGTGTTTATCATCCCGAGATCTGTACAACACTTTACATCAAATCAGTGAATTCACTGAATAACACGACAAACCAGTACAGTAATATCACGACAAACTAGCACAGTAATAACACGACAAACCAGCACTGTAATAACACGACAAACCAGCCCAGTAATAACACGACAAACCAGCCCAGTAATAACACGACAAACCAGTACAGTAATAACACGACAAACCAGCCCAATAATAACACGACAAACCAGCACAGTAATAACACGACAAACTTGCACAGTAATAACACGACAAACCAGCACAGTAATAACACGACAAACCAGCCCATTAATAACACGACAAACTAGCACAGTAATAACACGACAAACCAGCACAGTAATAACACGACAAACCAGCCCATTAATAACACGACAAACTAGCACAGTAATAACACAACAGACCAGCACAGTAATAACACGACAAACTAGCACAGTAATAACACGACAAACTAGCACAGTAATAACACAACAGACCAGCACAGTAATAACCCGACAAACCAACACAGTAATAAAACGACAAACCAGCCCATTAATAACACGACAAACCAGCACAGTAATAACACGACAAACCAGCACAGTAATAACACGACAAACCAGCCCAGTAATAACACGACAAACTAGCACAGTAATAACACGACAAACCAGCATAGTAATAACACGACAAACCAGCACAGTAATAACACGACAAACCAGCCCAGTAATAACACGACAAACCAGCCCATTAATAACACGACAAACCAGCCCATTAATAACACGACAAACTAGCACAGTAATAACACGACAAACCAGCACAGTAATAACACGACAAACCAGCCCATTAATAACACGACAAACTAGCACAGTAATAACACAACAGACCAGCACAGTAATAACACGACAAACCATCACAGTAATAACACGACAAACTAGCACAGTAATAACACAACAGACCAGCACAGATATAACACGACAAACCAGCACAGTAATAACACGACAAACCAGCCCATTAATAACACGACAAACCAGCCCAGTAATAACACGACAAACCAGCCCAGTAATAACCCGACAAACCAGCCCAGTAATAACACGACAAACTAGCCCATTTATAACACGACAAACTAGCACAGTAATAACACGACAAACCAGCCCACTAATAACACGACAAACCAGCCCAGTAATAACACGACAAAACAGCCCAGTAATAACACGACAAACCAGCCCAGTAATAACACGACAAACTAGCACAGTAATAACACGACAAACTAGCACAGTAATAACACGACAAACCAGCACAGTAATAACACGACAAACCAGCCCAGTAATAACACGACAAACCAGCCCATTAATAACACGACAAACCAGCACAGTAATAACACAACAAACTAGCACAGTAATAACACGACAAACCAGCACAGTAATAACACGACAAACCAGCCCATTAATAACACGACAAACCAGCCCATTAATAACACGACAAACTAGCACAGTAATAACACGACAAACCAGCCCAGTAATAACACGACAAACCAGCCCAGTAATAACACGACAAACCAGTACAGTAATAACACGACAAACCAGCCCATTAATAACATGACAAACCAGCCCATTAATAACACGACAAACTAGCACAGTAATAACACGACAAACCAGCCCAGTAATAACACGACAAACCAGCCCAGTAATAACACGACAAACCAGCACAGTAATAACACGACAAACCAGCCCAATAATAACACCACAAACCAGCCCAGTAATAACACGACAAACCAGCCCAGTAATAACACGAAAAACCAGCACAGTAATAACACGACAAACTAGCACAGTAATAACACGACAAACCAGCCCATTAATAACACGACAAACCAGCCCAGTAATAACACGACAAACCAGCCCAGTAATAACACGACAAACCAGCCCAGTAATAACACGACAAACCAGCCCAGTAATAACACGACAAACCAGCCCAGTAATAACACGACAAACCAGCACTGTAATAACACGATAAATCACCACAGTAATAACACGACAAACAAGCACAGTAATAACACGACAAACCAGCACAGTAATAACACGACAAACCAGCACAGAAATAACACGACAAACCAGCACTGTAATAACACGATAAATCACC
This sequence comes from Pecten maximus, assembly GCF_902652985.1. Classification (NCBI taxonomy): domain Eukaryota; kingdom Metazoa; phylum Mollusca; class Bivalvia; order Pectinida; family Pectinidae; genus Pecten; species Pecten maximus. The sequence goes on from NC_047021.1 coordinate 5,538,576, forward strand.
ACAGTAATAACACGACAAACCAGCACAGTAATAATATGACAAATCACCACAGTAATAACACGACAAACCAGGCCTGAGTGTATTTACTGAATAACATGACCAACCAGCACAGTGTATTTACTGAATAACATGACAAACCAACACATTGTATTTACTGAATAACATGACAAACCAACAAAGTGTATTTACTGAATAACATGACAAACCAGCAAAGTGTATTTACTGAATGACATGGGAAACCAACGCTTTGTATTTACTGAATAATACGACAAACCAGCAAAGTGTATTTACTGAAAAACATGCAAAACCAGAACAGTGTACTTATTGAATAAAACGACAAACCAACACAATGTAGTTACTGAATAACATGACAAACCAACACAGTGTATTTACTGAATAACATGACAAACCAACGCTTTGTATTAACTGAATAATACGACAAACCAGCAAAGTGTATTTACTGAATGACATGGGAAACCAACGCTTTGTATTTACTGAATAATACGACAAACCAGCAAAGTGTATTTACTGAATAACATGACAAACCAGCAAAGTGTATTTACTGAATGACATGACAAACCAACGCTTTGTATTTACTGAATAATACGACAAACCAGCAAAGTGTATTTACTGAATAACATGACAAACCAACACAGTGTTTTTACTGAATAACATGACAAACCAACGCTTTGTATTTACTGAATAATACGACAAATCAGCAAAGTGTATTTACTGAACAACATGAAAAACCAGCAAATTGTATTCTGTTAACTCAAACTTACCTGGGAAGTGGGTGGATTCTGGCTCCAATGCTCAAGCCGCTGCTGAACCAACTACATGAAGGAATTGAAATAAATTAATGTTTATGTTTTATTTCAAATTGATTATTAATGTCTTTACAACAATAATCACTTACTACAGAAAACAGAAACAAATGTTTTAAACACTTACATTAAGGTAATGTCGTGGAATTACTCAGTCTAAGAATGTGTGTACACCCGATTTGATGATCAAGATGTGTGTACATGTATTACATAACTGACTGTTCTGTCATGCCATACCGTCATGTCATCGATATCATAAGAAATAAGGCTCGTTTAACACCTTAATGACATGGTGATGACGTCACGCGTGATGGTTTTGGTGGTGTAAAGCGAAGTGGTGGAGACAAGCTAGTACGTCAGGAAAAAGTTTGGCTTAATTTCTCAATATGAATAATGTGAATATAAGGCTCGTAAATTCGAACGTGATGGTGTTCTTCACCAATACAGTTAATTAAAATATGCATCACATACCAGAGAACGTGATGGTGTTCTTCACCAACACAGTTAATTGAACTGTGCATCACATATCGGAGACACACACCAATATTGGTAATAGATAATCCCTTCACAACTAGAGTTGAAATTCGAACTGAAGAAAGAGAGAGGTCGACTTCCCCACTACCTTCCAGATCAAAGGTAATCATCAAGGATCATTTGGATATATCACAACAGCTACCTAAACAGGAGCCTTCCTTTACTCTGCCTATCTCATCTCTTGATGGTTCAGAATGTAAATGTAAAGGTTAGACGGGTTGGACAAGAACACTATTTCTAGAAATTCTTTCACATTATTCGTCCTCTGTTGCCACTGGTATTTATACTCCAAACTACTACTGTTGTCACATATAATGGAAGCAGTGTTCTCTTTTAAAATGCCAGTTTCCTGTATGTCGAAAACATTTCATTCCATAGTAAAACATAGACATAACTATTGTTCCATTGTTCCTTGGACGTGTCCATCTCAGAGAAAGTTTTTGGAGCACAACGCAGTGTTCTCTGAAGCATTTTTGGCAAGCGGGCGAGTGTAATACTTGACAGTACATATATCTATATTCCTAAGAGTTCTGATAAGAGAATATCCTACTGTTTTTCAGAAGAGGCGGAACTATTTGAAGTTTAAGAGCACAGGAACTGATTCAAATGACATGGCAATACTGTCAATCAATTTTGATTACTTTACACAAAACTCCTAATTACTATTTTTATACTCTTTGAAAATGTTTCTAACACATGAAATGGATATAGGGCAATAGGATGTTGTATTTTTTACCTTCAGTTCTTTGATCCCGATGTATTATTCATTTCAAAGAGAGAATGGTCTAAATGGGTTAGTATTCAAATGAACACCAGATGCAACTGTCTGTAGAAACTGTAAAAACGTCAATTTCTACAAAACTGCGAAGGCAGGCATTCTTATCAACTGGATGAAGCTAATGATATCATATACCAAATTTGACAATGATGAGTATTTTACTAAAGATACTTGATGTCATTAAAATGTACCACTGCTTACACAGAAAAATCAGAGAATTTTCACTCAGAATAATCAGAGCACTACTCATACAGAATAGTCAGAGCACTACTCATACAGAATAGTCAGAGCACTACTCATACAGAATAGTCAGAGCACTACTCATACAGAATAGTCAGAGCACTACTCATATAGAATAATCACAGCACTACTCATACAGAATAGTCAGAGCACTATTCATATAGAATAATCAGAGCACTACTCATATAGAATAATCAGAGCACTACTCATATAGAATAGTCAGAGCACTACTCATACAGAATAGTCAGAGCACTACTCATACAGAATAGTCAGAGCACTACTCATATAGAATAATCAAAGCACTACTCATACAGAATAGTCAGAGCACTACTCATATAGAATAATCAGAGCACTACTCATATAGAATAGTCAGAGCACTACTCATACAGAATAGTCAGAGCACTACTCATATAGAATAGTCAGAGCACTACTCATACAGAATAGTCAGAGCACTACTCATATAGAATAATCAGAGCACTACTCATATAGAATAATCAGAGCAGTACTTATACAGAATAGTCAGAGCACTACTCATATAGAATAATCAGAGCACTACTCATACAGAATAGTCAGAGCACTACTCATATAGAATAATCAGAGCACTACTCATATAGAATAGTCAGAGCACTACTCATACAGAATAGTCAGAGCACTACTTATATAGAATAGTCAGAGCACTACTCATATAGAATAGTCAGAGCACTACTCATACAGAATAGTCAGAGCACTACTTATATAGAATAGTCAGAGCACTACTCATATAGAATAGTCAGAGCACTACTCATACATAATAGTCAGAGCACTACTTATACATAATAGACAGAGCACTTCTCATACAGAATGGTAAGAGCACGTTATTTAGAATAATCAGATCACTACTCATACAGAATAGTCAGAGCACTCCTCATACAGAATAGTCAGAGGACTACCCATACAGAATAGTCAGATCACTACTCATACAGAACAGAATAGTCAGAGCACTACCCATACAGAATAGTCAGAGCACTTCTCATACAGAATAGTCAGAGCACTTCTCATACAGAATAGTTAGAAGACTTCTCATACAGAATAGTCAGAGCACTACTCATATAGAATAATCAGAGCACTACTCATACAGAATAGTCAGAGCACTACTCATACAGAATAGTCAGATCACTTCTCATACAAATAGTCAGATCACTTCCCATACAGAATAGTCAGAGCACTACTCATATAGAATAATCAGAGCACTACTCATATAGAATAATCAGAGCAGTACTTATACAGAATAGTCAGAGCACTACTCATATAGAATAATCAGAGCACTACTCATACAGAATAGTCAGAGCACTACTCATATAGAATAATCAGAGCACTACTCATATAGAATAATCAGAGCAGTACTTATACAGAATAGTCAGAGCACTACTCATATAGAATAATCAGAGCAGTACTTATATAGAATAGTCAGAGCACTACTCATATAGAATAGTCATAGCACTTCTCATATAGAATAGTTAGAGCACTACTCATATAGAATAATCAGAGCAGTACTTATATGGAATAGTCAGAGCACTACTCATATAGAATAATCAGAGCAGTACTTATATAGAATAGTCAGAGCACTACTCATACAGAATAGTCATAGTACTACCCATACAGAATAGTCAGAGCACTACTCATATAGAATAACCAGAGCACTACTCATACAGAATAGTCATAGCACTAACATACAGAATAGTCAGAGCATTACTCACACAGAATAGTCAGATCACTACTCATACAGAATAGTCAGAGCACTACTCATATAGAATAGTCAGAGCACTTCTCATATAGAATAGTCAGAGCACTACTCATACAGAATAATCAGAGCAGTACTTATATAGAATAGTTAGAGCACTACTCATACAGAATAGTCATAGTACTACCCATACAGAATAGTCAGAGCACTACTCATATAGAATAACCAGAGCACTACTCATACAGAATAGTCATAGCACTAACATACAGAATAGTCAGAGCATTACTCACACAGAATAGTCAGATCACTACTCATACAGAATAGTCAGAGCACTACTCATATAGAATAGTCAGAGCACTTCTCATATAGAATAGTCAGAGCACTACTCATACAGAATAATCAGAGCACTTCTCATACAGAATAGTCAGAGCACTACTCATACAGAATAGTCATAGCACTAACATACAGAATAGTCAGAGCACTACTCATACAGAATAGTCAGATCACTAACATACAGAATAGTCAGATCACTACTCATACAGAATAGTCAGAGCACTTCTCATATAGAATAGTCAGAGCACTACTCGTACAGAATAATCAGAGCACTACTCATACAGAATAGTCAGAGCACTACTCATACAGAATAGTCATAGCACTAACATATAGAATAGTCAGAGCACTACTCATACAGAATAGTCAGATCACTAACATACAGAATAGTCAGATCACTACCCATACAGAATAGTCAGAGCACTAACATACAGAATAGTCAGAGCATTACTCACACAGAATAGTCAGATCACTACTCATACAGAATAGTCAGAGCAGTACTTATATAGAATAATCAGAGCACTACTCATACAGAATAGTCAGAGCACTTCTCATATAGCATAGACAAAGCACTACTCATTCACAATAGTCAAACCGCAATCACAAAGCAGACCTTTATGTACATTCGACGGTGATCAGAGACTTACTAACAATTGATCGAATCATATCGGGTCGACAGTGAACTCTGACATGTCATTTATATAGGCGCATGTCTATCGTTTCGCCTCGATAACAGCGCGTTACCTTTACTTATCCTTATCAAAATGGTATGGATGTTGAAGTTGTCTGCCAAGCTCCTGTAGAGACTGAGGTTGAGGACGCTGATGTTGATACTTCTGCCAAGAACTCGTTGGGCAATAGACCAGGGAAATTTGAAGGCCAGTTTATCACATCCTTATCATTTAAGAACCTGCCTAGTAATTTACCTTGTATGAGAAGTGACGTTGTTCTGCTGAAAGATTATATCTGGACCGTTACGATGGAAAAACATTGCCGTCCATGACAAATTCAAACACAGACGTGACACTGTTGCAACTAAAGATACCAATTGACTTGATAAATCAGTCGGCATATCGCTTACCACGTCATCTTCAAACAAAATGATCTTTGAGAATATCTGTTTGCATTTGCGACACGCTTTCGTGTAATGTCAAGCCTTTTCCACAGGTAGTGCCTTCTCCAACTCTTTAGTTTAGGTTGACACTACATTATCAATAAGATAGAATAGAAGACTAATACAATTATAGCATACATTACTACTTATAGGTAGAATAGTAGACTACTGTAATTATCTAATACATTACATCAAAGGAAGAAAAATAGACTACTGTAAATATCTAATACATTACATCAAAGGTAGAATAGTAGACTACTATAATCATATAATAAATTACCACTAAGGTATAATAGTTGACTACTATAATCATATAATACATTACCACTAAGGTAGAATAGTAGACAATTATAATCATATAATACATTACCACTAAGGTATAATAGTTGACTACTATAATCATATAATACATTACTACTAAGGTAGAATAGTAGATTACTATAAATATATAATACATTACTACTAAGGTAGAATAGTAGACAACTATAATCATATAATACATTACCACTAAGGTAGAATAGTAGACAATTATAATCATATAATACATTACCACTAAGGTATAATAGTTGACTACTATAATTATATAATACATTACCACTAAGGTAGAATAGTAGACTACTGTAATTATCTAATACATTACCACTAAGGTAAAATAGTTGACTACTATAATTATATCATACGTTACCACTAAGGTAGAATAGTAGACTACTGTAATTATCTAATACGTTACAAAGAATGTTGATTAATATAATACTTTGATATATTTGTATAGACAATATTCAAAATGACGTTAAATTAAGTAAAATCAGATTTACTACACTGACGTTCGTAGTTTTTATTATGACAGAAGCCATGTATTTGGAAAGACGAGTAATTGTAGGTTTTATTTTAGCCTGCCAGGTCATTTGACATAACCTAGTTTAGATAATATTTCAGGAAGGAATCAAATTTCAATAGACCCGGTTAGATCACATTATTGACATTAAATTATGCATAATATTTGGTGTAATTAATCTGGTATTGTAATATGATAGGTGATAAGCTAGGAGATTAGAATGGAATAAACGATTTAAACACCGGTTTTGCTCACGGTATGCTACTTGATAAACGCACTTCTGAAAGGTATGTTTGTTTAATTGGAAATTCAATTACAACGTCGAACTAGAGCATTTGATGATTTTTATTGATATATTTGTTTTTATTTTGAGATTAATAGTGAGCGGTAAGGGCTGCTTTATGTGCAGACCGTATAATTTTTATATATTGTCATATGTGAATAGCTGATGACAATAATCAGCAAACATTGTCTTAAAGCTGCGCTTCGTTTTAAAACCATCCACAAATGTGATGTAATTATTTAGAAATAACAACTATTTAAATTTCAGCTGAATAGATATTGACATTACCAGGGTCGCGTCAACAAGCGATCCTCCTAAAGAACAGTTGCTAAAATGTCAGATCAACTGAGAGACCAAACGGATGTCAAGATAACAACCTCCATAATGCAAAAGAACTGGTCATTATTGAAGCAGATACGAGCTAAAGATGTCATTGACCCGATGATAGAGCAGTCCCTCATAAGCATTGAAGACAGCAGAAGTATCCTTAAGAAGGAAACAGAACTCCAGCAAGCAGAAGCTCTCCTATATTTAGTTTTTAGTAAACCACAACAACATAAATTGGATGCTTTTGTTACCATTCTTGATAAAAATGGATACGATTTTGTAGTTCAACAACTCATAAAAGGTAATATTTCTGAGCATTTCAATTTTAATTTTTATGTTATGATTTTTGCGTTGAAGTTCAATGTGGTATATTGTGTTACAGCTTAAATAGATAAACAGATTAAACACTGATAAAACATATTATTTATTTATATATAACCCCCATATATGATGCTACACATGGTATTAGATATTATTAAATTATGCATAAACACAGAGTATGATGCTACACATGATATTAGATATTATAAATTATCTATAACCACAATGTATGATACTACACATGATTCATATTTCCCTTTTCCCACAGATCAAGCTGATTATGCTTCCAAAGTAAGTTATCATTCCCCTTCTCAATATAATTAACTTTAAAACATGTAAAAGAAGCAATATTCGACGAAAATGTAATATCAACATCCAATCTTTTTGTCATAATGTGTAATATGATATTCAACCAAAACATATATGAGGTTTCGTAATCTGCATTTTGATTCCATTGTCTGCTTATGTTATATCTTTATTATCAGCCAAGAACATCTAGGCAATTGAGTGAGGATGCTCAATCCGATAGCGGGAAAACTTCTCCGCGACAAATTGGCGCCGCACTGATGGCTGAAATGCAACAGCAACAAATAGAAACTATCCGACAAGAATTCCAATTATTAAACCAGCGTCAATCAGCGGAATTAGCCAATCAGACACGAGAGTTAAAGGAGCATCATGAAAGGATCGTAAAATCAGAATTTGCTCAACTGAGGCAAACCGAGGAACAGAAAAAAAGGAATGAGGAACAAATACATAAACTTGAAACCCAGTTGAAAGCCTTGCAGAAGAAGCTAGACCAAGAACGCACTAAAATGAAAGAGAACACGACAAAATCCAATGCGGCAATTAAAGAATTGGAAAAGGAAAGAGATGATTTAAAACAAACCTTGACAAAAGTGAAACATGAAAACCTCTATCTTCGAAATCTTGTCCAGGAAGCCAGAGGTAGCCAAAGAGAGGTTAACAGGTAAATATTAATCAATTTGAAGACAGGCAGTATTTGTAAGAATTTTGTGGAATGAGAAAAAGATACATATTGCAGGTCGAATACTGCATGAATACCAATATATATGTAACAAAATAACTTCATAATAATAACTTACGTGAGACGTTAGTACAGACTTAGACATCAATACTTCTTTACATTTGACATCGTTTTTATATTTTATGTTTAAATCTATATAATTAATTTTTCTTTGTTTTCATGGTAAATACTCAAATGTGATTGGTCGAAAAATTCTTTTCATTCTTCTATGAAAGAAATTCCGAGAATGGCGCGAAAAATGTGACGTCACAATACGACAATTGACGTTGCGTATTGATTTGAGAAAATGAATCCCATTTAAAACCAGTAAAATTGTACATAAAACATGTTTTAAATTAGAAAATCATTTTCAAAAATTAATTCTAAGCGTTGATGTCAATTTTTTAGTTTCATCGGGGTATGAAACAAATTTTGTTTGCAAACTTCTGTAAGAATCCGCTAAGCGGATTCATACAGTTTGCAAACAAAATTTGTTTCTTACCCCGATGAAACTGAACAAAAATGACATCAATGCTTAAATATATTTTATGTTTAAATCTTCAAAAATCAAAATTATTAGTTTTTTTGCATTTTACGCTTTAAATATAAAATATGACAATAGGACAGTGGTCTCGTAGCACGATGGTGCAGTTAATTAATGTTAAATGAATGATATAGGCTGGTTTCTTGATTTTATGTATGTCGACACAAACATTTGTTTTATTGTTGAGAGATTCGAGTAGGTGATTACTAAATTACTAAGGTACTATTTCTCAACCCAGGTGTCTATTTTCATAGTCTCATTGCAATGTTTCATTATTCTGTGGTAATTTTTAGAAAAGTAGGTCACAATGACCTAATTTTGCTAAGTTCAAATTCAGCATCCATTATTCATCTCAGATGTCAATTTTTATGGTCCTTTTGCAATGTTTTTGTTAAGTCTCAATTTTCGAAAAGTGGGTAACAGTGACATAATTTTGCGAATTCAGCTTCTATTACTCATCCCAGATGTCAATTTTCATGGCCCTATTGCAATGTTTCTTTGTTCTGTGGCAAGTTTTAGAAAAGTAGGTCACAGTGACCTAATTTTGCAAAATTCATGTTCAGCATCTATTACTTATCACAAATGTCATTTTACATTGTTCTGTAGAAATTTAAAAACAAATTGGTCACAGTGACCTTATTTTGTAAAAGTCAAGTTCAGCATCTATTACTCACCCAAGACATCATTTTTCATTGTTCTGTGGAATTAATACAGGTCACAGTGACATAATTTTGCAAAATGCAAGTTCAGCTTCTCTTACTCATCTCTGATGTCAATTTTCATTGACATGTGGCATTTTTTCGGAAGTAGGTCGCAGTGGCCGAATTTTGCTAAATTCAAGTTAAGCATCTATTACTTATCATAAATGTTTTCATTGTCCTATTGCAATGTTTTGAAAATAAGGTCACTGTGATCTTTATTTGCGGGGAAAAAATAAAAATGAAAAAAATAGATCCAGGATGTATAGGTTATCCCAGACGACATTTTCATTGTTATGTGGCAATTCTACGAGAAGTAGGTCACAGTGACCCATATGTTAAAAGTTCAATTTCAGTATCTATTGTTTATCACAGATGTCAATATCTCTCGAACTCACGATCTACGGCACCCAATCGCCTAGCCAGAAATACCCGCGGCTTATACCGCTGCGCCCCATCGGCGTTGTAAAAAAGTTGTCTTCCTTCGTCATTTATGTTACTACGTTATATACAATTGTAACACAATTGGCGAAGGAAGACAACTTTATGACTCGAGCCCTGACCGGCCCTCGAACTTATGATATACGGCACTCAAACGTCTAGCCAGAAATACCCGCAGCTTATACCACTGCGCCACATCGGCGTTCTTAAAAAAAGAACTTTCAATGGCGCAGTGATGGTCGGCCCGATACCCTGACATGTTCATAGTGATAAGTCGTCTATTAGATGATATGAATACCTGGATGGCAGTGTATTTACATACAATCATGGATGCGAATTGTACACATATAGATATTCATCGGGTACAGCTACGATAGGAAATTCAAACCTTGACCTTCACCAACACATAATATTTTATACATATTCTCTCATTTTCAACAATCAGAAGTCTGCAATGAAGTATGTAACTGTAGGTTATCATGTTTGATACTTTTTCTTATTTTATTGATCACGTCCAATCAGAGCTAATCAGTTGCAAATACATCACGATAGATTTATGATAGTGTATGTTTTATTGATCACGATCGAAGTTTATGTGTATGTTTTATTGACCACGATCAAAGTTTATGATAGTGTTTGTTTTATTGACCATGATCAAAGTTTATGATAGTGTATGTTTTATTTTACAGACTGGATGGATCAGCAGGGAATAAGAAGCGGTAATGCTATTCAGGAAGAGGAATATCAGTCTACCCACTGGTTGTTTGTAACGTGTCAGACTTATCTACCGAACACATCAAAACTACTGAGATTTTTTTTCTTGTTTAATTGTCTTGATCTTGTAGTTATTGTTAAATTATTCAGGACAGACTGATAAATAGAGGATGTGAAATGTGTTTTTCAGTAATTGAATATTCATTTTGTCTCAAGATATGCAAAATAAAAATTCTGCTTTTCTCAGTTATTCTTCTAGTCATTTTGGTTAATGTGCGTCATAACACGATCGGGAAAATCATTGACACATTTCCACTATCATATTACTATCGGGAAAACTGTGACACATTTCCACTATCATAACACTATCGGGAAAACTGTGACACATTTCCACTATCATATTACTATCGGGAAAACTGTGACACATTTCCACTATCATAACACTATCGGGAAAACTGTGACACATGTCCACTATCATATTACTATCGGGAAAACTGTGACACATTTCCACTATCATAACACTATCGGGAAAACTGTGACACATTTCCACTATCATATTACTATCGGGAAAACTGTGACACATTTCCACTATCATATTACTATCGGGAAAACTGTGACACATTTCCACTATCATAACACTATCGGGAAAACTGTGACACATTTCCACTATCATATTACTATCGGGAAAACTGTGACACATTTCCACTATCAAAGCACCATCGGGAAAACTGTGACACATTTTCACTATCGGAACACTATCTGAAAACTGTGACACAATTCCACTATCATAACACTATCTGAAAACTGTGACACAATTCCACTATCATAACACTATCTGTAAAACTGTGACACATTTCCAATCTTATAACAAAATCGTGAAAACTGTGACACAATTAAAAATTACTTTCAAAACATTATCTGGAAAACGGACATAATTCCACTATCATAACACTATCTGAAAACTGTGACATTATTCCACTATCATAACACTATCTGAAAACTGTGACATAATTCCACTATCATAACACTATCTGAAAACTGTGACATAATTCCACTATCATAACACTATCGGGAAAACTGTGACACATTTCCACTATCATATTACTATCGGGAAAACTGTGACACATTTCCACTATCATAACACTATCGGGAAAACTGTGACACATGTCCACTATCATATTACTATCGGGAAAACTGTGACACATTTCCACTATCATAACACTATCGGGAAAACTGTGACACATTTCCACTATCATATTACTATCGGGAAAACTGTGACACATTTCCACTATCATATTACTATCGGGAAAACTGTGACACATTTCCACTATCATAACACTATCGGGAAAACTGTGACACATTTCCACTATCATATTACTATCGGGAAAACTGTGACACATTTCCACTATCAAAGCACCATCGGGAAAACTGTGACACATTTCCACTATCATATTACTATCGGGAAAACTGTGACACATTTCCACTATCATATTACTATCGGGAAAACTGTGACACATTTCCACTATCATAACACTATCGGGAAAACTGTGACACATTTCCACTATCATATTACTATCGGGAAAACTGTGACACATTTCCACTATCAAAGCACCATCGGGAAAACTGTGACACATTTCCACTATCATATTACTATCGGGAAAACTGTGACACATTTCCACTATCATATTACTATCGGGAAAACTGTGACACATTTCCACTATCAAAGAACTATCGGGAAAACTGTGACACATTTTCACTATCGGAACACTATCTGAAAACTGTGACACAATTCCACTATCATAACACTATCTGAAAACTGTGACACAATTCCACCATCATAACACTATCTGTAAAACTGTGACACATTTCCAATCTTATAACAAAATCGTGAAAACTGTGACACAATTAAAAATTACTTTCAAAACATTATCTGGAAAACGGACATAATTCCACTATCATAACACTATCTGAAAACTGTGACATAATTCCACTATCATAACACTATCTGAAAACTGTGACATAATTCCACTATCATAACACTATCTGAAAACTGTGACATAATTCCACTTTCATAACACTTTCTGAAAACTGTGACATAATTCCACTATTATAACACTGCCTGCAAACTGTGCCACAATTCCACTATCATAACAATATCTGGAAAAAAAGACTTTTCACTATTATTTGATGACATCAAAATCGACCTTATACGTTACAAGCACAGATAATTAGTGTATTAACTGAGGTCAGTACAATGAAGTTAATTCGAACCTACCCGGGAAGGTGATGCTGGCTCAGATACTCCAGTCACTGATGTAACAACCAGATAATATATAGTTTCACTCTCGAGTCATTACAAAACGATCAGACGTGTTATTTCCATGTCAGAAATGAAAATGAAATGATGTCAGGCTATGGATCTAGGACTCGTCAGTGATGTTAGGGACATCACACATCTATTTCGTCGTTCTAGGAATCGTCAGTGATGTTAGGGACATCACATAGCTATTTCGTCGTTTAGGACTCGTCGGTGATGTTAGGGACATCACACAGCTATTTCGTCGTTCTAGGACTCGTCAGTGATGTTAGGGAAATCACACAGCTATTTCGTCGTTCTAGGACTCGTCAGTGATGTTAGGGACATCACACATCTATTTCGTCGTTTAGGACTCGTCAGTGATATTAGGGACATCACACAACTATTTCGTCGTTTAGGACTCGTCAGTGATATTAGGGACATCACACAACTATTTCGTCGTTTAGGACTCGTCAGTGATGTAAGGGACATCACACAGCTATTTCGTTGGTTAGGACTCGTCGGTTATGTAAGGGACACCACACAGCTTTTTCGTTGGTTAGGACTCGTCGGTGATGTAAGGGACATCACACAGCTATTTCGTCGTTCTAGGACTCGTCAGTGATGTTTGGGCATCACACAGCTATTTTCACGTTCTATGACTCGTCAGTGATGTTAAGGACATCGCACAGCTATTTCGTCGTTCTATGACTAGTCAGTGATGTTAGGGACATCACACAGCTATTTCGTCGTTCTAGGACTCGTCAGTGATGTTAGGGACTTCACATAGCTATTTCGTCGTTCTATGACTCGTCAGTGATGTTAGGGACACCACACAGCTATTTGGTCGTTCTATGACTCGTCAGTGATGTTAGGGACATCACACAACTATTTCCACGTTCTATGACTTGTCAGTGATGTTAGGGACACCACACAGCTATTTCGTTGGTTAGGACTCGTCGGTGATGTTAGGGACATCACACAACTATTTCCACGTTCTATGACTCGTCAGTGATGTTAGGGACATCACACAGCTATTTCGTCGTTCTAGGACTCGTCAGTGATGTTTGGGCATCACACAGCTATTTCCACGTTCTATGACTCGTCAGTAATGTTAGGGACATCACACAGCTATTTCGTCGTTCTAGGACTCGTCAGTGATGTTAGTGACTTCACATAGCTATTTCGTCGTTCTATGACTCGTCAGTGATGTTAGGGACATCACACAGCTATTTCGTCGTTCTATGACCAGTCAGTGATGTTAGGGACATAACACAGCTATTTCGTCATTCTATGACCAGTCAGTGATGTTAGGGACATCACACAGCTATTTTGTCGTTCTATGACCAGTCAGTGATGTTAGGGACATCACACAGCTATTTGGTCGTTCTATGACTCGTCAGTGATGTTAGGGACATCACATAGCTATTTCGTCATTCTAAGACTCGGTTCATCATCACCTATACATCATTGGCTTACCTACTTACTTCATCATGTCAGAATTTTGCGACGAAACGTTGGCTCTGTGGGTGGTATATTGAATCCTTTTAACATCAGTAACAATTTTAAGCTGTTATGTATTAGAGAGTTTCGTTAAAGCGGCTATACATGTATAAATCACTGTTGGAAAATATTATCAGACCAGCGTTATATTTTAAAAAGATATTTCGTACAACTAAGAGTGCCCCTTAATTACGAAAGTTAAAAGTATTTTTGTAAATTCCCAAGTCAGTGATTACTGTATAGACTCGTGTATCGCTATATCTGTAGCTCATGTCACTATGTATAAGAAGAAATCATCGTTTAACTAGTAACAATTCTAAAGTTATAGTCGATTTAGCGAACACAATGTGACCATTATCAATATATCAATAGGTCAGCCGACATTGTGTTAATTTGGCAACATTAGTAATTAATACTCATTGTTTTGTAAAGTCAGCTCTAAGGTCTAACTTGAGGGGCCTAGTTTGTGTGTCAAATAACCCAGTTCCGTGTACTGTTGTAGAGGGAAAATGGACGCCCTGAAATACAGTATACAACGTAATACTTCTAATATAGATAAATACTATATAAAATACATGGACAGTAGAGACAAATTCGTATGCCTAGATTATAACATTCACTAACTTATCATCGTATACGCTCATAATACCTACGACTTATCTATCTGAAAATACCCTCCACATTCAGGCGAAGCTACTGTGTAAAATTGCCAAACCTGAATAGCGTATCAACCCACCGATCTGCTCTCTACCGATATTACAACCCCGAATTATATCGAACACCCCCTCCCCCTTTCATATCTATATATTATATCTATATATATTTAAAAATACAAAACAATTGAAGGACCATTCATTTCAAAGGATTCACACACACACGGTGACAATGATAAAATCAGTAGAAGCTATGAACAGGTATGCGAAGACAATAATATTGAGTACTCGGAGACAAACGACCAGCCTGCTGTCAATACCAGGCATTAAACCTTCGTGGGATTCAAACTCTCGACCCAGAGGTGAAGGGTTAGTGAAAAAGTGAGGGGACACCGTAACTACTCGGCCACCGCGAACCCACAACGTTTGAAATGCATTTCAACCAATATAGAGTGGTATGCTATTGTCCTTATGTATCATACATCAGATAAAAATTCAGAATGACTATGCATTTTGTAGAACAGTTTGATAGGTTAGAAGGGAATAATTAGTAATATAAGATGATGTAATTTATAAAAAGTAGTAGCATTTCTATTAAAGGCATTGTCCAATAAAAAGGTCTCCTGCTATCGATACCAGGAGGTCTTTTATGAGCTATTGTCTTTATATTGCACTGACCTAATTAATCAAGGCCATTTAACATACTGGGGATTCACCTCACACTCATGTGTGACGACCTTTCGTAGAGAAGTGTACGACCAAGTTTCTGACCAAGTTTCTGACTGAGTACATACAAGAGTGATTTTCAGTTGTCTGTGTAACGTTCCTACCAGACTATCAAATCAGGTCTAAAATTACTTTGAGCCATTAAGATCAATCTTCCATTGTTGATACTAAAATGATTTGAAAAGCCATCGCATATTATTATGAATATCATAAAACACAGAGTCCAAACTACTACAGTGTCAACACACGCTCAATAAGGAACCGATGTGACCCCGCTATCAAATGGCCGCTATCGAGTCAATCAATCTTGATTAAGGAATACTATTTCAATAGAGCTTGTTACGATCTAATTGTTGGGATTGAATTAGGCATAATATTACCGTGTAATTAATCTACATTTGAAATATCATAGTTTATACGCAAGTATATAATTTGAACGAAGGAAGCCATTTGAAAGCCAGCTTAGTACATGAAATGCTACATAACAAGTTAGAAGTAACAAAAAGGTACGTTTGTAATTAGTAAGTAATAACTTTATATAAATATCAAACTGAATAATGCATTAGAAGACTGATTCGTTATCACTTTGATATTCTTATCGTGTGTGATAGAAAGTAATAACATATTATTTAGATACATAACATGTTACTATTATAAATTGATATCTGTATTTCGATATTGTCAATATATAAACAAATTGCAAATATTGTAACCGTTAATGATTATACATTTTAGCTATTAGAAGGATTGTACGACAGACACTTACAGGTTTAGAAACCTTACTAAACTGGCTCCAAGTTCTAACCAAAGACATTTCGAAGAACAAAGGCCAAAATGTCGAGTCAGCTGAAAGTTCAGACGGATATCAAGATTACAACGTCTGCCATGCAGAGGAACTGGAAGTTGTTGAAACAGATTCACGTGAATGACATCATTGACACGATGATAGAAGAATCTCTGATAACCATTGATGCAAGCAGAAATGTATTAGGGAAGGAAACAGAGAGCCAACAAGCGGAAGCACTCCTTTATCTAGTATTTCGTAAATCACAACCTTACCTGGACGCTTTTATGACGATTCTTGCTGACAATGGATACGATTTTATCGTCCAAAAACTTCAGGAAGGTAATGTTAACACTTTTTACTTTACATTTTGAAGCCCTTTTTATTTGTTTCATTTTTCAGCAATGTTTAATATTTATACTTGTGTACATATAAAAATTGTAATGGGGATATTCGAGATTCATAAACACCAGGTATTAAAATCAGATTTACTTTGTAGAGTCTTCTTGCAGTGTATAACTGAAGTCGTTTTCGTTAATTTACAACTGTTGCATAAACAGAGCGTATTACATGAGTGACTATGTAATATGGAACCGTTAGACTGATAGCATATAACATGATTAACGAGTTTAATTAATTATATACTATACAGCCACAAGTGTAATATTTTGTTAATCACAAAACTTGTATTTATCATATATGCGACGCCATAGATTCATCATGATGTCATAAACTATTTATGGGTAGAACATACCATTAAAGTGATAAATGCGGTTCTTGGTACATACAAATATATATTTCAATTCCATAATTATCAAACCTGTCTCATTTATTCTACAGATCAGGCTGTTGAAGCTTCAAACGTAAGTTACATTAATACATAAACTAGTCTTTTAATAATCACATTAGGTAAAATTCAGTTAATTATTGATATAATCAATACTTTGAGAACAAATGGGGTAACTTTCATTATATTCATTGTCTTTATCAGGATTAATGATGCTTTTATTGATCACTTTTTGTAACAGTTATTGGATTCAACATTGGATGACCGTCGACCTAAAACATCCGGGCATCCATTGCGAAGGAGTGATAGTGGACCCTTTTCTGTCCAACGACAGCTTAGTGATGCCGTTCAATC
Source organism: Pecten maximus (assembly GCF_902652985.1). Lineage (NCBI taxonomy): Eukaryota > Metazoa > Mollusca > Bivalvia > Pectinida > Pectinidae > Pecten > Pecten maximus. The sequence goes on from NC_047021.1 coordinate 5,556,409, forward strand.
CGACAAAGAAAACGCTACCAGAAAACAAATCATGGACGAATTGAAAAATGAACTGCAACAACAACAAATGGAGTGTATGCAAAAACAATTCGAATTATTAAAACTGCATCAGGCAGAGGTGACAGCAGGGCAAACGCTGGAATTACGAAAGCACAATACAGATATCATAAAAGCGGAGTTTTCTAAACTGAAACAAAGCGAAGATCAGCAGAAGGATAACGAAGCCAAAATAGAAAGGTTGGAAACCCAGCTTAAAGCCTTACAGAGCAAGCTTGAACAGGAACGCACTAAAACAAAGAAAGAAACAAAAAACTTGAATGATAAAATCATAGAGCTTCAAAGGCAGAGAGATGAATTGAAAGTGGAGTTAACACGGGCAAAAAGAGAATACACCGACTCACTGAAAAAAGTGAAACAAGAGAATTTGTATCTTCGAAACCAAATAAGGCATGACAAAAGTAGCCAAAACCGAGATAACAGGTAAATATACGATCATTATGCTGGAATATTGAACCCAACACTGCAGTTAATCTTATTAAATTCATTAACCGCGTATGTTACAGGAGAGGATGATCAGAGACTTAAACATGTTACGTATTACGTTATAGTAAAACGGACCAGTTGACCAAGCTATTATAACTCATATCAATGTGGTGTTTAAATTGGAACTAATTTCTTAACTTTTTAAATTGAAGAAACACTCACTCCTGTATTTGTGAAACATGTATTTCTTCCACTTGCTTTATGTGTAAAGCTTCCATACTTTTCTTACAGATTCACCACCCCATTGAACCCTAAGTAAGTAGAAAAGGTTTTGAGACTTTGTTTGGACTTTTAATAAATCAAAATCACTTTGTTTTTCAAGAGAAACGCCCATTTCACAAAAGAAAATAATTTGAATATGCTGCCAACGTATTTATATCAAGAATATCTGACATCATAACAACGATGTTTTATTTGAAATTTACAGGTTGGCCCAAGCACTGGAGGATGTACGAAATAGGAGAAGATGAATCTTAGGTTCCGAGATCAACATCATCTATACACATTGTACAATAGTTATCATTAAGTTATTAAAACACAAGGATCTTATACCACACAACAAAATTATATTTTACCACTGGTTTTTCTGTAGATAGCTAACATTCGTAATCAGGAATGTGATGTCTTAATTAGATATTAGTTTTGTTGTTCCGTTTGTTCATTTGATAGCTTGTTGTTTTACTTACTAGTAATATCAATGAAAAGTATAGTATTCTAAGAATGAAATATAAGAGATGTCTGACAAATATGGACAATGGTGCAAGAAGAAAGATCATTCTGCTTTCAAAGAATGAATGTCATTGGAATTATGATTACAAGTTCCACAGCATTCTTTGTGACGTTGTTTTCTATTAAACAATGTAGTTTTCATTACAGACCATACATGGATTAAATACACTGTGAACTGTTGTTTGAAGTCGCTGGCGTGCTGGTCGTCGGTGAAGCGTACCAGTACTAGGGGAGACAACTTTGATAGACCATTATGTAAACAAATTGTCGGCTGGAGAAATTTTGCGGCAGTTATGAGGCTTACTTTAATAAAATTGCCTTTTTGTTCATGCTTTATTTTATTTAAGGTATAAGCTTTCACATATCAAGTAAATATTACAGACCGCCCAAGATTATTGGATATTATAAATAGTATAGATTAAAGCTACCTTACAACACTTCCTATCTACATAAATATCCCAACGTCCGTTTGCTTTCATAAACGCTTCTCAAGAGTCAATGAAGTAAACTTTTTTTATTCAGTTTAACAACATAATGGGTTTCTACAAAATATATCTCATTTCAATGTTATACTGTTTGTTCAATTACGTACGTCATTTAAAAGCACATCAAGGTTATCGTGTATTCTATCAATAACCTGCCATTTCAGAAATATCATTAAAGCTATCGGTGCAAGTTAAAAAGCGCCCATTTGAAATTTTGACACGGGATATCTCAGAAACAATTTTCAAATACTGAAACTATATTTGTGTTCAGATCTCAGTTGGAATCTTTTTAACTTAACTGTCAGCTTTAATAAACGTCACCGTCGAATGGGGCTAGATGATATTAAGAGAATCTAATGGACTGCGGATTACTTGTAGGAAACATACATTTGTACTGTGATATACTAGTATATCACATATACATTATGTATTGTGGCTCACTTGTAAAGCACATATACATTATGTACTGTGGCTTAACCTTGTGTAACAGGAGCGTGTCGGGCCCAGTTTGCGTACGTCAAACTGCATCCGACCCGCCCTTGTGGACCAACAACCCAGGTTCGATGGGTAACTTGTATCTGTCGTATAGAGAGAGAACAAACGTCTTGAACTACAATTAACCATTTATTAATGATAACATAAACATTTACAACATGAAATTACATAGAAACACACAACAGCATAGGCCTAGCTATATCTAACATCCTAACCGAAAACCAACCCCCATACCTGTACGACCGAACTAAACCCAACATCCCGAGTAATACTACCCACCCAAGACCCCACATACCCTACGTTACGTTAGTACTAGCGAGAAAGACGTGACAGCACACAGGAAATTAATCCATCGGACTGCCCAGTATACGAAACACCACCCTGAATTTATCCCACTTTTTAACAATACAAAACTATAAGGACCAATCACGACAGAGGATACACAGGCACGACAGACACTGACGAAAAAGCAAGCGACTACGAACAATGCACGACAAAAACATCGACCAGAGACAGCACACGTGAACAGAGGACTAGCAAATGTCAAGGTGACACAGGTGCACATAGTACAGACACAACATATAGGCATGGCATATAGTTATCGTTAAGCTTAACTCTGTCAGCTTAACCTGTCAGTACATATACGATAACATCCCCCGCTACACTTGTATAACACGCATACATTATGTACTGTGGCTCACTTGCATAACACATATACATACTGTGGCTTACTTGTATAACACATATACATTATGTACTGTGGCTTACTTGTATAACACATATACATTATGTACTGTGGCTTACTTGTATAACACATTTACATTATGTACTGTGGGCCACTTGTATAGCACATATACATTATGTACTGTGGACCACTTGTATAGCACATATACATTATGTACTGTGGGCCACTTGTATAACACATATACATTATGTACTGTGGCTTAACCTTGTATAACACACATACATTATGTACTGTGGCTCACTTGTATAACACATATACATTATGTACTGTGGCTTAACCTTGTATAACACATTTACATTATGTACTGTGGCCTCCTTGTATAACACATTTACATTATGTACTGTGGCTTACTTCTATAACACATTTACATTATGTACTGTGGCCTATTTCTATAACACATTTACATTATGTACTGTGGCCTATTTCTATAACACATATACATTATGTACTGTGGCTTACTTCTATAACACATATACATTATGTACTGTGGCTTACTTCTATAACACATATACATTATGTACTGTGGCCTACTTCTATAACACATTTACATTATGTACTGTGGCTTAACCTTGTATAACACATATACATTATGTACTGTGGCTTACTTGTATAACACATATACATTATGTACTGTGGCTCACTTGTATAACACATATACATTATGTACTGTGACTTACTTCTATAACACATATACATTATGTACTGTGGCTTACTTCTATAACACACATACATTATGTACTGTGGCTCACTTGTATAACACATATACATTATGTACTGTGGCTTAACCTTGTATAACACATTTACATTATGTACTGTGGGCCACTTGTATAACACATTTACATTATGTACTGTGGGCCACTTGTATAGCACACATACATTATGTACTGTGGACCACTTGTATAGCACACATACATTATGTACTGTGGACCACTTGTATAACACACATACATTATGTACTGTGGGCCACTTGTATAACACATTTACATAATGTACTGTGGCTTAACCTTGTATAACACGCATACATTATGTACTGTGGCTCACTTGCATAACACATATACATACTGTGGCTTACTTGTATAACACATATACATTATGTATTGTGGCTCACTTGTATAACACATTTACATTATGTACTGTGGCTTACTTCTATAACACATTTACATTATGTACTGTGGCTTAACCTTGTATAACACACATACATTATGTACTGTGGACCACTTGTATAGCACACATACATTATGTACTGTGGACCACTTGTATAACACACATACATTATGTACTGTGGGCCACTTGTATAACACATTTACATTATGTACTGTGGCTTAACCTTGTATAACACGCATACATTATGTACTGTGGCTCACTTGCATAACACATATACATACTGTGGCTTACTTGTATAACACATTTACATTATGTACTGTGGCTTACTTGTATAACACATTTACATTATGTACTGTGGCTTAACCTTGTATAACACACATACATTATGTACTGTGGCTTACTTGTATAACACACATACATTATGTACTGTGGACCACTTGTATAGCACACATACATTATGTACTGTGGACCACTTGTATAACACACATACATTATGTACTGTGGGCCACTTGTATAACACATTTACATTATGTACTGTGGCTTAACCTTGTATAACACACATACATTATGTACTGTGGCTCACTTGTATAACACATATACGTTATGTACTGTGGGCCACTTGTATAACACGCATACATTATGTACTGTGGGTCACTTGTATAACACATAGGTTATGTACTGTGGCTCACTTGTATAACATATATACATTATGTACTGTAGCTTACTTGTATAACACATATACGTTATGTACTGTGGGCCACTTGTATAACACACATACATTATGTACTGTGGGTCACTTGTATAACACATATACATTATGTATTGTGGCTCACTTGTATAACACATACAGTATGTACTGTTGATTACTTGTATAGCCTGGACCCTAGTCACACTGACTACGTAATTGTTTGTTATAGGCCTGGACCCTAGTCACACTGACTATGTCATTGTTTGTTATAGGCCTGGACCCAAGTCACACTGACTATGTCATTGTTTGTTATAGGCCTGGACCCTAGTTACACTGACTACGTCATTGTTTGTGATGGGCCTGGACCCTAGTCACACTGACTACGTCATTGTTTATTATAGACCTGTACCCTAGTCCCACTGACTACGTCATTGTTTGTTACAGCCTTGACCCTAGTCACACTGACTACGTCATTGTTTGTTATATACATGGACCCTAGTCACACTGACTACGTCATTGATTGTTATATACCTGTACCCTAGACCCACTGACTACGTCATTGTTTGTTACAGCCTGGACCCTAGTCACACTGACTACGTCATTGTTTGTTATATACATGGACCCTAGTCACACTGACTACGTCATTGATTGTTATATACCTGACCCTAGTCACACTGACTACGTCATTGTTTGTTATAGCCTGGACCCTAGTCACACTGACTACGTCATTGTTTGTTATAGCCTGGACCCTAGTCACACTGACTATGTCATTGTTTGTTTTATACCTGGACCCTAGTCACACTGACTACGTCATTGTTTGTTATAGCCTGGACCCTAGTCACACTGACTACGTCTTTGATTGTTATAGGCCTGGACCCTAGTCACACTGACTACGTAATTGTTGTTTTTTATAGCCTGGACCCTAGTCCTACTGACTACGTCATTGTTATAGCCTGGACCCTAGTCACACTGACTACGTCATTGTTTGTTATAGACCTGTACCCTAGTTCCACTGACTGCGTCATTGTTTGTTACAGCCTTGACCCTAGTCACACTGACTACGTCATTGTTTGTTATAGCCTGGACCCTAGTCACAATGACTACGTCATTGTTTGTAATATACTTTGACCCTAGTCACACTGACTACGTCATTGTTTGTTTTATACCTGGACCCTAGTCACACTGACTACGTCATTGTTGTTTTATACCTGGACCCTAGTCACACTGACTACGTCATTGTTGTTTTATACCTGGACCCTAGTCACACTGACTACGTCATTGTTTGTTATAGGCCTGGACCCTAGTCACACTGACTACGTCATTGATTGTTATATACCTGACCCTAGTCACACTGACTACGTCATTGTTTGTTATATACATGGACCCTAGTCACACTGACTACGTCATTGTTTGTTATAGGCCTGTACCCTAGTCACACTGACTACCTCATTGTTTGTTATAGGCCTGGACCCTAGTCACACTGACTACGTCATTGTTTGTTATAGCCTAGACCCTTGTCACACTGACTACGTCATTGTTTGTTATAGGCCTGGACCCTTGTCACACTGACTACGTCATTGTTTGTTATAGGCCTGGACCCTTGTCACACTGACTACGTCATTGTTTGTTATAGCCTGGACCCTAGTCACACTTACTACGTCATTGTTTGTTATAGGCCTGGACCCAAGTCACACTGACTACGTCATTATTTGTTATAGGCCTGGACCCTAGTCACACTGACTACGTCATTGTTTGTTATAGGCCTGGACCCTTGTCACACTGACTACGTCATTGTTTGTTATAGTATGAACTCTACTCACCCTGTACGTTATTACTTATGATAGATAGTATTTGTTATAAGTAAGGACCCTAGTCCCATCTCGTTGATTATTTAATGCCTACGTCTGTATCTGTATTGATGACATACAATTCACTAGTAATATACTAACGATGTAATAGCACTACGTTTAGGCCTAATTATATAGTATTATACAAATAAATGATTAAGACAATGAAACTACCATTTATTAATTAATTACTATTGTCAACTGGTTGGTATAAATAGATATTAATACAGCGTAACACAACTATATCTCGTGATACAGTCTAGTCAATAATAAAACATTACGCAATGCTGCGTCAACGGTATTTTTAGTAATAGAAATACCCAGGGGACTGTTTAGGTGTTTCCCCAAAGTCAGTAAGTTAAGGTATTCCCAAAAGACTGACATTTAGTTGAATTCAGAATCAGTCAAATGGATCGTGTTCCAAGATTTGTATGGATACAGACAGAACAACAGAACGCATTTACAAAATATAAATCTGAGTGGGTCTTAAACTGAATCATAACGACACCACACATTGTTAGATCAAAGTGGTAAGTAATAAAAGAACACCAACTATAGTGTCCAATATAAGAAATAGGTTACGATATCTAACCATTGGTAAGCCAGGAGGTCTGGGCCGCACGGAAACGTTTAAACCTCCAAGATATAGGAAAGGGATCGTGTTACCATTAAGATACATCATTTCAGTTTAAGATATATACATTTGATACGAATAAATTACGGAAAAATAAACAAAACTAGCATCTTAGCACAGCACAACAAAGTTTGACAAACATTGATATATGCAAACATATTGTTCACAAAAACCAAAAAAAAAAAAAAAAAACCCAAAAAACCCAAAAAACAAAAACAAAGAGAAAAAAACCCCAGCATCTTTAAACACTAAATAAAAATATCTAGCACGGATAAAGTATATTCCGGATGAAGAATAACACCGCACCGTTATAACGATGGACATGAATCAGTTTCGTCATGTTATCAGGATGTATTCCCTCTAGATATCCTCGTCAACTAGTGCTCGTGATGTATCGAAAGTTGTTATATGAATGAGAGTGTGATTTCCCCTTGTCTTTCGGTCGTCTCAACCTTTCTTATAATGACGACTCCCTATGATGCCGCATATTAGTACACGACATATGTTGCTATTGGTGACGTTCCCAGGAGGCGAATTTTTGTCCCTTCTTATGGACAATATTGTGTGATGTTTTTGATGAAGTGAAAAAGGCTTTGTGTCTGGGTGTGTTATCACTAGGATTATGAAACGACTTTATTGCAGGCCGAGACCTCCTTGTGTCAGGTTGATTAGGGAGCCTAGGGCTCTCGGTGATGCCTTTGGTTTCGACCGAAGAAGAAAGTGATTGGACAGTTAGTTCTCTTCCCAATTGCTTTTTATACCGAGAGGATGGCAAAGGGTTATTCAATATGTCGTTACGATCTTTCAGTTCCTCAACTTCATCCAAAAGAGCACTGTTCCCTTTCTCTACGGTTTCCTTTTCCTCTGTCAGTGTTTTGATCTGCTTATTCAGGTCTTGGATTCGAACTGAGTCAAGCTCATGTCTTTCGCTGCTTGACGCAATGGTTTCTTCTAATTCTGAAATTCTTTTTTTCAGCCGTTCTATTTCTTGTTCTTTACCCTGGATATCGGACAGGTGTTTTTCGGCATCACTTGATTGGCCCTCCTTTAACGTTTCCACTTCCTTCAGCAGAGAATCTCGTTGGTCCTCCAGTGTGTTACGCTTTTTTGCCAGTTCGAATTTTTCCATGTTTAATACTTTCAGGCGTTTTGTAGTTTCTTCCTTTTTCTGTTTAAGTTTCGTATATTGGGCTTGTAATTGTGCGTACATCTCTCGATCTCTTTCTCTGTCCTTTTTAAATTCAGCGATATCACGTTGGCCTATCACCTGTGCTTCTTTTATCTCTTTCAGTTCTCGCAGTACTTGATTATGTGATTCGGTAGTCTTTTTGGAAAGATCAAACAACAGTTTGAACATCTCATCTTGATTAGCGTTTGACTGGGAAACATGGCTGGTGCCTTCTTTTGGAAGAGAGGTTTTGTAAGCATCCTGTCAATAAATCAATATATAATGTGTTATTTTTTGTTGATAAGTTCGTACTTGATTCTAAGGCTTACCGGCAATGTTGAAACTCCCGAACATGTAAGTGTAGCAATCACGACAGCACATTGATATTTCAAACCTTATGATCAACATTACATTACTTATTATATATAGAGCACAGAAATTAGACCATCCGTTCCTAATCGATCCTCGAACTGACAAGACACTGTACCAAACCCCCAATTACCCGTATATCTTACCACTGCACCAAGTCCACATCTCTACAAAGCGATGATTCCATGTCCAAGTTATGCCCATAATGTTTCTTCTGGTTTGCATAGTAATGAGATATTTACCTTAAATGCTATCTGAGAATGAGCTTATACATATTTTATCTTATTCTTATGTAAAGATCTCCTTGGCATCGCCGGTTTTTAAAGGTTACTGATGTACTGAGACTGGCTGTGTTTATCATCCCGAGATCTGTACAACACTTTACATAAAATCAGTGAATTCACTGAATAACACAACAGACCAGCACAGTAACAACACGACAAACCAGCACAGTAATAACACGATAAACCAGCCCAGTAACAATACGACAAACCAGCATTGTAATAACACAACAGACCAGCCCAGTAACAACACGACAAACCAGCATTGTAATAACACGACAAACCAGCCCAGTAATAACACGACAAACCAGCATTGTAATAACACGACAAACCAGCCCATTAATAACACGACAAACCAGCACAGTAATAACACAACATACCAGCCTAGTAATAACACGACAAACCAGCACAGAAAGAACACAACATATCAGCCCAGTAATAACACGACAAACCAGCATTGTAATAACACGACAAACCAGCCCATTAATAACACGACAAACCAGCATTGTAATAACACGACAAACCAACCCAGTAATAACACGACAAACCAGCATTGTAATAACACGACAAACCCAACCCAGTAATAACACGACAAACCAGCATTGTAATAACACGACAAACCAGCCCATTAATAACACGACAAACCAGCCCATTAATAACACGACAAATCAGCATTGTAATAACACGACAAACCAACCCAGTAATAACACGACAAACCAGCATTGTAATAACACGACAAACCAGCACAGTAATAACACGACAAACCAGCCCAGTAACAACACGACAAACCAATCCAGTAATAACACGACAAACCAGCACAGTAATAACACGACAAACCAGCATTGTGATAACACGACAAACCAGTCCATTAATAACACGACAAACCAGCATTGTAATAACACGACAAACCAACCCAGTAATAACACGACAAACCAGCATTGTAATAACACGACAAACCAACCCAGTAATAACACGACAAACCAGCACAGTAATAACACGACAGACCAGCCCATTAATAACACGACAAAGCAGCATTGTAATAACACGACAAACCAGCATTGTAATAACACGACAAACCAACCCAGTAATAACACGACAAACCAGCATAGTAATAACACGACAGACCAGCATTGTAATAACACGACAAACCAGCAAAGTAATAACACGACAGACCAGCCCATTAATAACACGACAAACCAGCAGAGTAATAACACGACAAACCAGCATTGTAATAACACGACAACACGACAAACCAGCCCAGTAATAACACATCAGACCAGACCAGTAACAACACGACAAACCAGCATTGAAATAATACGACAAACCAGCCCATTAATAACACGACAAACCAGTCCAGTAATAACACGACAAACCAGCCCAGTAATAACACGACAAACTAGCTCTGAGTGTATTTACTGAATAACATGACAAACCAGCACAGTGTATTTATTGAATAAAATGACCAAAACCAGCACATTGTATTTACTGAATAACATGACAAACCAACAAAGTGTATTTACTGTAAAACATGCAAAACCAGAACAGTGTACTTATTGAATAAAACGACAAACCAACACAATGTAGTTACTGAATAACATGACAAACCAACACAGTGTATTTACTGAATAACATGACAAACCAACACAATGTATTTACTGAATAATACGACAAACCAGCAAAGTGTATTTACTGAATAACATGACAAACCAGCAAAGTGTATTTACTGAATGACATGACAAACCAACGCTTTGTATTTACTGAATAATACGACAAACCAGCAAAGTGTATTTACTGAACAACATGACAAACCAGCAAAGTGTATTCTGTTAACTCAAACTTACCTGGGAAGTGGATTCTGGCTCCGATGCTCCAGCCGCTGCTGAACCAACTACATGAAGGAATTGAAATAAATTAATGTTTCTGTTTTATTTCAAATTGATTATTAATGTCTTTACAACAATAATCACTTACTACAGAAAACAGAAACAAATGTTTTAAACACTTACATTAAGGTAATGTCGTGGAATTACTCAGTCTAAGAATGTGTGTACACCCGATTTGATGATCAAGATGTATGAACATGTATTACATAACTGACTGTTCTGTCATGCCATACCGTCATGTCATCGATATCATAAGAAATAAGGCTCTTTTAACACCTTAATGACATGGTGATGACGTCACGCGTGATGGTTTTGGTGGCGTAAAGCGAAGTGGTGGAGACAAGCTAGTATGTCAGGAAAAGGTTTGGCTTAATTTCTCAATATGAATAATGTGAATATAAAGGCTCGTAAATTCGAACGTGATGGTGTTCTTCACCAATACAGTTAATTAAAATATGCATCACATACCAGAGAACGTGATGGTGTTCTTCACCAACACAGTTAATTGAACTATGCATCACATATCGGAGACACTCACCAATATTGGTAATAGATAATCCCTTCACAACTAGAGTGACATTGTCTTCCATTTCAATTGTAATGACGCCAGATACTAGGAAACTGAACACTTGACTACCTATGGGCGTATATCATATCAATATATAGTGTCTGATTAAGATGGGTCAGTCGGCAATGTGTCAATTTGGCAACCCCAATAATTGTGTATTGTTTGGTAAAGTCAGTTGTAATATATACGTGTATATATTCGTTAATAAGTATAGGAATTAGATCATCAGATTGCACCGACGTCGTTAATATTAAAACTGCATCATACGGTTATATCTGAGTCCGAGTAATCATTGGTGCCGGGTTCAACTGTATTGCAATCCGGACCGGTAGCATAGTACATGTAGCATGAAAAATGTCAATATATATACTAGCTGTTGACGACATCGTCTAAATGCTACAATCAGAGAAAGATCAGAATCTTGTATGCAGAGTTTCAATCAAAACTCGACCATTTTGCCCAAGCGCGCAATACATCAACTTATCCGTCATCACCAACTGTGGTGTCCTTGGTCCTAACGCATTTGTTCACATCATCTCACAAGGAAAAATCATAGCTTTTCAGAAGTGGAACTATTTGAAGTTTAAGAGCACAGCACAGTGTGATGGTTACATTCTGGACACAGTAACTGATTCAAATAACATGGCAATACTGTCAATCAATTTTGATTACTTTACACAAAACTCCTAATTACTATTTTTGGGCAATTTATTTTATACTGTTTGAAAATGTTTCTAGCACATGAAATGAATGTACGGCAATAGGATGTTGTATTTTTGACCTTCATTTCTTTGATCCTAATGTATTATTTATTTCAACGAGAGAATGGTCTAAATGGGTTAGTATTCCAATGAACATCAGATGCAGCTGTCTGTAGAAACTGTAAAAACGACAATTTCTACAAAACTGCGAACGCAGACATTCTTAGCAACTGGCTGAATCTGATGATCTATATATACCAAATGGTTTTGATAATGAGTATTTTACTAAAGATCCTATATGTCATTAAAATTAACCACTGCTTACACAGAATAGTCAGAGCACTACTCATACAGAATAGTCAGAGCACTCCTCATACAGAATAGTCAGAGCACTACTCATACAGAATAATCAGAGCACTTCTCATACAGAATAGTCAGAGCACTCCTCATACAGAATAGTCAGACTACTCTCATACAGAATAGTCAGAGCACTACTCACACAGAATAGTCAGAGAACTACTCACACAGAATAGTCAGAGCACTCCTCATACAGAATAGTCAGAGCACTACCCATACAGAATAGTCAGAGCACTTCTGATATAGAATAGTCAGAGCACTACTCATATAGAATAGTCAGATCACTACTCATACAGAATAGTCAGAGCACTACTCATACAGAATAGTCAGAGCACTACTCACACAGAATAGTCAGAGCACTTCTCATACAGAATAGTCAGAGCACTTCTCATACAGAATAGTAAGAGCACTTCTCATACACAATAGTCAGAGCACTACTCACACAGAATAGTCAGAGCACTACTCACACAGAATAGTCAGAGCACTACTCACACAGAATAATCGGAGCACTACTCACACAGAATAGTCAGAGCACTACTCACACAGAATAGTCAGAGCACTACTCACACAGAATAGTCAGAGCACTACTCACACAGAATAGTCAGAGCACTACTCACACAGAATAGTCAGAGCACTACTCATACAGAATAGTCAGAGCACTACTCACACAGAATAGTCAGAGCACTACTCATACAGAATAGTCAGAGCACTACTCACACAGAATAGTCAGAGCACTACTCACACAGAATAGTCAGAGCACTTCTCATATAGAATAGTCAGAGCACTTCTCATACAGAATAGTCAGAGCACTACCCATACAGAATAGTCAGAGCACTACTCATACAGAATAGTCAGAGCACTACCAATACAGAATAGTCAGAGCACTTATCATATAGAATAGTCAGAGCACTTCTCATATCGATTAGTCAGAGCACTAACATACAGAATAGTCAGAGCACTTCTCATATAGAATAGTCATAGCACTTCTCATACAGAATAGTCATAGCACTTCTCATACAGAATAGTCAGAGCACTACTCATACAGAATAATCAGAGCACTACTCATACAGAATAGTCAGAGCACTACTCATACAGAATAGTCAGAGCACTTCTCATATAGAATAGTCAGAGCACTTCTCATATAGAATAGTCAGAGCACTTCTCATATAGAATAGTCAGAGCACTTCTCATATAGAATAGTCATAGCACTACTCATACAGAATAGTCAGAGCACTACTCATACAGAATAGTCAGAGCATTACTCATATAGAATAGTCAGAGCACTTCTCATATAGAATAGTCAGAGCACTTCTCATACAGAATAGTCAGAGCACTACCCATACAGAATAGTCAGAGCACTACTCATACAGAATAGTCAGAGCACTACTCACACAGAATAGTCAGAGCACTACTCACACAGAATAGTCAGAGCACTACTCATACAGAATAGTCAGAGCACTACTCACACAGAATAGTCAGAGCACTACTCATACAGAATAGTCAGAGCACTACTCACACAGAATAGTCAGAGCACTACTCACACAGAATAGTCAGAGGACTTCTCATACAGAATAGTCAGAGCACTACCCATACAGAATAGTCAGAGCACTACTCATACAGAATAGTCAGAGCACTACTCATGCAGAATAGTCAGAGCACTACTCATACAGAATAGTCAGAGCACTTCTCATACAGAATAGTCAGAGCACTACCCATACAGAATAGTCAGAGCACTACTCATACAGAATAGTCAGAGCACTACCAATACAGAATAGTCAGAGCACTTATCATATAGAATAGTCAGAGCACTTCTCATATCGATTAGTCAGAGCACTAACATACAGAATAGTCAGAGCTGTTCTCATATAGAATAGTCATAGCACTTCTCATACAGAATAGTCATAGCACTTCTCATACAGAATAGTCAGAGCACTACTCATACAGAATAATCAGAGCACTACTCATACAGAATAGTCAGAGCACTACTCATACAGAATAGTCAGAGCATTACTCATATAGAATAGTCAGAGCACTTCTCATATAGAATAGTCAGAGCACTTCTCGTATAGAATAGTCATAGCACTACTCATACAGAATAGTCAGAGCACTACTCATACAGAATAGTCAGAGCATTACTCATATAGAATAGTCAGAGCACTTCTCATATAGAATAGTCAGAGCACTTCTCATACAGAATAGTCAGAGCACTACCCATACAGAATAGTCAGAGCACTACTCATACAGAATAGTCAGAGCACTACCAATACAGAATAGTCAGAGCACTTATCATATAGAATAGTCAGAGCACTTCTCATATCGAATAGTCAGAGCACTAACATACAGAATAGTCAGAGCACTTCTCATATAGAATAGTCATAGCACTTCTCATACAGAATAGTCATAGCACTTCTCATACAGAATAGTCAGAGTACTACTCATACAGAATAATCAGAGCACTACTCATACAGAATAGTCAGAGCACTACTCATACAGAATAGTCAGAGCATTACTCATATAGAATAGTCAGAGCACTTCTCATATAGAATAGTCAGAGCACTTCTCATATAGAATAGTCATAGCACTACTCATACAGAATAGTCAGAGCACTACTCATACAGAATAGTCAGAGCATTGCTCATATAGAATAGTCAGATCACTTCTCATATAGAATAGTCAGAGCACTTCTCATATAGAATAGTCAGAGCACTTCTCATATAGAATAGTCATAGCACTACTCATACAGAATAGTCAGAGCACTACTCATACAGAATAGTTGGAGCCCTTTTCACACAGAATAATCAGAGCACTTCTCATATAGAATAATCAGAGCACTACTCATACAGAATAGTCAGAGCACTAACATACAGAATAGTCAGAGCACTACTCATATAGAATAGTCAGAGCACTACCCCTACAGAATAGTCAGAGCACTACTCATATAGAATAGTCAGAGCACTACTCATATAGAATAGTCAGAGCACTACTCATATAGAATAGTCAGAGCACTACTCATATAGAATAGTCAGAGCCCTACTCACACAGAATAGTCAGAGCACTACTCATACAGAATAGTCAGAGCATTACTCATACAGAATAGTCAGAGCACTACTCATACAGAATAATCAGAGCACTACTCATACAGAATAGTAAGACCACTTCTCATACAGAATAGTCAGAGCACTTCTCATACAGAATAGTAAGAGCACTTCTCATACAGAATTGTCAGAGCACTACCCATACAGAATAGTCAGAGCACTTCTCATACAGAATAGTCAGAGCACTACTCATACAGAATAGTCAGAGCACTTTTCATACAGAATAATCAGAGCACTAATCATACAGAATAGTCAGAGCATTTCTCATACAGAATAGTCAGAGCACTACCCATACAGAATAGTCAGAGCACTACTCATACAGAATAGTCAGAGCACTACCCATACAGAATAGTCAGAGCACTACTCATACAGAATAGTCAGAGAACTACTCATACAGAATAGTCATAGCACTAACATACAGAATAGTCAGAGCATTTCTTATACAGAATAGTCAGAGCACTACCCATACAGAATAGTCAGAGCACTACTCATACAGAATAGTCAGAGCACTACCCATACAGAATAGTCAGAGCACTACTCATACAGAATAGTCAGAGCACTACTCATACAGAATAGTCAGAGCACTACTCATACAGAATAATCAGAGCACTACCCATACAGAATAGTCAGAGGACTACTCATATAGAATAATCAGAGCACTACCCATACAGAATAGTCAGAGCACTACTCATACAGAATAGTCAGAGCACTACTCATACAGAATAGTCAGAGCACTACTCATACAGAATAGACAGAGCACTTTTCATACAGAATAGTTAGAGCACGTTATTCAGAATAATCAGAGCACTACTCATACAGAATAGTCAGAGCACTACTCATACAGAATAGTCAGAGCACTCCTCATACAGAATAGTCAGAGCACTACCCATACAGAATAGTCAGAGCACTTCTCATACAGAATAGTCAGAGCATTTCTCATACAGAATAGTCAGAGCACTACTCATACAGAATAGTTAGAGAACTACTCATACAGAATAGTCAGAGCACTTCTCATACAGAATAATCAGAGCACTACCCATACAGAATAGTCAGAGGACTGCTCATACAGAATAGTCAGAGCACTACCCCTACAGAATAGTCAGAGGACTACTCATACAGAATAGTCAGAGCACTACTCATATAGAATAGTCAAACCGCAATCACAAAGCAGACCTTTATGTACATTCGACGGTGATAAGGGACTTACTAACAATTGATCGAATTATATCGTGTCGTCAGTGAACTCTGACAAGTCATTTATACCGCGCATGTCGATTGTTTCGCTTCGATGACTGCGAATAGTCGACTACTATAATCATATAATACAGTACTACTAAGTTAGAATAGTAGACTACTGTAATTATATAATACATTACTACTAAGGTAGAATAGTTGACTACTATAATTATGTAAAACATTACTACTACGGTATAATAGTTGACTACTGTAATTATATAATACATTATCACTAAGGTAGAATAGTAGACTACTGTAATTATATAATACATAACCACTAAGGTATAATAGTTGACTACTGTAATTATTAATACATTACTACTAAGGTATAATAGTTGACTACTGTAATTATATTATACATTACTACTAAGGTAGAATAGTAGACAATTATAATTATATAATACATTACTACTAAGGTATAATAGTTGACTACTGTAATTATATTATACATTACTAATAAGGTAGAATAGTAGACAATTATAATTATATAATACATTACTACTAAGGTATAATAGTTGACAATTATAATTATATAATACATTACTACTAAGGTATAATAGTTGACAATTATAATTATATAATTCATTACTACTAAGGTATAATAGTTGACAATTATAATTATATAATACATTACTACTAAGGTAGTAGTAGACAATTATAACTATATAATACATTACCACTAAGTTAGAATAGTAGACTACTGTAATTATATAATACATTACCACTAAGGTAGAATAGTAGACAATTATAACTATATAATACATTACTACTAAGTTAGAATAGTAGACTACTGTAATTATATAATACATTACCACTAAGGTAGAATAGTAGACAATTATAACTATATAATACATTACCACGAAGGTAGAATAGTAGACTACTGTAATTATATCATACATTACATCAAAGGTATAATAGTTGACTACTATAATTATATAATACATTACCACTAAGGTAGAATAGTAGACTACTGTAATATATAATACATTATTACTAAGGTAGAATAGTAGACTACTGTAATATATAATACATTACCACTAAGGTAGAATAGTAGACTACTATAATTATATAATACATTACCACTAAGTTAGAATAGTTGACTACTGTAATTATATAATACATTACTACTAAGTTAGAATAGTAGACTACTGTAATTATATAATACATTACCACTAAGGTAGAATAGTAGACAATTATAACTATATAATACATTACCACTAAGTTAGAATAGTAGACTACTGTAATTATATAATACATTACCACTAAGTTAGAATAGTAGACTACTGTAATTATATAATACATTACTACTAAGGTAGAATAGTAGACTACTGTAAATATATAATACATTACATCTAAGGTAGAATAGTAGACTTCGATAAATATATAATACATTACCACTAAGGTAGAATAGTAGACTACTGTAATTATATCATACGTTACAAAGAATGTTGATTAATATAATACTTTGATATATTTGTATAGACAATATTCAAAATGACGTTAGATTCAGTAAAATCAGATTTACTACACTGACGTTCGTAATTTTTATTATGACATAAGCAATGTATTTCGAAAGACGAGTATTTTAGCCTGCCAGGTCATTTGACATAACCTAGTTTAGATAATATTTCAGGATGGAATCAAATTTCAATAGACCCGGTTAGATCACATTATTGACATTAAACTATGCATAATATTTGGTGTAATTAATCTGGTAATGTAATATGATAGGTGATAAGCTAGGAGATTAGAATGGAATAAACGATTTAAACACCGGTTTTGCTCACGGTATGCTACTTGATAAACGCACATCTGAAAGGTATGTTTGTTTAATTGGAAATTCAATTACAACGTCGAACTAGAGCATTTGATGATTTTTATTGATATATTTGTTTTTATTTTGAGATTAATGGTGAGCGGTAAGGGCTGCTTTATGTGCAGACCGTATTATTTTTATATATTGTCATATGTGAATAGCTGATGACAATAATCAGCAAACATTGTCTTAAAGCTGCGCTTCGTTTTAAAACCATCCACAAATGTGATGTAATTATTTAGAAATAAAAACTATTTAAATTTCAGCTGAATAGATATTGACATTACCAGGGTCGCGTCAACAAGCGATCCTCCTAAAGAATAGTTGCTAAAATGTCAGATCAACTGAGAGACCAAACGGATGTCAAGATAACAACCTCCATCATGCAAAAGAACTGGTCATTATTGAAGCAGATACGAGCTAAAGATGTCATTGACCCGATGATAGAGCAGTCCCTCATAAGCATTGAAGACAGCAGAAGTATCCTTAAGAAGGAAACAGAACTCCAGCAAGCAGAAGCTCTCCTATATTTAGTTTTTAGTAAACCACAACAACATAAATTGGATGCTTTTGTTACCATTCTTGATAAAAATGGATACGATTTTGTAGTTCAACAACTCATAAAAGGTAATATTTCTGAGCATTTCAATTTTAATTTTTATGTTATGATTTTTGCGTTGAAGTTCAATGTGGTATATTGTGTTACAGCTTAAATAGATAAACAGATTAAACACTGATAAAACATATTATTTATACATATATAACCCCCATATATGATGCTACACATGGTATTAGATATTATTAAATTATGCATAAACACAGAGTATGATGCTACACATGATATTAGATATTATAAATTATCTATAACCACCATGTATGATACTACACATGATTCATATTTCCCTTTTCCCACAGATCAAGCTGATTATGCTTCCAAAGTAAGTTATCATTCCCCTTCTCAATATAATTAACTTTAAAACATGTAAAAGAAGCAATATTCGACGAAAATGTAATATCAACATCCAATCTTTTTGTCATAATGTGTAATATGATATTCAACCAAAACATATATGAGGTTTCGTAATCTGCATTTTGATTCCATTGTCTGCTTATGTTATATCTCTATTATCAGCCAAGAACTTCTAGGCAATTGAGTGAGGATGCTCAATCCGATAGCGGGAAAACTTCTCCGCGACAAATTGGCGCCGCACTGATGGCTGAAATGCAACAGCAACAAATAGAAACTATCCGACAAGAATTCCAATTATTAAACCAGCGTCAATCAGCGGAATTAGCCAATCAGACACGAGAGTTAAAGGAGCATCATGAAAGGATCGTAAAATCAGAATTTGCTCAACTGAGGCAAACCGAGGAACAGAAAAAAAGGAATGAGGAACAAATACATAAACTTGAAACCCAGTTGAAAGCCTTGCAGAAGAAGCTAGACCAAGAACGCACTAAAATGAAAGAGAACACGACAAAATCCAATGCGGCAATTAAAGAATTGGAAAAGGAAAGAGATGATTTAAAACAAACCTTGACAAAAGTGAAACATGAAAACCTCTATCTTCGAAATCTTGTCCAGGAAGCCAGAGGTAGCCAAAGAGAGGTTAACAGGTAAATATTAATCAATTTGAAGACAGGCAGTATTTGTAAGAATTTTGTGGAATGAGAAAAAGATACATATTGCAGGTCGAATACTGCATGAATACCAATATATATGTAACAAAATAACTTCATAATAATAACTTATGTGAGACGTTAGTACAGACTAAGACATCAATACTTCTTTACATTTGACATCGTTTATATATTTTATGTTTAAATCTATATAATTAATTTTTCTTTGTTTTCATGGTAAATACTCAAATGTGATTGGTCGAAAAATTCTTTTCATTCTTCTATGAAAGAAATTCCGAGAATGGCGCGAAAAATGTGACGTCACAATACGACAATTGACGTTGCGTATTGATTTGAGAAAATGAATCCCATTTAAAACCAGTAAAATTGTACATAAAACATGTTTTAAATTAGAAAATCATTTTCAAAAATTAATCATAAGCGTTGATGTCAATTTTTTAGTTTCATCGGGGTATGAAACAAATTTTGTTTGCAAACTTCTGTAAGAATCCGCTAAGCGGATTCATACAGTTTGCAAACAAAATTTGTTTCTTACCCCGATGAACCTGAACAAAAATGACATCAATGCTTAAATATGTTTTATGTTTAAATCTTCAAAAATCAAAATTATTAGTTTTTTTGCATTTTACGCTTTAAATATAAAATATGACAAGAGGACAGTGGTCTCGTAGCACGATGGTGCAGTTAATTAATGTTAAATGAATGATATAGGCTGGTTTCTTGATTTGATGTATGTCGACACAAACATTTGTTTTATTGTTGAGAGATTCGAGTAGGTGATTACTAAATTACTAAGGTACTATTTCTCAACCCAGGTGTCTATTTTCATAGTCTCATTGCAATGTTTCATTATTCTGTGGTAATTTTTTAGAAAAGTAGGTCACAATGACCTAATTTTGCTAAGTTCAAATTCAGCATCCATTATTCATCTCAGATGTCAATTTTTATGGTCCTTTTGCAATGTTTTTGTTAAGTCTCAATTTTCGAAAAGTGGGTAACAGTGACATAATTTTGCAAATTCAGCTTCTATTACTCATCCCAGATGTCAATTTTCATGGCCCTATTGCAATGTTTCTTTGTTTTGTGGCAAGTTTTAGAAAAGTAGGTCACAGTGACCTAATTTTGCAAAATTCATGTTCAGCATCTATTACTTATCACAAATGTCATTTTACATTGTTCTGTAGAAATTTAAAAACAAATTGGTCACAGTGACCTTATTTTGTAAAAGTCAAGTTCAGCATCTATTACTCACCCAAGATATCATTTTTCATTGTTCTGTGGAATTAATACAGGTCACAGTGACATAATTTTGCAAAATGCAAGTTCAGCTTCTCTTACTCATCTCTGATGTCAATTTTCATTGACATGTGGCATTTTTTCGGAAGTAGGTCGCAGTGGCCGAATTTTGCTAAATTCAAGTTAAGCATCTATTACTTATCATAAATGTTTTCATTGTCCTATTGCAATGTTTTGAAAATAAGGTCACTGTGATCTTTATTTGCGAGGAAAAAATAAAAATGAAAAAAATAGATCCAGGATGTATAGGTTATCCCAGACGACATTTTCATTGTTATGTGGCAATTCTACGAGAAGTAGGTCACAGTGACCCATATGTTAAAAGTTCAATTTCAGTATCTATTGTTTATCACAGATGTCAATATCTCTCGAACTCACGATCTACGGCACCCAATCGCCTAGCCAGAAATACCCGCGGCTTATACCGCTGCGCCCCATCGGCGTTGTAAAAAAGTTGTCTTCCTTCGTCATTTATGTTACTATGTTATATACAATTGTAACACAATTGGCGAAGGAAGACAACTTTATGACTCGAGCCCTGACCGGCCCTCGAACTCATGATATACGGCACTCAAACGTCTAGCCAGAAATACCCGCAGCTTATACCACTGCGCCACATCGGCGTTCTTAAAAAAAGAACTTTCAATGGCGCAGTGATGCTCGGCCCGATACCCTGACATGTTCATAGTGATAAGTCGTCTATTAGATGATATGAATACCTGGATGGCAGTGTATTTACATACAATCATGGATGCGAATTGTACACATATAGATATTCATCGGGTACAGCTACGATAGGAAATTCAAATCTTGACCTTCACCAACACATAATATTTTATACATATTCTCTCATTTTCAACAATCAGAAGTCTGCAATGAAGTATGTAACTGTAGGTTATCATGTTTGATAATTTTTCTTATTTTATTGATCACGTCCAATCAGAGCTAATCAGTTGCAAATACATCACGATAGATTTATGATAGTGTATGTTTTATTGATCACGATCGAAGTTTATGTGTATGTTTTATTGACCACGATCAAAGTTTATGATAGTGTTTGTTTTATTGACCATGATCAAAGTTTATGATAGTGTATGTTTTATTTTACAGACTGGATGGATCAGCAGGGAATAAGAAGCGGTAATGCTATTAAGGAAGAGGAATATCAGTCTACCCACTGGTTGTTTGTAACGTGTCAGACTTATCTACCGAACACATCAAAACTACTGAGATTTTTTTTCTTGTTTAATTGTCTTGATCTTGTAGTTATTGTTAAATTATTCAGGACAGACTGATAAATAGAGGATGTGAAATGTGTTTTTCAGTAATTGAATATTCATTTTGTCTCAAGATATGCAAAATAAAAATTCTGCTTTTCTCAGTTATTCTTCTAGTCAGTTTGGTTAATGTGCGTCATAACACGATCGGTAAAATCATTGACACATTTCCACTATCATATTACTATCGGGAAAACTGTGACACATTTCCACTATCATAACACTATCGGGAAAACTGTGACACATTTCCACTATCATATTACTATCGGGAAAACTGTGACACATTTCCACTATCATAACACTATCGGGAAAACTGTGACACATTTCCACTATCATATTACTATCGGGAAAACTGTGACACATTTCCACTATCATAACACTATCGGGAATACTGTGACACATTTCCACTATCATATTACTATCGGGAAAACTGTGACACATTTCCACTATCATATTACTATCGGGAAAACTGTGACACATTTCCACTATTATATTACTATCGGGAAAACTGTGACACATTTCCACTATCATATTACTATCGGGAAAACTGTGACACATTTCCACTATCATATTACTATCGGGAAAACTGTGACACATTTCCACTATCATATTACTATCGGGAAAACTGTGACACATTTCCACTATCATATTACTATCGGGAAAACTGTGACACATTTCCACTATTATATTACTATCGGGAAAACTGTGACACATTTCCACTATCATATTACTATCGGGAAAACTGTGACACATTTCCACTATCATATTACTATCGGGAAAACTGTGACACATTTCCACTATTATATTACTATCGGGAAAACTGTGACACATTTCCACTATCATATTACTATCGGGAAAACTGTGACACATTTCCACTATCATATTACTATCGGGAAAACTGTGACACATTTCCACTATCAAAGCATCATCGGGAAAACTGTGACACATTTCCACTATCATACCACTATCGGGAAAACTGTGACACATTTCCACTATCAAAGAACCATCAGGAAAACTGTGACACATTTTCACTATCGGAACACTATCTGAAAACTGTGACACAATTCCACTATCATAACACTATCTGAAAACTGTGACACAATTCCACTATCATAACACTATCTGTAAAACTGTGACACATTTCCAATCTTATAACAAAATCGTGAAAACTGTGACACAATTAAAAATTACTTTCAAAACATTATCTGGAAAACGGACATAATTCCACGATCATAACACTATCTGAAAACTGTGACATAATTCCACTTTCATAACACTATCTGAAAACTGTGACATAATTCCACTATCATAACACTATCTGAAAACTGTGACATAATTCCACTATTATAACACTGCCTGCAAACTGTGCCACAATTCCGCTATCATAACAATATCTGGAAAAAAAGACTTTTCACTATTATTTGATGACATCAAAATCGACCTAATACGTTACAAGCACAGATAATTAGTGTATTAACTGAGGTCAGTACAATGAAGTTAATCCGAACCTACCCGGGAAGGTGATGCTGGCTCAGATATTCCAGTCACTGATGTAACAACCAGATAATATATAGTTTCACTCTCGAGTCATTACAAAACGATCAGACGTGTTATTTCCATGTCAGAAATGAAAATGAAATGATGTCAGGCTATGGATCTAGGACTCGTCAGTGATGTTAGGGACATCACACATCTATTTCGTCGTTCTAGGAATCGTCAGTGATGTTAGGGACATCACATAGCTATTTCGTCGTTTAGGACTCGTCGGTGATGTTAGGGACATCACACAGCTATTTCGTCGTTCTAGGACTCGTCAGTGATGTTAGGGAAATCACACAGCTATTTCGTCGTTCTAGGACTCGTCAGTGATGTTAGGGACATCACACATCTATTTCGTTGTTCTAGGACTCGTCAGTGATGTTAGGGACATCACACATCTATTTCGTCGTTCTAGGACTCGTCAGTGATATTAGGGACATCACACAACTATTTCGTCGTTTAGGACTCGTCAGTGATATTAGGGACATCACACAACTATTTCGTCGTTTAGGACTCGTCAGTGATGTAAGGGACATCACACAGCTATTTCGTTGGTTAGGACTCGTCGGTTATGTAAGGGACACCACACAGCTATTTCGTTGGTTAGGACTCGTCGGTGATGTAAGGGACATCACACAGCTATTTCGTCGTTCTAGGACTCGTCAGTGATGTTAAGGACATCGCATAGCTATTTCGTCGTTCTATGACTCGTCAGTGATGTTAGGGACATCACACAGCTATTTGGTCGTTCTATGACTCGTCAGTGATGTTAGGGACAGCACACAACTATTTCCACGTTCTATGACTTGTCAGTGATGTTAGGGACACCACACAGCTATTTCGTTGGTTAGGACTCGTCGGTGATGTTAGGGACATCACACAACTATTTCCACGTTCTATGACTCGTCAGTGATGTTAGGGACATCACACAGCTATTTCGTCGTTCTAGGACTCGTCAGTGATGTTTGGGCATCACACAGCTATTTCCACGTTCTATGACTCGTCAGTAATGTTAGGGACATCACACAGCTATTTCGTCGTTCTAGGACTCGTCAGTGATGTTAGTGACTTCACATAGCTATTTCGTCATTCTAGGACTCGTCAGTGATGTTAGGGACATCACATAGCTATTTCGTCGTTCTATGACCAGTCAGTGATGTTAGGGACATCACACAGCTATTTGGTCGTTCTATGACTCGTCAGTGATGTTAGGGACATAACATAGCTATTTCGTCGTTCTATGACCAGTCAGTGATGTTAGGGACATCACACAGCTATTTCGTCGTTCTAGGACTCGTCAGTGATGTTAGTGACTTCACATAGCTATTTCGTCGTTCTATGACCAGTCAGTGATGTTAGGGACATAACACAGCTATTTCGTCATTCTAGGACTCGTCAGTGATGTTAGGGACATCACATAGTTATATCGTCATTCTAGGACTCGTCAGTGATGTTAGGGACATCACATAGCTATTTCGTCGTTCTATGACCAGTCAGTGATGTTAGGGACATCACACAGCTATTTGGTCGTTCTATGACTCGTCAGTGATGTTAGGGACATCACACAGCTATTTCGTCATTCTAAGACTCGGTTCATCATCACCTATACATCATTGGCTTACCTACTTACTTCATCATGTCAGAATTTTGCGACGAAACATTGGCTCTGTGGGTGGTATATTGAATCCTTTTAACATCGATAACAATTCTAAGTTGTTATGTATTAGAGAGTTTCGTTAAAGCGGCTATACATGTATAAATCACTGTAGGAAAATATTATCAGATCGGCGTTATATTTTAAAAAGATATTTCCTACAACTAAGAGAGTGTCCCTTAATTACAAAAATTAAAAGTATTTAGTAAATTCCCAAGTCAGTGATTACTGTATAGACTCGTGTATCGCTATATCTGTAGCTCATGTCACTATGTACAAGAAGAAATCATCGTTTAACTAGTAACAATTCTAAAGTTATAGTCGATTTAGCGAACACAATGTGACCATTATCAATATATCAATAGGTCAGCCGACATTGTGTTAATTTGGCAACATTAGTAATTAATACTCATTGTTTTGTAAAGTCAGCTCTAAGGTCTAACTTGAGGGGCCCAGTTTGTGTGTTAAATAACCCAGTTCCGTGTACTGTTGTAGAGGGAAAATGGACGCCCTGAAATACAGTATACAACGTATTACTTCTAATATAGATAAATACTATATAAAATACATGGACAGTAGAGACAAATTCGTATGCCTAGATTATAATATTTACTAACTTATCATCGTATACGCTCATAATACCTACGACTTATCTATCTGAAAATACCCTCCACATTCAGGCGAAGTTACTGTGTAAAATTGCCAAACCTGAATAGCGTATCAACCCACCGATCTGCTCTCTACCGAAATTACAACCCCGAATTATATCTAACACTACGAAACTATACCCCCTCCCCCTTTCATATCTATATATTATGTCTATATATATTTAACAATAAAAAACAATTAAAGGACCAATCATTTCAAAGGATTCACACACACACACACACACGGGGGGCAATGATCAAAACAGTAGAAGCTATGAACAGGTATGCGAAGACAATAATATTGAGCACTCGGAGACAAACGACCAGCCTGCTGTCAGTACCAGGCATTTAACCTTCGTGGGATTCAAACTCTCGACCCAGAGGTGAAGGGTTAGTGAAAAAATGAGGGGACACTGTAACTACTCGGCCACCGCGGACCCACAACGTTTGAAATGCATTTCAACCAATATAGAGTGGTATGCTATTGTCCTTATGTATCATACATCAGATAAAAATTCAGAATGACTATGCATTTTGTAGAACAGTTTGATAGGTTAGAAGGGAATAATTAGCAATATAAGATGATGTAATTTATAAAAAGTACTAGCATTTCTATTAAAGGCATTGTCCAATAAAAATGTCTCCTGCTATCGATACCAGGAGGTCTTTTATGAGCTATTGTCTTTATACTGCACTGACCTAATTAATCAAGGCCATTTAACATACTGGGGATTCACCTCACACTCATGTGTGACGACCTTTCGTAGAGAAGTGTACGACCAAGTTTCTGACCAAGTTTCTGACTGAGTATATACAAGAGTGATGTTCAGTTGTCTGTGTGACGTTCCTACCAGTCTATCAAATCAGGTCTGAAAAGACTTTGAGCCACTACGATCAATCTTCCACTGTTGATACTAAAATGATTTGAAAAGCCATCGCATATCATTATGAATATCATAAAACACAGAGTCCAAACTACTACAGTGTCAACACACGCTCAATAAGGAACCGATGTGACTCCGCTATCAAATGGCCGCTATCTAGCCAATCAATCTTGATTAAGGAATACTATTTAAATAGAGCTGGTTACGATCTAATTGTTGGGATTGAATTAGGCATAATATATCCGTGTAATTAATCTACATTTGAAGTATCATAGTTTATACGCAAGTATATAATTTGAACGAAGGAAGCCATTTGAAAGCCAGCTTAGTACATGAAATGCTACATAACAAGTTAGAAGTAACAAAAAGGTACGTTTGTAATTAGTAAGTAATAACTTTATATAAATGTCAAACTGAATAATGCATTTGAAGACTGATTCGTTATCACTTTGATATTCTTATCGTGTGTGATAGAAAGTAATAACATATTATTTAGATACATAACATGTTACTATTATAAATTGATATCTGTATTTCGATATTGTCAATATATAAACAAATTGCAAATATTGTAACCATTAATGATTATACATTTTAGCTATTAGAAGGATTGTACGACAGACACTTACAGGTTTAGAAACCTTACTAAACTGGCTCCAAGTTCTAACCAAAGACATTTCGAAGAACAAAGGCCAAAATGTCGAGTCAGCTGAAAGCTCAGACGGATATCAAAATTACAACGTCCGCCATGCAGAGGAACTGGAAGTTGTTGAAACAGATTCACGTGAATGACATCCTTGACACGATGATAGAAGAATCTCTGATAACCATTGATGCCAGCAGAAATGTATTAGGGAAGGAAACAGAGAGCCAGCAAGCGGAAGCACTCCTTTATCTAGTATTTCGTAAATCACAGCCTTACCTGGACGCTTTTATGGCGATTCTTGCTGGCAATGGATACGATTTTATCGTCCAAAAACTTCAGGAAGGTAATGTTAACACTTTTTACTGTTTTTAATTTTGATGTTTCAAATGTGTCGTTTATTCAGCAATGTTTAATATTCATATATGTGTATATATCCAAAAATATAATATGGATATTCAAGATTCATAAACAACGGATTTAAAAATATTGTTTACTTTGTTGAGTCTTATTGCAGCGTATTTTTGAAGATGTCTTCGTAAAACTGCAACTATTGCATAAACAGGGCGTATTACATGAGTGACTATGTAATATGGAACCGTTAGGCTGATATCATATAATATTATTAACGAGTTTAATTAATTATATATTATACAGCCACATGTGTAAGATTTTGTTAATCACAAAACTTGTATTTATCATATATGCGACGTCATATATTCATTATGATGTCATAAACTATTTATGGGTAGAACATACCATTAATGTGATAAATGCGGTTCTTGGTGCATAAAAATATATTTCAATGCTATGCATATCAAACCTGTCTCCTTTATTCTACAGATCAGGCTGCTGAAGCTTCAAACGTAAGTTACATTTATACATAAAATAGTCTTTTAATAATCATATTAGGTAAAATTCGGTTAATTATTGATATGATCAATACTTTGACTTTTTAAGATTTTCATTTGAGAATAAATGGGTTAACTTTCATTGTTTTCATTGCCTTTATCAGGATTAATGATGTTTTTATTGATCACTTTTTGTAACAGTTATTGGATTCAACATTGGATGACCGTCGACCTAAAACATCCGGGCATCCATTGCGAAGGAGTGATAGTGGGCCTTTTTCTGTCCAACGACAGCTTAGTGATGCCGTTCAATCCGACAAAGAAAACTCTACCAGAAAACAAATCATAGACGAATTGAAAAATGAACTGCAACAACAACAAATGGAATTGATGCAAAAACAATTCGAATTATTTAAACAGCATCAGTCAGAGGTGACAGGAAGGCAAACGCTGGAATTGCGAAAGCACAATACAGATATCATTAAAGCAGAGTTTTCTAAACTGAAACAAAGCGAAGATCAGCAGAAGGAAAACGAAGCCAAAATAGAAAGGTTGGAAACACAGCTTAAAGCCTTACAGAGCAAGCTTGAACAGGAACGCACTAAAACAAAGAAAGAAACAAAAAACTTGAATGATAAAATCATAGAGCTTCAAAGGCAGAGAGATGAATTGAAAGTGGAGTTAACACGGGCAAAAAGAGAATACACCGACTCACTGAAAAAAGTCAAACAAGAGAATTTGTATCTTCGAAACCAAATAAGGCATGACAAAAGTAGCCAAAACCGAGATAACAGGTAAATTTAAGATTATTTATGCTAGAATCTTGAACCCAACACTGCAGTTAATCTGATAAAATTTATTTACCACGTAATTTGTAAACTTATTTATTTTTCACACGTTTGTCTTTTCAGTAATCAGAAGATAATAAAAAATCCGTAAGTAATAGAACATTTTTTCTTAATCTCAATTTGTATCTTGTTAATTCAAACAAATATCAGTGGTTATCATGTTGTATGAGAGAATGATCAGAGACTTAAACATGTTACGTATTACGTTATAGTAAAACGGACCAGTTGATCAAGCTATTATAACGCATATCAATGTGGTGTTTAAATTGGAACTAATTTCTTAACTTTTTAAATTGAAGAAACACTCACTCCTGTATTTGTGAAACATGTATTTCTTCAACTTGCTTTATGTGTAAAGCTTCCATACTTTTCTTACAGATTCACCACCCCTTTGAACCCAAAGTAAGTAGAAAAGATTTTGAGACTTTGTTTGGAGTTGGACTTTTAATAAATCAAAATCACTTTTGTTTTTCAAGAGAAACGCCCATTTCACAAAAGAAAATAATTTGAATATGCTGTCAACGTATTTATATTAAGAATATCTGACATCATAACAACGATGTTTTATTTAAAATTTACAGGTTGGCCCAAGCACTGGAGGATGTACGAAATAGGAGAAGGTGAATCGTAGGTTCCGAGATCAACATCATCTATACACATTGTACAATAGTTATCATTAAGTTATTAAAACACAAGGATCTTATACCACACAACAAAATTATATTTTACCACTGGTTTTTCTGTAGATAGCTAACATTCGTAATCAGGAATGTGATGTCTTAATTAGGTTTCAGTTTTGTTGTTCCGTTTGTTCAATTGATAGCTTGATGTTTTACTTACTAGTAATATCGTTGGAAAGTATAGTGTTATAAGAATGAAATATAAGAGATGACTGACAAATATGGACAATGGTGCAAGAAGAAAGATCATTCTGCTTTCAAAGAATGAATGTCATTGGAATTATGATTACAAGTTCCACAGCATTATATGTGACGTTGTTTTCTATTAAACAATGTAGTTTTCATTACAGACCATACATGGATTAAATACACTGTGAACTGTTGTTTGAAGTCGCTGGCGTGCTGGTCGTCGGTGAAGCGTACCTGTACTAGGGGAGACAACTTTGATAGACCATTATGTAAACAAATTGTCGACTGAAGAAATTTTGCGGCAGTTATGAGTCTTACTTTAATAAAATTGCCTTTTTGTTCATGCTTTATTTTATTTAAGGTATAAGCTTTCACATATCAAGTAAATATTACAGACCGCCAAAGATTATTGGATATTACAAATAGTATATATTAAAGCTACCTTACAACACTTCCTATCTACATAAATATCCCAACGTACGTTTGCTTTCATAAGCGCTTCTTAAGAGTCAATGAAGTACACTTTTTTTATTTAGTTTAACAACGTAGTGGGTTTCTACAAAATGTATCGCATTTCAATGTTTATCCTCCGTGTTCAATTGCGTAGGTCATTTAAAAGCACATAAAGGTCATCGTGTATTCTATCAATAACCTGCCATTTCAGAAATATCATTAAAGCTATCGGTGCCAGTAAAAAAGCGCCCATTTGAAATTTTGACACGGGATATCTCAGAAACAATTTTTAAATACTGAAACTATATTGGTGTTCAGATCTCAGTTGGAATCTTTTTAACTTAACTGTCAGCTTTAATAAACGTCACCGTCGAATGGGGCTAGATGATATTAGGAGAATTTAATGGACCGGGGATTACTTGTACGACACTTACATTTGTACTGTGATGTACTAGTATAGCAAATATACATTATGTACTGTGGCTTACTTGTATAACACATATACATTATGTACTGTGGCTTACTTGTATAACACATATACATTATGTACTGTGACTTACTTCTATAACACATATACATTATGTACTGTGACTTACTTGTATAACACATATACATTATGTACTGTGGCTTACTTCTATAACACATATACATTATGTACTGTGGCTTACTTGTATAACACATATACATTATGTACTGTGGCTTACTTCTATAACACATATACATTATGTACTGTGACACACTTGTATAACACATATACATTATGTACTGTGGCTTACTTGTATAACACATATACATTATGTACTGTGACTCACTTGTATAACACATATACATTATGTACTGTGACTCACTTGTATAACACATATACATTATGTACTGTGACTTACTTGTATAACACATATACATTATGTACTGTGGCTTACTTGTATAACACATATACATTATGTACTGTGGCTTACTTGTATAACACATATACATTATGTACTGTGACTCACTTGTATAACACATATAAATTATGTACTGTGACTTACTTGTTTAACACATATAGATTATGTACTGTGGCCTACTTCTATAACACATATAGATTATGTACTGTGGCCTACTTCTATAACACATATACATTATGTACTGTGACTCACTTGTATAACACATATACATTATGTACTGTGGCCTACTTCTATAACACACATACATTATGTACTGTGACTCACTTGTATAACACATATACATTATGTACTGTGGCCTACTTCTATAACACACATACATTATGTACTGTGACTTACTTGTATAACACATATACATTATGTACTGTGGCTTACTTGTATAACACATATACATTATGCACTGTGGCTTACTTGTATAACACATATACATTATGCACTGTGGCTTACTTGTATAACACACATACAGTGTGTACTGTGGCTTAACCTTGTATAACACATATACATTATGTAGTGTGCTTACTTGTATAACACACATACAGTGTGTACTGTGGCTTAACCTTGTATAACACATATACATTATGCACTGTGGCTTACTTGTATAACACATATACATTATGTACTGTGGCTTAACCTTGTATAACACATATACATTATGTACTGTGGCTCACTTGTATAACACACATACAGTGTGTACTGTGGCTTAACCTTGTATAACACATATACATTATGTACTGTGGCTTACTTGTATAACACACATACAGTGTGTACTGTGGCTTAACCTTGTATAACACATATACATTATGTACTGTGGCTTAACCTTGTATAACACATATACATTATGTACTGTGGCTCACTTGTATAACACACATACAGTGTGTACTGTGGCTTAACCTTGTATAACACATATACATTATGTACTGTGGCTTACTTGTATAACACATATACATTATGCACTGTGGCTTACTTGTATAACACACATACATTATGTAGTGTGCTTACTTGTATAACACACATACAGTGTGTACTGTGGCTTAACCTTGTATAACACATATACATTATGTACTGTGGCTTAACCTTGTATAACACATATACATTATGTACTGTGGCCTACTTCTATAACACATATACATTATGTACTGTGGCTCACTTGTATAACACATATACATTATGTACTGTGGCTTACTTGTATAACACATATACATTATGTACTGTGGCTCACTTGTATAACACATATACATTATGTACTGTGGCTCACTTGTATAACACATATACATTATGTAGTGTGCTTACTTGTATAACACACATACAGTGTGTACTGTGGCTTAACCTTGTATAACACATATACATTATGTACTGTGGCTTAACCTTGTATAACACATATACATTATGTACTGTGGCCTACTTCTATAACACATATACATTATGTACTGTGGCTCACTTGTATAACACATATACATTATGTACTGTGGCTTACTTGTATAACACATATACATTATGTACTGTGGCTCACTTGTATAACACACATACATTATGTACTGTGACTTACTTGTATAACACATATACATTATGTACTGTGGCTTACTTGTATAACACATATACATTATGCACTGTGGCTTACTTGTATAACACATATACATTATGCACTGTGGCTTACTTGTATAACACACATACAGTGTGTACTGTGGCTTAACCTTGTATAACACATATACATTATGTAGTGTGCTTACTTGTATAACACACATACAGTGTGTACTGTGGCATAACCTTGTATAACACATATACATTATGCACTGTGGCTTACTTGTATAACACATATACATTATGTACTGTGGCTTAACCTTGTATAACACATATACATTATGTACTGTGGCTCACTTGTATAACACACATACAGTGTGTACTGTGGCTTAACCTTGTATAACACATATACATTATGTACTGTGGCTTACTTGTATAACACACATACAGTGTGTACTGTGGCTTAACCTTGTATAACACATATACATTATGTACTGTGGCTTAACCTTGTATAACACATATACATTATGTACTGTGGCTCACTTGTATAACACACATACAGTGTGTACTGTGGCTTAACCTTGTATAACACATATACATTATGTACTGTGGCTTACTTGTATAACACATATACATTATGTACTGTGGCCTACTTCTATAACACATATACATTATGTACTGTGGCTCACTTGTATAACACATATACATTATGTACTGTGGCTTACTTGTATAACACATATACATTATGTACTGTGGCTCACTTGTATAACACATATACATTATGTACTGTGGCTCACTTGTATAACACATATACATTATGTAGTGTGCTTACTTGTATAACACACATACAGTGTGTACTGTGGCTTAACCTTGTATAACACATATACATTATGTACTGTGGCTTAACCTTGTATAACACATATACATTATGTACTGTGGCCTACTTCTATAACACATATACATTATGTACTGTGGCTCACTTGTATAACACATATACATTATGTACTGTGGCTTACTTGTATAACACATATACATTATGTACTGTGGCTCACTTGTATAACACATATACATTATGTACTGTGGCTCACTTGTATAACACATATACATTATGTACTGTGGCCTACTTCTATAACACATATACATTATGTACTGTGGCTCACTTGTATAACACATATACATTATGTACTGTGGCCTACTTCTATAACACATATACATTATGTACTGTGGCTTAACCTTGTATAACACATATACATTATGTACTGTGGCTTAACCTTGTATAACACATATACATTATGTACTGTGGCCTACTTCTATAACACATATACATTATGTACTGTGGCCTACTTGTATAACACATATACATTATGTACTGTGGCCTACTTGTATAACACATATACATTATGTACTGTGGCTTACTTGTATAACACATATACATTATGTACTGTGGCTTAACCTTGTAT
Organism: Pecten maximus; assembly: GCF_902652985.1. Taxonomy (NCBI): domain Eukaryota; kingdom Metazoa; phylum Mollusca; class Bivalvia; order Pectinida; family Pectinidae; genus Pecten; species Pecten maximus. The sequence continues at coordinate 5,591,674 of NC_047021.1, forward strand.
AACACACATACATTATGTACTGTGGCTTAACCTTGTATAACACACATACATTATGTACTGTGACTCACTTGTATAACACATACATTATGTACTGTGGCTTACTTGTATAACACATATACATTATGCACTGTGGCTTACTTGTATAACACATATACATTATGTAGTGTGGCTTAACCTTGTATAACACATATACAGTGTGTACTGTGGCTTACTTGTATAACACATATACATTATGTACTGTGGCCTACTTCTATAACACATATACATTATGTACTGTGGCTTAACCTTGTATAACACATATACAGTGTGTACTGTGGCTCACTTGTATAACACATATACATTATGTACTGTGGTTTACTTGTATAACACATATACATTATGTACTGTGGCTTAACCTTGTATAACACATATATATTATGTACTGTGGCTTACTTCAATAACACATATACATTATGTAGTGTGCCTACTTGTATAACACACATACAGTGTGTACTGTGGCTTACTTGTATAACACATATACATTATGTACTGTGGCCTACTTCTATAACACATATACATTATGTACTGTGGCTTACTTGTATAACACATATACATTATGTAGTGTGGCTTAACCTTGCATAACACATATACACTATGTACTGTGGCTTACTTGTATAACACACATACAGTGTGTACTGTGGCTTAACCTTGTATAACACATATACATTATGTAGTGTGCTTACTTGTATAACACACATACATTATGTAGTGTGCTTACTTGTATAACACACATACAGTGTGTACTGTGGCTTAACCTTGTATAACACATATACATTATGTAGTGTGCTTACTTGTATACCACACATACAGTGTGTACTGTGGCTTAACCTTGTATAACACATATACATTATGTAGTGTGCTTACTTGTATAACACATATACATTATGTAGTGTGCTTACTTGTATAACACTCATACAGTGTGTACTGTGGCTTACCCTTGTATAACACACATACATTATGCAGTGTGCTTACTTGTATAACACACATACAGTGTGTACTGTGGCTTAACCTTGTATAACACATATACATTATGTAGTGTGCTTACTTGTATAACACACATACAGTGTGTACTGTGGCTTACTTGTATAACACACATACAGTGTGTACTGTGGCTTACTTGTATAACACACATACAGTGTGTACTGTGGCTTACTTGTATAACACACATACAGTGTGTACTGCGGCTTACTTGTATAACACACATACAGTGTGTACTGTGGCTTAACCTTGTATAACACATATACATTATGTAGTGTGCTTACTTGTATAACACACATACAGTGTGTACTGTGGGTCACTTGTATAACACATTTACATTATGTACTGTGGCCTACTTGTATAACACATATAAATTATGTACTGTGGTCTAGTTCTATAACACATATAGATTATGTACTGTGGCCTACTTCTATAACACATACAGATTATGTACTGTGGCCTACTTCTATAACACATATAGATTATGTACTGTGGCCTACTTCTATAACACATATACATTATGTATTGTGGCTTACTTCTATAACACATATAGATTATGTATTGTGGCCTACTTCTATAACACATATACATTATGTATTGTGGCTTACTTCTATAACACATATAGATTATGTACTGTGGCTTACTTGTATAACACATATACATTATGTACTGTGGCCTACTTCTATAACACATATAGATTATGTACTGTGGCCTACTTCTATAACACATATAGATTATGTACTGTGGCCTACTTCTATAACACATATACATTATGTACTGTGGCCTACTTCTATAACACATATACATTATGTACTGTGGCTTACTTCTATAACACATATACATTATGTACTGTGGCCTACTTGTATAACAGACATACATTATGTACTGTGGCTCACTTGTATAACAGATACGTTATGTACTGTGGCTTACTTGTATAACACATAGATTATGTACTGTGGCTTACTTGTATAACACATAGATTATGTACTGTGGCTTACTTGTATAACACATAGATTATGTACTGTGGCTTACTTCTATAACACATAGATTATGTACTGTGGCTTACTTGTATAACACATAGATTATGTACTGTGGCTTACTTCTATAACACATAGATTATGTACTGTGGCTTACTTGTATAACACATAGATTATGTATTGTGGCCTACTTCTATAACACATATACATTATGTACTGTGGCCTACTTCTATAACACATATACATTATGTATTGTGGCTTACTTCTATAACACATATAGATTATGTACTGTGGCCTACTTCTATAACACATATACATTATGTACTGTGGCTTACTTCTATAACACATATACATTATGTATTGTGGCTTACTTCTATAAAACAAACTTTAAAGATCAATACCTCGAATGGCTCGATGATCTATCGCAGTGGTTATTTTTCGAATGTCATTTCTTAAGTTATGTAATTAACAAACCTCGGGAAATATGGAACTTTAGGAAAATATATCGCGCATGCAAATGCGGTAGTGTTAAGGAGCCGAAGGGTTCATGGTTGTTATATCAACTTCTACCAATAATATTACTCTTACTGAATCTTATTGTATTTTCTAGCAATATCTACATGTCATGCGATTGTATCTGTATTCTCTGTTTCGAAATTTACTCGAAAATTTGGCATTTGGCGTAAAAACTTAAGATATTGCAGCAACAGTTTCTTAGGGGCTAGTGTTAAAAGAATGGCCGCTAGTTGGTCAATAATTTATGGATAAAAACTGCTAGGAGCAGATGCTAAAAACCATGTTCAGACCTGGTGATAAGAGTTTTATTAGGGGCTGGTAAAATCTCTGTGCAGACTGAGTGGTAAAAGTTAACTTAAATCCATACATTCCATATCTATATATATACACACAACCTAATTCTCTATCAGTATCGATCGATTGAGAAATACCTGGAATTGCACTTCCTCAATAACGACTATACCGTTGTGTGGTGTAACCAATACAGAAGAGCTAAAGACGACGACATACCTAGTCGGTATAATCAGAACCAACCGAGTTTACCGGGTCCTGATTTAGTATTGATACATTCATGTTTGATGCCAATATCAACAACTACCTGGTAAGTTTCAAATCGGTTATAAAAACCTATTTCATCTTACTTATGATGCTCACACTTCCCTGTCCGTTTAATTCAAATCGAGTATAACAATCTATTGTATCTGACATAGATACTCTCATTTCTCTGTCTATATAGTTAAATAAAACTCCGATTTCCAAGTCAATATAAGTGAATTGCGATATTTCATCTAATACATTTTGATGTAAAATGGATTTTGTCAAACATATTTAAATTAACTGTGTATATCCGTTTCACTTCAGTATTTTCTCGTTATATTTCTTCCTTCTAGAATTGATCTGTGTCGAGTCATAATATAAATGTCTGATTGTCATTATATATATTTATAGTCATAACTTTAAACTAGACAACCATCTGGAAGTACAATAAAGTATAATGGATTGTGTATGACTTGATAAGAAATTTGTAGGTGTGTTTTGAAAATCATCGATCGCAAAGTGAAGTAGCGTATCGAATTTTATTTGAAAGTTATAATCGAGCTATTATTAATACAAACAAAATGCTATATCAGAATACTGTCTAATTCTCTGAACCGTAAAATGTCACGTGGACCTCGTTATTTATTTTTACGTACAGTATATGAAGACAACATAGCATGCTTTCTAGAGTTAAGAGTCTGAAGGTTTAGTTAACTTTAACGTCACAAACATACAGCATGATAACAGTGCTGTAAAGCTTTTCCTGTGGCTAGCAATGGTATGAAAGTCAACAAGTATTACAGTACACGCAATCACAATTGATGCAAATGAAATAAGAAATCCTAAAAAAGAAGACAAACCATTTTTTGGAGAACAACAACATATTATGTGACCAACAACACGGATTTAGACCCTCCAGATCCTGTGAAACATCGAACTCTCATCAAACAACATTAACAAACAGACAGACATCGATCATCATTATGGACTTTGCAGCCCTCATCACACACTAAAAACATGCGTTTGTACCCCAAAAACAAACAAAATAACACAACAATAATCACTGTAAATAACGTCTTTTCATGCTTCTGCGTTAAGACATAATCATCAGTAATGGAGGAGCCCCTGTAACTCAAAGGTATATCAGATTATTAGCATCCGTCACTGACCACGATGACAGTGATGTAATCAATGTCTTAAAACTGATTGATTTTTTTCAGCTGATAAAAGGTAACAACAAGTGTTGAGGACAGACAATCCTGTAAGTCGCAACCATCGAAATATCGACTCAACGTTAAAACGAAATGGATATAAAAGTTACAACATATGTCTTACAAAAGAACTGGTCATTGTTGAAGCAGATACGAGTCAAAGACATAATTGACCCAATGATAGAACAGTCCCTTATAAACATTAGTGACAGCAAAAGTATACAGAAAAGGGAGACGGAAGACCAGCAAGCAGAAGCTCTCCTTTATATACTTTTTTCTAAACCACAAGAATACCTTGACTCTTTCATAGCCATTCTTACTGAAAATGGATACAATTATATAGTTCAAATACTTCGTAAAGGTAAGATTTCTCATACATTTTAAGTTAAATCATTTGTTAATTCTTACATGAATTTTTGTGTGAAGTCAATTTCAATTTCAACAAAATTTTATTGACTTTCAATATGTCCAAAAATTGACAACAGGCTACGTCTATTTAAGTCCTTTCCAAATTATTAAAATCAAATTAATATTTACATGCGTTATTCTGAACAAGAGAAACTGAAACAAGAGGTAGAACTCAAATTAATTTGAGCATTATAGAAATTCATTAAATCAATTCTCATCATACCATTAAGGCAGATTTACTGATGAGATGCTACGTTCGGATTCTGTGGGAAACAGGTCATACAGTTCCTATGTATAAACACATCGACCATCTACCCAACAGAGATGCAAGACAGTTCATCAGCATAAATATAAAAGCAATAGATAAATCATCATTGTAATGTAGTAAAAAAAAAAAAAAAACACAAAAACACAAAAATTAAAACCCACATTGTTGTCACATAGCAATATACACCGAGCCCCGTCCATCAAATAATTAAAATCAATGTTAATTATAATTTACATCATGATACATGATAACTTTATTGTTTCACTCAAGCAGTTGTCAGGGTGTTATTTTATATTTATTACTTGGTGATTTCATGTATCAAAGAAAAGTACATGTAGTGCTGTGGCGATAATTCTGTAGTTGTGTGATAGGCGGGTATAAATGTTGTATTAGAGGGGTAGCCGAAAAAGTAATAGTCTTCACAATGTAAGAATAAATGCGCACAAAAAAAATCCAAATATCTTATAATTATCCATTACAAATACTACTTTGGGAGACTGTGTGACACATCGATACTTAATTCACAAATATAAACATGATGTACAAAGGAATAAATACAATTCGTGGGCGGCATGACTGGAAACTGGATGGGCAAGGAAGACAATTAAATATCAGGCTATATAGACAATACAACAAAATAACAACTAAACATACCTTTTACAAGGCTATGGCATAAGGCCGGATCATCGTTAAATATGTTAAAATAGTTGTGAAGTCAAATAAGAAATTAGAATATTGCGCATCTGCCAGGTATACAAGGCAATCGTCTAATCGTTAATTTGTTTCCATGGTTTAAACTGCCATTATAGGTTTTCTTCATCAATTCTTGACAACATAGATGTTATAATCCATGATATGAATAACATAAACATCTACCCAGTAACTATGTAGGCATTTATTTAGGCTTACTGAGGTCTTTGGTTTATTGGTTTGGTTTATTTTGTTTAACGTCCTATTAACAGCTAAGGTTACTAAAGTATTTAAGGACGGCCTCCCTTGCGTGCGACATGCATGCGTGTGGTGAGTGCGTATGTGTGTTTTGGGAGGCTGCGGTATGTTCGTGTTAAGTCTCCTTGTGATAGGCCGGAACTTTTGCCGATTTATAGTGCTACCTAGACACCCAGCAGGACACCCCACCCGGTCACATTATACTGACAACGGGCGAACCAGTCGTTCCACTCCAAATATGCTGAACGCTAAGCAGGAGTAACAACTACCATTTTTAAAGACTCGGCCAAGGGACAGAACACAAAGCCTTCAAGGGGCGAACGCTCAACTAAATGCCAAAAGTGAGGCATTGTCAAGGGAGACATTAGGAAGAAGAAAGTTGTTAAGAAGAGAAAAGATAAGATCCCAAGTTTAGTCGCCTCTTACGATCATACAATGGGGGCAGCAGGTACAATTCTTACATCCTATCTGCAGGGCAGTTACTGAGGTCTAAATCTTTAGAGAAATTATACTTACATGTATATTTATCAACTACTGAGGTCTAAATCTTTAGAGAAATTGTATTTACATATATATTTATCAACTATGGACAATTGCTAAGGTCAATATACTGACCATGTAGAATCATATATTGGCCGGGGGAAAACAGACATGAAAGATATGGTGGAAAGGGAATTATTTCTAAGAAGAAGCAAAGCAAACCAGGGGAGAAAAATGGTGGAACAGTCGTTACATGCATTTTTGTTTGCTAAGTTTATCGGCCCGAGAACCGCCATTGTCATTTTGAGGCGATGTATCTATGTAGTAGTTGTTGACTACCTCACTGAACAACAAACGGAGACCCCTTCGCATGTCATTCAGAGCAATAAGGGTAAAGTGTCTTGACCATGGACACAACTACAATAACACAGACCGACCGACCGAAATTGCAGTTAAACATGTGGTTCCAAAAGCAATAATTTGTCAAAAAGACTCAGAGCGGAAGATAAACTTTTATCAAAGGGATTCAAATACACTCATAAAACCATAAAACGGACATCAAAGCATAAGGTTCGAACTAAGAGAACTGTACGACAACAAAAAGAAAACGAGAATAGTGATCACGAAGAAGTTGATCTCATGAAGAATATATATTTCTACCACAATACGCTGTGTTATTCCACTCTCAAGCCATTGTAAAATGTGCCGACTAGTGGAATATGACTTTCCGGTCTTTTGATTGGTCAAGAATTCGAACTTTGACCCGAGCTGCAATTGCTATTGACGTCATCAATAATCGAATGACGTCACATCACCGGGTCCCGGCTGTCAGCTGTATACATTATTTGCATACGCGAAATTAGACTTAGCCACGTTTCCCTTTAATTCAAGCCGATATAAATGTGGTAGAAACAAGTCACACGGTTCGTAATTTTTGGATATGATATTTATTTCACACTCGCTAAAGTTCGTGTCTTTTGTTACTTTTAAAAAATAACTTACGAGTGTGAAATAAATTCCATATCCACCAACCACTCGTTATGTAACCTCTATATATTCAATCCTAAGAAATTAAGTAATAATACATTGGATATGCAGAAAACATGCCAAGAATTTATGAACAAAGCAATAAGATATAAAGCGATCTTACAAAGGAAGAGCGGAAAGTCGCATTAAATGACGAACGATAAAGTGTTATCATCAAACAGGCTGACAAAGGCGGCGCGGTAGTTCATGCAGTAATGGAAACAACATTCTACAATAACAATTCAATATAACATGCTAACAAAGTAATAATACTGCAAACAATATTAGAAAATATCTGTAAATCTATCAATGATCGTTTGTCATCTACTGATATAACTAAGAATGGCCAATACCAATAAACCAATTTTGAGTGCGAAAGTTGCTTTTAGGAGTACAGAAAAAAACATAAGAAAGGTGAAATTCAAAGAAGCTATAAAGTCACACAATTAAGAAATATACGTACAATGTACCTACTCTCAAGACGTATAGACAAGTTGCTGGGGGACCAAACGCACCAGCACAAAGACATAGCAGTTTGATAGATATTTTGCTCAAATAATTATGTAGATAATTAAAATGTGAAAGATGGTCTAGTATGGAACGCCATAGCTGTCACATATGACCTTAAAATAATATATTAATTGATATTTTCATTATATCATTACACTTTATCAATATATTATTCGATTTTATCATTATATTATTCAATTTTATCATTATAGTATACGATTTTGTCGTTATATTATGATATGTTGTCATTATATTATTTGAGTTTATAATATAATGATAAAATTGAATAATATAATGATAAAATTGAATAATATAATGATACAATCGAATAATATATTGATAAAGTGTAATGATATAATGAAAATATCAATTAATATATTATTTTAAGGTCATATGTGACAGCTATGGCGTTCCATAGTCTAGATTCCTTTCGACATCAAACGAAAACGCCCAAACAGTAACTTTACATAGGATATATTACACTAGAGTGTGGACTTATAGCAGTACTGTTTGGAATGAGAACTTCACAGGAAAAACTAACAGTAGATTTAATAGGAAATTTGAATTGGAAGCAACCGCAATAGTTTTGAAAAAACAGTATATTCTCAATGGTGAACATTTTCTACAAATAAGAGGAACAAAAATTGGAACCATGATGGCCCCAACGTACGCAACCCTATTTGATTGCCATTGGGAATCGAAAGTACATTGTAAAATAATTAGAAAAGATATTTAGATGACTGCTTTAATATATCGCTTCGTGATAGGAAAAATAAACAACATTCAAAAACCTTCTGAATACCCTAGACACGAACATTAAATCACTATTGATATTAATTAATGTTCTCGTATGAAAGAATGGATATACATTTATACCAGATATTTATTTAGCCAACTGAAACGCACTAATGCCTCCATTTAGGATCATGGCAACATTGACAGCACCATTCCTTATAATTTAGCAAGTGCAAGCGGCGCCATTGTAAGCAAAGAGGACACCAGGGGAAAAAATGTCTCAACGAGTTAAAAACCTACCTCAAGTTACACCATAACCCAGCAGGAATAAAAGAGGACAGCACAAAAAAATGCAACTTCAATAAGCAGAATAACATATCTTATTCCATAATCAACAAAACATCAAAAATCGGAACATAGGCCTGTATACCAATTGAACAATTTACCGAAAGAAGATTATAATGCAAGGCAAATTTGAAAACAAAGTTTCAATGTTTCTGAGATCTCGGGTTCGGGTACTCAAAAAAGTATGAATGTACCAGAATAAAGAGACATCAAATGAACATTTCGATATTTGTGGACGAAAGCGAAATGATAACAATATATATCTATATCTCATCCCTTTAACGTCATAATAGATAATCAAGACATTATTGATTACGTCATTATTGTTTGCCATGTAGGCAGCCGTGATTTGATAGAAAAGCGCTTATGCTTTACCAATCGGTTTGCTTCCAATTTTATTATTTTTCTATTTATATCCAGAGGGAAAAACCTAACCTGAAGAAACCAGCAAAGAATGAATGCTGTTAGAAAGTCGACCGAATTTTGCTATTTTACTTGTATGACAAATTTTACCAATACATTTCACTCCTGCTTCGCATTCATAAAGAATATTTATATACCTTTCATTAATCAGATTGTCCATTCATACTCATGAGATATACGTTATATTCCGACGGGAAACCATTCCAAATATATTGATATAATAGGATTGAAAAATTAATGATGGAAAGTAAAAAAGGAAATGGGATGATTTTATAAAAACAAACGAATAAAGGAAGTTTATGAGACTTTCTACGAGACGTCCCATGGAAATAATATACTGAATCATTATACACATTGCTTGTTTTCCCCACAGATCCAGCTGCTCAGACTCCCAAAGTAGGTTACGCTTATCTTTTTTATTGCAATGAATTATTTCAGTAATGAGGAAAAGGTAATCCGCAAATTAATTATGAAATCTCGTGATGTGTCAAATCAATGAACGAGTTAAAAAATCGGAAAATCAATAGTGTCAAAAAGTACGGGAATCAGTTACAAGATTTATGACGTCACATCTTTTTGTGACGCTACGTATACTCCACGTCAACTTGTCGGGGCCATTTTAAAAAGACTTATCAACGCAATTTAAGCGTTTTCTGCTGTTATCGGAGAATCTGTGCATGAAAAGAAAACGTCAAATGATTTTTTTGTCAAACATAGTCTGAATATTTCGGAAATACAGCAAAATAACCAATTTATATAGATCTTCGCTTCGATTGGAAATTCGGCAAGTTTCAATGAGGTGGATTCAACGGTTTGCTCTGATTGGTCAAAAACGAAAAAATTCTATTTTCACTCCAAAACTTATATTTTCACTGCAAAATCTTATATTTTCAATGCTCATCACGGCAGTGAAAATAAAACTTTTATTAGTTTCACAAATTTCTATATTTCACTGGCAAAAAAGCAAAAAAAAAATACTTATATTCAATAGGCTAGAGTACTAATTCATGCGGAAGATATATCACGGGTTTGATCAGCTCTACTATCAAGAAGGCCTAGTTATATCAGTGTTGGTCATGCTACAGGAAGGATAACTCCAGGACAGAAACGAATGGAATTTAGTGGCATTTGTATGAGAAAAAAGCCATGTATATAAATCAAATACATTAACGGCTTTCGAGAGAACAACATAGTGGGATAGTTATTACAACATTAACTTTTCTAATTTTCATTATGTATGGAGCTACAAGTTAGATGAATGTTTATGACAAATTTCATTACAAATTAATTGATAAATCTACTGTTATCCAGTCCTTTTTAGCTGAAGCAGTAGGCTGCTTTATTTTGAAATTGCAACGTCAATTATGAAAATCTCGTGAGATCTCGAGCTATTTATAGGGCAGCTCCCCCTTTAAATGATAGTACCACCATCGTCTGGAATGTCAACCAGGTATGTAGCTGTAATAGGTAGTACCACCGTCGTCTGTCGTGTAAGTCAGGTATGTAGCTGTAATAGGTAGTACCACAATCGTCTGTCGTGTAGGTCAGGTATGTAGCTGTAATAGGTAGTACCACCATCGTCGGTCGTGTAAGTCAGGTATGTAGCTGTAATAGGTAGTACCACCATCGTCTGTCGTGTAAGTCAGGTATGTAGCTGTAATAGGTAGTACCACCATCGTCGGTCGTGTAGGTCAGGTATGTAGCTGTAATAGGTAGTACCACAATCGTCTGTCGTGTAGGCCAGGCATGTAGCTGTAATAGGAAGTACGACCATCATCTGTCGTGTAGGCCAGGGGCAAATAAGGCAGGCTACGGCAATGTGTGCTGATACCCGTGTACCTACATTGTGGAGACGGGCAGTGTAGTATAGTTAGTTTGGGGTTGCAGAAGTGGTCAGAGTATAATTACTAGTTCAATTTGTTACGAAAGTTGGGCTAGTATATGATTACGAAAGTATTACAAAAGATAACCACACGTTTTTACGTTTATTGTAATCAATTACACTTATTAAACGAATTTTTCGCCAGTTTTGTCTTTCATTATGAAAAAGTTTATGAATCGCATTGGCGTAGCCAGGATTTTCAACATTGTATATTATATTCTATGTTCGTTCGATTGCGTACGCCATTTGAAGCACAACGAGGTCATCGTGAAGTCTTCCGACAACCTGTATCCCGACCGGAAGTCCAGTGAGTTCAGAATTACCAGCATTTAGGGACAGCGCCGGGTGTCCAGTAGCGTCGAATGAGGCCAGATTATTGGATATTTCCATGCAAGCCTTCAGTCTCTCTACAAAGAAGATTAATAAAGTAATATTGTCATTCAAAACGTTCTAGAACTGACCACTCCATATGTTACCAAGGTGATATTAAGTGGTTTGAAATTCAACATGTACTGTTTAATTAAAAATAATTATTTACCTCCGTATATAAGTGAATCAAAATGAGGTTTTAAATGCTTAAATTCGTATGATGTGCATCAAACAACTGCCACAACTATGCTACATGTATTTTCAACATATAATCTTTACCTTCAGTAGTATATGTAGTCTGGATTGTACGGTGTGTGTACTACCTTTACAGTACTATACAGTACGGTGTGTGTACTACCTTTACTGTACTATATAGTACGGTGTGTGTACTACCTTTACAGTACTCTATAGTACGGTGTATGTACTACCTTTACTGTACTATATAGTACGGTGTGTGTACTACCTTTACAGTACTATAAAGTACGGTGTGTGTACTACCTTTACAGTACTATATAGTACGGTGTGTGTACTACCTTTACAGTACTCTATAGTACGGTGTATGTACTACCTTTACAGTACTATATAGTACGGTGTGTGTAGTACCTTTACAGTACTATAAAGTACGGTGTGTGTACTACCTTTACAGTACTATATAGTACGGTGTATGTACTACCTTTACAGTACTATATAGTACGGTGTGTGTACTACCTTTACTGTACTATATAGTACGGTGTATGTACTACCTTTACAGTACTATATAGTACGGTGTGTGTACTACCTTTACAGTACTATATAGTACGGTGTGTGTACTACCTTTACTGTACTATATAGTACGGTGTGTGTACTACCTTTACAGTACTATATAGTACGGTGTGTGTACTACCTTTACTGTACTATATAGTACGGTGTGTGTACTACCTTTACTGTACTATATAGTACGGTGTGTGTACTACCTTTACAGTACTATATAGTACGGTGTATGTAGTACCTTTACAGTACTATATAGTACGGTGTGTGTACTACCTTTACAGTACTATATAGTACGGTGTGTGTACTACCTTTACAGTACTATATAGTACGGTGTATGTAGTACCTTTACAGTACTATAAAGTACGGTGTGTGTACTACCTTTACAGTACTCTATAGTACGGTGTATGTACTACCTTTACAGTACTATATAGTACGGTGTGTGTAGTACCTTTACTGTACTATATAGTACGGTGTATGTACTACCTTTACAGTACTATATAGTACGGTGTGTGTAGTACCTTTACTGTACTATATAGTACGGTGTATGTACTACCTTTACTGTACTATATAGTACGGTGTGTGTACTACCTTTACAGTACTATATAGTACGGTGTGTGTAGTACCTTTACAGTACTATATAGTACGGTGTGTGTAGTACCTTTACAGTACTATATAGTACGGTGTGTGTACTACCTTTACAGTACTATTTAGTACGGTGTGTGTACTACATTTACAGTACTATATAGTACGGTGTGTGTACTACCTTTACAGTACTATATAGTACGGTGTGTGTACTACCTTTACAGTACTATATAGTACGGTGTGTGTACTACATTTACAGTACTATATAGTACGGTGTGTGTACTACCTTTAATGTACTATATAGTACGGTGTGTGTACTACCTTTACAGTACTATATAGTACGGTGTGTGTACTACCTTTACAGTACTATATAGTACGGTGTGTCTAGTACCTTTACAGTACTATATAGTACGGTGTGTGTACTACCTTTACAGTTCTATATAGTACGGTGTGTGTACTACCTTTACTGTACTATATAGTACGGTGTGTGTATTACCTTTACAGTACTATATAGTACGGTGTATGTACTACCTTTACTGTACTATATAGTACGGTGTGTGTAGTACCTTTATAGTATTATATAGTACGGTGTGTACTACCTTTACAGTACTATATAGTACGGTGTGTCTAGTACCTTTACAGTACTATATAGTACGGTGTGTGTACTACCTTTACAGTACTATATAGTACGGTGTGTGTACTACCTTTACTGTACTATATAGTACGGTGTGTGTAGTACCTTTATAGTATTATATAGTACGGTGTGTGTACTACATTTACAGTACTATATAGTACGATGTGTGTACTACCTTTACAGTACTATATAGTACGTTGTGTGTACTACCTTTACAGTACTATATAGTACGGTGTGTGTACTACCTTTACAGTACTATATAGTACGGTGTGTGTACTACCTTTACAGTACTATATAGTACGGTGTGTGTACTACCTTTACAGTACTATATAGTACGGTGTGTGTACTACCTTTACAGTACTATATAGCACGGTGTGTGTACTACCTTTACAGTACTATATAGTACGGTGTGTGTAGTACCTTTACAGTACTATATAGTACGTTGTTTGTACTACCTTTACAGTACTATATAGTACGATGTGTGTACTACCGTTACAGTACTATATAGTACGGTGTGTGTACTACCTTTACAGTACTATATAGTACGGTGTGTGTACTACCGTTACAGTACTATATAGTACGGTGTGTGTACTACCGTTACAGTACTATATAGTACGGTGTGTGTAGTACCTTTACAGTTCTATATAGTACGGTGTGTGTACTACCTTTACAGTACTATATAGTACGGTGTGTGTACTACCTTTACTGTACTATATAGTACGGTGTGTGTACTACCTTTACAGTACTATATAGTACGGTGTGTGTACTACCTTTACTGTACTATATAGTACGGTCTGTATACTACCTTTACAGTACTATATAGTACGGTGTGTGTACTACCTTTACTGTACTATATAGTACGGTCTGTATACTACCTTTACAGTACTATATAGTACGGTGTGTGTACTACCTTTACTGTACTATATAGTACGGTGTGTGTACTACCTTTACAGTACTATATAGTACGGTGTGTGTAGTACCTTTACAGTACTATATAGTACGGTGTGTGTACTACCTTTACAGTACTATATAGTACGGTGTGTGTACTACCTTTACAGTACTATATAGTACGGTGTGTGTACTACCTTTACATGACTATATAGTACGATGTGTGTACTACCTTTACAGTACTATATAGTACGGTGTGTGTGTACTACCTTTACAGTACTATATAGTACGGTGTGTGTACTACCTTTACAGTACTATATAGTACGGTGTGTGTACTACCTTTACAGTACTATAATGTACGGCATGTGTAGTACCTTTACAGTACTATATAGTACGGTGTGTACTACCTTTACAGTACTATATAGTACGGTGTGTATAGTACCTTTACAGTACTATATAGTACGGTGTGTGTACTACCTTTACAGTATTATATAGTACGGTGTGTAGTACCTTTACAGTACTATATAGTACGGTGTGTGTACTACCTTTACAGTACTATATAGTACGGTGTGTGTAGTACCTTTACAGTACTATATAGTACGGTGTGTGTACTACCTTTACAGTACTATATAGTACGGTGTGTACTACCTTTACTGTACTATATAGTACGGTGTGTGTACTACCTTTACAGTACTATATAGTACGGTGTGTACTACCTTTACAGTACTATATAGTACGGTGTGTGTATTACCTTTACAGTACTATATAGTACGGTGTGTCTAGTACCTTTACAGTACTATATAGTACGGTGTGTGTATTACCTTTACAGTACTATATAGTACGGTGTGTATACTACCTTTACAGTACTATATAGTACTGTGTGTGTACTACCTTTACAGTACTATATAGTACGATGTGTGTACTACCTTTACAGTACTATATAGTACGGTGTGTGTAGTACCTTTACAGTACTATATAGTACGGTGTGTGTGTACTACCTTTACAGTACTATATAGTACGGTGTGTGTACTACCTTTACAGTACTATATAGTACGGTGTGTGTACTGCCTTTACAGTACTATAATGTACGGTATGTGTAGTACCTTTACAGTTCAATATAGTACGGTGTGTAGTACCTTTACTGTACTATATAGTACGGTGTGTGTAGTACTTTTACAGTACTATATAGTACGGTGTGTGTACTACCTTTACAGTACTATATAGTACGGTGTGTACTACCTTTACAGTACTATAATGTACCGTATGTGTACTACCTTTACAGTAATATATAGTACGGTGTGTGTACTACCTTTACAGTACTATATAGTACGGTGTGTGTACTACCTTTACAGTACTATATAGTACAGTGTGTGTACTACCTTTACAGTACTATATAGCACGGTGTGTGTACTACCTTTACAATACTATATAGTACGGTGTGTGTACTACCTTTACAGTACTATATAGTAGGGTGTGTGTACTACCTTTACAGTACTATATAGTACGGTGTGTGTACTACCTTTACAGTACTATATAGTACGGTGTGTGTACTACCTTTACAGTACTATATAGTACGGTGTGTGTACTACCTTTACAGTACTATATAGTACGGTGTGTGTACTACCTTTACAGTACTATATAGTACGGTGTGTGTACTACCTTTACTGTACTATATCGTACGGTGTGTGTACTACCTTTACAATACTATATAGTACGGTGTGTGTAGTACCTTTACTGTACTATATAGTACGGTGTGTGTACTACCTTTACAGTACTATATAGTACGGTGTGTGTACTACCTTTACTGTACTATATAGTACGGTGTGTGTAGTACCTTTACTGTACGATATAGTACGGTGTGTGTACTACCTTTACTGTACTATATAGTACGGTGTGTGTACTACCTTTACTGTACTATATAGTACGGTGTGTGTACTACCTTTACAGTACTATATAGTACGGTGTGTGTACTACCTTTACAGTACTATATAGTACGGTGTGTGTACTACCTTTACTGTACTATATAGTACGGTGTGTGTACTACCTTTACAGTACTATATAGTACGGTGTGTGTACTACCTTTACAGTACTATATAGTACGGTGTGTGTACTACCTTTACAGTACTATATAGTACAGTGTGTGTACTACCTTTACAGTACTATATAGTACGGTGTGTGTACTACCTTTACAGTACTATATAGTACGGTGTGTGTACTACCTTTACAGTACTATATAGTACGGTGTGTGTACTACCTTTACAGTACTATATAGTACGGTGTGTGTACTACCTTTACTGTACTATATAGTACGGTGTGTGTAGTACCTTTACTGTACTATATAGTACGGTGTGTGTACTACCTTTACTGTACTATATAGTACGGTGTGTGTAGTACCTTTACTGTACTATATAGTACGGTGTGTGTACTACCTTTACAGTACTATATAGTACGGTGTGTGTACTACCTTTACAGTACTATATAGTACGGTGTGTGTACTACCTTTACAGTACTATATAGTACGGTGTGTGTACTACCTTTACTGTACTATATAGTACGGTGTGTGTAGTACCTTTACTGTACTATATAGTACGGTGTGTGTAGTACCTTTACAGTACTACATAGTACAGTGTGTGTACTACCTTTACAGTACTATATAGTACGGTGTGTGTACTATCTTTACTGTACTATATAGTACGGTGTGTGTACTACCTTTACAGTACTATATAGCACGGTGTGTGTACTACCTTTACAGTACTATATAGTACGGTGTGTGTACTACCTTTACTGTACTATATAGTACGGTGTGTGTACTACCTTTACTGTACTATATAGTACGGTCTGTATACTACCTTTACAGTACTATATAGTACGGTGTGTGTACTACCTTTACTGTACTATATAGTACGGTCTGTATACTACCTTTACAGTACTATATAGTACGGTGTGTGTACTACCTTTACTGTACTATATAGTACGGTGTGTGTACTACCTTTACAGTACTATATAGTACGGTGTGTGTATTACCTTTACAGTACTATATAGTACGGTGTGTGTACTACCTTTACAGTACTATATAGTACGGTGTGTGTACTACCTTTACAGTACTATATAGTACGGTGTGTGTACTACCTTTACATGACTATATAGTACGATGTGTGTACTACCTTTACAGTACTATATAGTACGGTGTGTGTGTACTACCTTTACAGTACTATATAGTACGGTGTGTGTACTACCTTTACAGTACTATATAGTACGGTGTGTGTACTACCTTTACAGTACTATAATGTACGGCATGTGTAGTACCTTTACAGTACTATATAGTACGGTGTGTACTACCTTTACAGTACTATATAGTACGGTGTGTATAGTACCTTTACAGTACTATATAGTACGGTGTGTGTACTACCTTTACAGTATTATATAGTACGGTGTGTAGTACCTTTACAGTACTATATAGTACGGTGTGTGTATTACCTTTACAGTACTATATAGTACGGTGTGTGTAGTACCTTTACAGTACTATATAGTACGGTGTGTGTACTACCTTTACAGTACTATATAGTACGGTGTGTACTACCTTTACTGTACTATATAGTACGGTGTGTGTACTACCTTTACAGTACTATATAGTACGGTGTGTACTACCTTTACAGTACTATATAGTACGGTGTGTGTATTACCTTTACAGTACTATATAGTACGGTGTGTCTAGTACCTTTACAGTACTATATAGTACGGTGTGTGTATTACCTTTACAGTACTATATAGTACGGTGTGTATACTACCTTTACAGTACTATATAGTACTGTGTGTGTACTACCTTTACAGTACTATATAGTACGATGTGTGTACTACCTTTACAGTACTATATAGTACGGTGTGTGTAGTACCTTTACAGTACTATATAGTACGGTGTGTGTGTACTACCTTTACAGTACTATATAGTACGGTGTGTGTACTACCTTTACAGTACTATATAGTACGGTGTGTGTACTGCCTTTACAGTACTATAATGTACGGTATGTGTAGTACCTTTACAGTTCAATATAGTACGGTGTGTAGTACCTTTACTGTACTATATAGTACGGTGTGTGTAGTACTTTTACAGTACTATATAGTACGGTGTGTGTACTACCTTTACAGTACTATATAGTACGGTGTGTACTACCTTTACAGTACTATAATGTACCGTATGTGTACTACCTTTACAGTAATATATAGTACGGTGTGTGTACTACCTTTACAGTACTATATAGTACGGTGTGTGTACTACCTTTACAGTACTATATAGTACAGTGTGTGTACTACCTTTACAGTACTATATAGCACGGTGTGTGTACTACCTTTACAATACTATATAGTACGGTGTGTGTACTACCTTTACAGTACTATATAGTAGGGTGTGTGTACTACCTTTACTGTACTATATAGTACGGTGTGTGTACTACCTTTACAGTACTATATAGTACGGTGTGTGTACTACCTTTACAGTACTATATAGTACGGTGTGTGTACTACCTTTACAGTACTATATAGTACGGTGTGTGTACTACCTTTACAGTACTATATAGTACGGTGTGTGTACTACCTTTACTGTACTATATCGTACGGTGTGTGTACTACCTTTACAATACTATATAGTACGGTGTGTGTAGTACCTTTACTGTACTATATAGTACGGTGTGTGTACTACCTTTACAGTACTATATAGTACGGTGTGTGTACTACCTTTACTGTACTATATAGTACGGTGTGTGTAGTACCTTTACTGTACGATATAGTACGGTGTGTGTACTACCTTTACTGTACTATATAGTACGGTGTGTGTACTACCTTTACTGTACTATATAGTACGGTGTGTGTACTACCTTTACAGTACTATATAGTACGGTGTGTGTACTACCTTTACAGTACTATATAGTACGGTGTGTGTACTACCTTTACTGTACTATATAGTACGGTGTGTGTACTACCTTTACAGTACTATATAGTACGGTGTGTGTACTACCTTTACAGTACTATATAGTACGGTGTGTGTACTACCTTTACAGTACTATATAGTACAGTGTGTGTACTACCTTTACAGTACTATATAGTACGGTGTGTGTACTACCTTTACAGTACTATATAGTACGGTGTGTGTACTACCTTTACAGTACTATATAGTACGGTGTGTGTACTACCTTTACAGTACTATATAGTACGGTGTGTGTACTACCTTTACTGTACTATATAGTACGGTGTGTGTAGTACCTTTACTGTACTATATAGTACGGTGTGTGTACTACCTTTACTGTACTATATAGTACGGTGTGTGTAGTACCTTTACTGTACTATATAGTACGGTGTGTGTACTACCTTTACAGTACTATATAGTACGGTGTGTGTACTACCTTTACAGTACTATATAGTACGGTGTGTGTACTACCTTTACAGTACTATATAGTACGGTGTGTGTACTACCTTTACTGTACTATATAGTACGGTGTGTGTAGTACCTTTACTGTACTATATAGTACGGTGTGTGTAGTACCTTTACAGTACTACATAGTACAGTGTGTGTACTACCTTTACAGTACTATATAGTACGGTGTGTGTACTATCTTTACTGTACTATATAGTACGGTGTGTGTACTACCTTTACAGTACTATATAGCACGGTGTGTGTACTACCTTTACAGTACTATATAGTACGGTGTGTGTACTACCTTTACAGTACTATATAGCACGGTGTGTGTACTACCTTTACAGTACTATATAGTACGGTGTGTGTACTACCTTTACAGTACTATATAGTACGGTGTGTGTACAACCTTTACAGTACTATATAGTACGGTGTATGTACTACCTTTATAGTACTATATTGTACGGTGTGTGTACAACCTTTACAGTACTATATAGTACGGTGTATGTACTACCTTTATAGTACTATATAGTACGGTGTGTGTACTACCTTTACAGTAATATATAGTACGGTGTATGTACTACCTTTACAGTACTATATAGTACGGTGTGTGTACTACCTTTACAGTACTATATAGTACGGTGTGTGTACTACCTTTACTGTACTATATAGTACGGTGTGTGTACTACCTTTACTGTACTATATAGTACGGTGTGTGTACTACCTTTACAGTACTATATAGCACGGTGTGTGTACTACCTTTACAGTACTATATAGTACGGTGTGTGTACTACCTTTACAGTACTATATAGTACGGTGTGTGTACTACCTTTACAGTACTATATAGTACGGTGTGTGTACTACCTTTACAGTACTATATAGTACGGTGTGATACAGTTGTATATGTTGTACCTTGAGCTGAACTGTCAGTAGTAGGTAGGTCCCCTGCCGTTTTTGACAGTGTTGGCATTACGAGGACATCGACATCCTTGAGTGCGTCATCGTAAGCTTTTTTCAACACTGGGACGAGGTTTTGTGATCTGGCGTAGAATTTGTTCTGATAATTTCTTCTCATGTATTCACCGAGAATTCTTCTCATCTTTAAATTGATCGGGAGGTCATAAGGCCGAAGCGTGGACCCTCTGGCCATTGCTTCCTGCAATGACACAGGATAGTAACCCTTCCATAAGTAACCAGTTCCTGTAAAAAATATCAATAAACAACTAGATTTGATCAAGATCAAAACACGGGATTTCCAACAAGAAAATGATCGCTGACATGTTCTCATTCTGACGAACGCTTTTGTACGTTTTACCTACGATTTCTCTTCGTTTTCTCTTCGCTTCCCTTCTTTAAACAATATTAAAATAACGTTATCTTTCACATACGATGAAAATACACCGTTTTAAAAGAATTTGAATTTTTCGATTTTGTATCATTTGACCTCCGTGAATCGTATATCTCGTACCTTGTATCGTGTTTACTGTACTGTGAACCATGTATCCCGTACCTTGTATCGTGTTTACTGTACTGTGAACCGTGTATCCCGTACCTTGTATCGTGTTTACTGTACTGTGAACCGTGTATCCCGTACCTTGTATCGTGTTTACTGTACTGTGAATCCCGTTCCATGTATCGCGTATCCCGTACTGTATCATGTATCCTATAACATTTATTGTCTTAACCGTCCAACAAGAAAATGATCGCTGACATGTTCTCGTTCTGACGAACGCCTTTGTACGTTTTACCTACGATTTCTCTTCGTTTTCTATTCGTTTTCTCTTCGCTTCCCTTCTTTAACCGATCAGTTGACCTTCTAACGTTGCAAACATCTTTAAAATAACGTTTTCTTTCACATACGATGAAACTATTTTGAAAATTTGAAATTTTCGATTTTTGATCATTTGACCTTTGTGACCTTGAGCCAAGGTCAACATCAATGAAAAGCAATTAAGTTTGTAGCCCTTTGTCCAAGCTATCACTGTACCAAATATCAAATCTGTATGTGTAAAGATATAGGAGTAAATGGAAATTAAGTGCATTTTTGGGATAAATTTGAATTTTGGCGGGAAAACCAACATTTTTCAAAGTGCCATTTCTACGTCATTTTTTATCGCACGACCATAAAACTTGCACCGTTTGTCATGATTAATCATGCGTTTTCCGATTCATATAAAAAAATTAGTAATTTTGAATTTTATATTTTTGACCTTTTTTTGACCTCATGCTTAGACCTTGACCTTGAGATATTTTTTGATAACATGTATAAGAAAAAAGTTAGCGCCGACCATGATCTACAAGATGCACTGATTGTTTAAGAAATAAAACGAACAGAAAAAGAGCCTGACCCAAAAGATTTCTTTTCAATTTTATTTTTTTCGATAATTTGACCTTGAATTAAGGTCAAGGTCAATGAAAAATAGTATTTTTTTGTAGCTACTCTTACATGCTATTGTTGTGCCAAATATCAAATCTGTATGTGTATAAATGAAGGAGCTGAAAATTTTTTAGTAATTTTTTGCCGATTTTTGAATTTTGGCGGGAAATTTTTTAAATTTTCAAAGTGCCATATCTCCGTCATTTTTTATCCGATTATCAAAAAATTTCCACATTCCGTCTCAGTGCATCAAACTCTTTCGTTTTGAATGAAAAAAAATTCTTCGATTGAGAATTTTTTTTTCGATATTTTCTTTACCCCTTGGCGAGGTCGTGACCTTGACATATTCTCTGATAAGATGGCATGGAGAAAAGTTAGCTCTGTCCCTGATCTACATAACACACTGAACGGGAACGAAATAGAACGATCCGTTACGAAGTTAGGATCGTTCAAAAAACGTCCAAAAATGTTCTATTTATAGATCTGTGACCTTGACCGTTGAACGTATGAACATAAAATTGCACCAAGAACGACAACTTGATATTGTCTAGCATGTACTAAGATATGAACGTTCTATCTGCATTCGTTTTTGAGAAATTTTGGTCACAAAAAAAGTGTTAAGAATAATAATAATAATAAGAAAAAACATAACAATAACAATATGGATTTCCATCCGAAATGGAAATCCCTAATAAGTAGGCACTGAAGATATTCTCACTTACTTGTGTATATGTTCTAACAGACTTTTGATATTGCTTGTATCAAGAATGTTCACTGTTTTAAATTATATGTATTTAGAATACAACTTAAAGATACGTTTGTTACGTCGGTATATAAACAGTACAAAACTAATTCAGTAATTAGGTTAAAATAATTGAATAATTAGAATCTGTTATTATATAGTGTAGTTGATTCACTTTAAAATTTAACCGTTACGTCAATGTTTCCTATTAAAGTAATAAAACCAATGAACATATGTAACCTATCACTTCAAAAGGTGGATTGTAACACAGTATACCGTGTCCGGTATATATAACCTATCACTACTAAAGGTGGATTGTAACACAGTATACCGTGTCTGGTATATATAACCTATCACTACTAAAGGTGGATTGTAACACAGTATACCGTGTGAGGTATATATAACCTATCACTACTAAAGGTGGATTGTAACACAGTATACCGTGTCCGAGACCATATATAACCTATCACTACTAAAGGTGGATTGTAACACAGTATACCGTGTCCGGTATATATAACCTATCACTACTAAAGGTGGATTGTAACACAGTATACCGTGTCCGAGAACATATATAACCTATCACTATTAAAGGTGGATTGTAACACAGTATATCGTGTCCTAGACCATATATAACCTATCACTACTAAAGGTGGATTGTAACACAGTATACCGTGTCCGGTATATATAACCTATCACTACTAAAGTGGATTGTAACACAGTATACCGTGTCCGGTATATATAAACTATCACTACTAAAGGTGGATTGTAACACAGTATACCGTGTCCGGTATATATAACCTATCACTACTAAAGGTGGATTGTAACACAGTATACCGTGTCTGGTATATATAACCTATCACTACTAAAGGTGGATTGTAACACAGTATACCGTGTCCGAGATATATAACCTATCACTACTAAAGGTGGATTGTAACACAGTATACCGTGTCCGAGATATATAACCTATCACTACTAAAGGTGGATTGTAACACAGTATACCGAGTCCAAGACCATATATAACCTATCACTACTAAAGGTGGATTGTAACACAGTATACCGTGTCCGGTATATATAACCTATCACTACTAAAGGTGGATTGTAACACAGTATACCGTGTCCGAGATATATAACCTATCACTACTAAAGGTGGATTGTAACACAGTATACCGTGTCCGGTATATATAACCTATCACTACTAAAGGTGGATTGTAACACAGTATACCGTGTCCGAGACATATATAACCTATCACTACTAAAGGTGGATTGTAACACAGTATACCGTGTCTGGTATATATAACCTATCACTACTAAAGGTGGATTGTAACACAGTATACCGTGTCCGAGACCATATATAACCTATCACTACTAAAGGTGGATTGTAACACAGTATACCGTGTCTGGTATATATAACCTATCACTACTAAAGGTGGATTGTAACACAGTATACCGTGTCCGAGACCATATATAACCTATCACTACTAAAGGTGGATTGTAACACAGTATACCGTGTCTGGTATATATAAACTATCACTACTAAAGGTGGATTGTAACACAGTATACCGTGTCTGGTATATATAAACTATCACTACTAAAGGTGGATTGTAACACAGTATACCGTGTCAGAGATATATAACCTATCACTACTAAAGGTGGATTGTAACACAGTATACCGTGTCTGGTATATATAAACTATCACTACTAAAGGTGGATTGTAACACAGTATACCGTGTCAGAGATATATAACCTATCACTACTAAAGGTGGATTGTAACACAGTATACCGTGTCCGGTATATATAACCTATCACTACTAAAGGTGGATTGTAACACAGTATACCGTGTCCGGTATATATAACCTATCACTACTAAAGGTGGATTGTAACACAGTATACCGTGTCTGGTATATATAACCTATCACTACTAAAGGTGGATTGTAACACAGTATACCGTGTCTGGTATATATAACCTATCACTACTAAAGGTGGATTGTAACACAGTATACCGTGTCCGAGATATATATAACCTATCACTACTAAAGGTGGATTGTAACACAGTATACCGTGTACGGTATATATAACCTATCATTACTAAAGGTGGATTGTAACACAGTATACCGTGTACGGTATATATAACCTATCATTACTAAAGGTGGATTGTAACACAGTATACCGTGTCCGAGATATATAACCTATCACTACTAAAGGTGGATTGTAACACAGTATACCGTGTCCGAGATATATATAACCTATCACTACTAAAGGTGGATTGTAACACAGTATACCGTGTACGGTATATATAACCTATCACTACTAAAGGTGGATTGTAACACAGTATACCGTGTCTGGTATATATAACATATCACTACTAAAGGTGGATTGTAACACAGTATACCGTGTCCGAGACCATATATAACCTATCACTACTAAAGGTGGATTGTAACACAGTATACCGTGTACGGTATATATAACCTATCACTACTAAAGGTGGATTGTAACACAGTATACCGTGTCTGGTATATATAACATATCACTACTAAAGGTGGATTGTAACACAGTATACCGTGTCCGAGATATATATAACCTATCACTACTAAAGGTGGATTGTAACACAGTATACCGTGTCCGAGAACATATATAACCTATCACTACTAAAGGTGGATTGTAACACAGTATACTGTGTCCGGTATATATAACCTATCACTACTAAAGGTGGATTGTAACACAGTATACCGTGTCCGGTATATATAACCTATCACTACTAAAGGTGGATTGTAACACAGTATACCGTGTCCGGTATATATAACCTATCACTACTAAAGGTGGATTGTAACACAGTATATCGTGTCTGAGACCATATATAACCTATCACTACTAAAGGTGGATTGTAACACAGTATACCGTGTCCGAGATATATATAACCTATCACTACTAAAGGTGGATTGTAACACAGTATACCGTGTCCGAGACCATATATAACCTATCACTACTAAAGGTGGATTGTAACACAGTATACCGTGTCCGAGATATATATAACCTATCACTACTAAAGGTGGATTGTAACACAGTATACCGTGTCCGAGACCATATATAACCTATCACTACTAAAGGTGGATTGTAACACAGTATACCGTGTCCGATATATATATAACCTATCACTACTAAAGGTGGATTGTAACACAGTATACCGTGTCCGAGATATATAACCTATCACTATTAAAGGTGGATTGTAACACAGTATACCGTGTCCGAGATATATAACCTATCACTACTAAAGGTGGATTGTAACACAGTATACCGTGTCCGAGATATATAACCTATCACTACTAAAGGTGGATTGTAACACAGTATACCGTGTCCGAGATATATAACCTATCACTACTAAAGGTGGATTGTAACACAGTATACCGTGTCCGAGATATATATAACCTATCACTACTAAAGGTGGATTGTAACACAGTATACCGTGTCCGAGATATATAACCTATCACTACTAAAGGTGGATTGTAACACAGTATACCGTGTCCGGTATATATAACCTATAACTACTAAAGGTGGATTGTAACACAGTATACCGTGTCCGGTATATATAACCTATCACTACTAAAGGTGGATTGTAACACAGTATACCGTGTCCGAGATATATATAACCTATCACTACTAAAGGTGGATTGTAACACAGTATACCGTGTCCGGTATATATAACCTATCACTTCTAAAGGTGGATTGTAACACAGTAAACCGTGTCCGAGATATATAACCTATCACTACTAAAGGTGGATTGTAACACAGTATACCGTGTACGGTATATATAACCTGTCACTACTAAAGGTGGATTGTAACACAGTATACCGTGTCCGAGACCATATATAACCTATCACTACTAAAGGTGGATTGTAACACAGTATACCGTGTCCGAGATATATAACCTATCACTACTAAAGGTGGATTGTAACACAGTATACCGTGTCTGGTATATATAACCTATCACTACTAAAGGTGGATTGTAACACAGTATACCGTGTCCGAGACCATATATAACCTATCACTACTAAAGGTGGATTGTAACACAGTATACCGTGTCCGAGATATATATAACCTATCACTACTAAAGGTGGATTGTAACACAGTATACCGTGTCCGAGATATATATAACCTATCACTACTAAAGGTGGATTGTAACACAGTATACCGTGTCCGAGACCATATATAACCTATCACTACTAAAGGTGGATTGTAACACAGTATACCGTGTCCGAGACCATATATAACCTATCACTACTAAAGGTGGATTGTAACACAGTATACCGTGTCCGAGATATATAACCTATCACTACTAAAGGTGGATTGTAACACAGTATACCGTGTCCGAGAACATATATAACCTATCACTACTAAAGGTGGATTGTAACACAGTATACTGTGTCCGAGATATATAACCTACCACTACTAAAGGTGGATTGTAACACAGTATACCGTGTCCGAGATATATTACCTATCACTACTAAAGGTGGATTGTAACACAGTATACCGTGTCCGAGAACATATATAACCTATCACTACTAAAGGTGGATTGTAACACAGTATACCGTGTCTGGTATATATAACCTATCACTACTAAAGGTGGATTGTAACACAGTATACCGTGTCAGAGATATATAACCTATCACTACTAAAGGTGGATTGTAACACAGTATACCGTGTCTGGTATATATAACCTATCACTACTAAAGGTGGATTGTAACACAGTATACCGTGTCCGGTATATATAACCTATCACTACTAAAGGTGGATTGTAACACAGTATACCGTGTCCGGTATATATAACCTATCACTACTAAAGGTGGATTGTAACACAGTATACCGTGTCTGGTATATATAACCTATCACTACTAAAGGTGGATTGTAACACAGTATACCGTGTCAGAGATATATAACCTATCACTACTAAAGGTGGATTGTAACACAGTATACCGTGTCTGGTATATATAACCTATCACTACTAAAGGTGGATTGTAACACAGTATACCGTGTCCGGTATATATAACCTATCACTACTAAAGGTGGATTGTAACACAGTATACCGTGTCCGGTATATATAACCTATCACTACTAAAGGTGGATTGTAACACAGTATACCGTGTCTGGTATATATAACCTATCACTACTAAAGGTGGATTGTAACACAGTATATCGTGTCCGAGACCATATATAACCTATCACTACTAAAGGTGGATTGTAACACAGTATACCGTGTCCGAGTATATATAACCTATCACTACTAAAGGTGGATTGTAACACAGTATACCGTGTCAGAGATATATATAACCTATCACTACTAAAGGTGGATTGTAACACAGTATACCGTGTACGGTATATATAACCTACCACTACTAAAGGTGGATTGTAACACAGTATACCGTGTCCGGTATATATATAACCTATCACTACTAAAGGTGGATTGTAACACAGTATACCGTGTCCGAGATATATAACCTATCACTACTAAAGGTGGATTGTAACACAGTATACCGTGTCCGGTATATATATAACCTATCACTACTAAAGGTGGATTGTAACACAGTATACCGTGTCCGAGATATATAACCTATCACTACTAAAGGTGGATTGTAACACAGTATACCGTGTCTGGTACATATAACCTATCACTACTAAAGGTGGATTGTAACACAGTATACCGTGTCCGAGATATATAACCTATCACTACTAAAGGTGGATTGTAACACAGTATACCGTGTCCGGTATATATAACCTATCACTACTAAAGGTGGATTGTAACACAGTATACCGTGTCCGAGATATATAACCTATCACTACTAAAGGTGGATTGTAACACAGTATACCGTGTCTGGTATATATAACCTATCACTACTAAAGGTGGATTGTAACACAGTATACCGTGTCCTAGACCATATATAACCTATCACTACTAAAGGTGGATTGTAACACAGTATACCGTGTCCGATACCATATATAACCTATCACTACTAAAGGTGGATTGTAACACAGTATAGCGTGTCAGAGATATATAACCTATCACTACTAAAGGTGGATTGTAACACAGTATACCGTGTCCGGTATATATAACCTATAACTACTAAAGGTGGATTGTAACACAGTATACCGTGTCCGAGATATATAACCTATCACTACTAAAGGTGGATTGTAACACAGTATACCGTGTCCGAGATATATAACCTATCACTACTAAAGGTGGATTGTAACACAGTATACCGTGTCCGAGATATATATAACCTATCACTACTAAAGGTGGATTGTAACACAGTATACCGTGTCTGGTATATATAACCTATCACTACTAAAGGTGGATTGTAACACAGTATACCGTGTCCGGTATATATAACCTATCACTACTAAAGGTGGATTGTAACACAGTATACCGTGTCAGAGATATATAACCTATCACTACTAAAGGTGGATTGTAACACAGTATACCGTGTCCGGTATATATAACCTATCACTACTAAAGGTGGATTGTAACACAGTATACCGTGTCCGAGACCATATATAACCTATCACTACTAAAGGTGGATTGTAACACAGTATACCGTGTCCGGTATATATAACCTATCACTACTAAAGGTGGATTGTAACACAGTATACCGTGTCTGGTATATATAACCTATCACTACTAAAGGTGGATTGTAACACAGTATACCGTGTCTGGTATATATAACCTATCACTACTAAAGGTGGATTGTAACACAGTATACCGTGTCCGAGACCATATATAACCTATCACTACTAAAGGTGGATTGTAACACAGTATACCGTGTCCGGTATATATAACCTATCCTTACTAAAGGTGGATTGTAACACAGTATACCGTGTCTGGTATATATAACCTATCACTACTAAAGGTGGATTGTAACACAGTATACCGTGTCAGAGATATATAACCTATCACTACTAAAGGTGGATTGTAACACAGTATACCGTGTCTGGTATATATAACCTATCACTACTAAAGGTGGATTGTAACACAGTATACCGTGTCCGAGACCATATATAACCTATCACTACTAAAGGTGGATTGTAACACAGTATACCGTGTCCGAGATATATAACCTATCACTACTAAAGGTGGATTGTAACACAGTATACCGTGTCCGGTATATATAACCTATCACTACTAAAGGTGGATTGTAACACAGTATACCGTGTCCGGTATATATATAACCTATCACTACTAAAGGTGGATTGTAACACAGTATACCGTGTCCGAGATATATAACCTATCACTACTAAAGGTGGATTGTAACACAGTATACCGTGTCCGAGATATATATAACCTATCACTACTAAAGGTGGATTGTAACACAGTATACCGTGTCCGAGATATATATAACCTATCACTACTAAAGGTGGATTGTAACACAGTATACCGTGTCCGAGATATATAACCTATCACTACTAAAGGTGGATTGTAACACAGTATACCGTGTCCGGTATATATAACCTATCACTACTAAAGGTGGATTGTAACACAGTATACCGTGTCCGGTATATGTAACCTGTCACTACTAAAGGTGGATTGTAACACAGTATACCGTGTCCGGTATATATAACCTATCACTACTAAAGGTGGATTGTAACACAGTATACCGTGTCCGAGATATATAACCTATCACTACTAAAGGTGGATTGTAACACAGTATACCGTGTCCGAGATATATATAACCTATCACTACTAAAGGTGGATTGTAACACAGTATACCGTGTCCGGTATATGTAACCTGTCACTACTAAAGGTGGATTGTAACACAGTATACCGTGTCCGAGATATATAACCTGTCACTACTAAAGGTGGATTGTAACACAGTATACCGTGTCCGAGTGCTCCACAGGCATGGGATCCCTCTACCGTGATTGGTACAAATATGTCTGTCCCTGAAAATAATAGAAGAAAGCTGACACGAATAATAAAACGGGATAAGCTGCCATGGGAATGACTTCTACGACTTAGACAAAGCAATAAATATACTTAGTCAAAATATTTCTTAAAATATTGAAAAACATGAATCCGTTTTCCTGAATAACAAAATATCAATCTAAGCTACCAGAAGTAAAAAGGTTGTCACACAACTTAGCGGGGAATTTAAATCCAGAAAATCCTTTCACTGTTACCAATTACGCGGATTGGCAGTGATGATGCTGTCTTTATAATTGTGTGTTCCGCGGCTTTATCCTGTAGCTAACTTGGAATACCTATTATGTCTCCTACTGGCTTGTAGCGACAACGATAAATACATTCGTTCATTTTTGCTATGTATTGACAATGAAATGGAATAATATTTGGTTTTCAAAAGCTCAATTTCTGACCTTCGAGGAAGAAGCCTACATAACAGGATATCAGGACATTCGGTTTGACGAGGATTATGGAAAAAGTTTTATTTTTAATAGACATTGCATTTTGAAAACATAAACTTACCAGCATTTGTCTTGATTAACATGACGGGTGCCATTGATAAAGAAAATTTTCCTTGATTGTCGTATTATTCTGGTATGTTTTCAAGCGCCTCCGTGAAAAATGTTTAGACTGATTTTGACCTCATATCTGAGTTAGAATAACGTTTTGTTTACAACTGATTAATTTGTAATGGCGTAATATATATAAGTGTATATAATTGACGAAACAACCAATTGTTATATATACATACCTACATTGTGGATAGGTATAGATACATCCTTCAGCACAACCCCGGCATCGGAGAGTTTTGACAACTTATCTCTAACACATTTATTGACATGATCATCCACTCCTAGGAAGCCTTCCTTGAGAACTCCCACTTTCCTTCCCGACACGTCCTCGCTAAACTAAACACAATTGATTTCAAACATTGATGATCTACATGTTTTACCTG
The DNA here is from genome assembly GCF_902652985.1 of Pecten maximus. Classification (NCBI taxonomy): domain Eukaryota; kingdom Metazoa; phylum Mollusca; class Bivalvia; order Pectinida; family Pectinidae; genus Pecten; species Pecten maximus. The sequence goes on from NC_047021.1 coordinate 5,623,606, forward strand.
TGTCCTCTCTGAAAAAAATCCTCCAGATTTGTAATACCATTAATATACATCTACACTACACCTGTGTCCTCTCTGAAAATAATCCTCCAGATTAGTAAAACCATTAATATACATCTACACTACACCTGTGTCCTCTCTGAAAATAATCCTCCAGATTAGTAAAACCATTAATATACATCTACACTACACCTGTGTCCTCTCTGAAAATAATCCTCCAGATTAGTAAAGCCATTAATATACATCTACACTACCTCTTTATAATGTTGAAAATATTCCTATCTACTGATATGAATCTTAGTTATAACATATATCTATTATCACAGTTACTGAGAACAATAACCGATTCTACATCAGTACGTGGACATATATACGATCAAGTTACTAATTAGTATTATCATTACTAACATACCTTAAAGGGTTGTATATTGAATGAGATACGGAGACATACTAGTTAGGTATAAGACTGATATATCAATTCGCTAAGAACGATCATAATGGATATCCTTATCTAACCTGAACTAATATTGAGATGATTGTTACTATTTAATCTAAATCCCTATAGTATACCAATCTATCCGCGCTAAAGAGATGAGTACTTAATCAACTCATGAGTGGAAGACAACTGGTATTTATCAAATGGAAATTACAGTAGGGAACTGGTTTTGAGAAGAGACTTGCCTCACTTCTGCGTAGTTACTGAGCACTAGTATTTATTTGAAAAAAAAAACCAATAAGACTTGTCATACTTGCCAGTTTAGAATATGGCGGTATGGATTCGATCGGTCGTTGTCTCGGGTCCTTGTCATCATCGAAACCTGCTATGGCCTGTTAATAACAAAATATGGATTACAAAATAAGGCAATTAGAATAAATGTCGGTAAAAATAAGAATCGGGAATCATAACGATATTCTTTAATTTTGACTATTTCATGTAATCGATTTATCACGTGCAGGTTACAATGTTAAGATGTCCTATGTAATGCAGTTCTGCTACATTTTATTTGAAATAGGTTAATCATTTTGTTAAACGATATTATTCTCAATGATGGTCTACATCAATGACAAGAATTATCAATTGATACTGAAGCAGTAATGATATTTTATTTATAGACATATACAAGTCTGGTGAATTTTTCTGTTTTCTGATAACTATCTATAGCTTTCTTTAAGCAAATAAACATTTAACAAGAAAGGAACCATTTTATCCTCGTGTATACATTACAAACCCTTGGTCAATCGTATATACTAAGCCTAATCCACAATGTAAAGCCCTACCTCTAGAAGTAAGGCACAGTCCTCCACAGTCCTTGTCATTGGTCCCAGGTGATCTATCGTCACTGCCCCGCTCATAGCCCCAGTGTAGGGGATCAAACCATACGTCGGCTTCATCCCGACGATACCACAATAACTGGCCGGGGTACGAATAGAGCCTCCCTGGTCAGCTCCAATGGCCATGTCCACTAACCCTCGTGCTACCTAAATCAACCCGGATTGTTTGAAAAGACGCAAAGAAATGAAACGTATTCAGTGAAGAAGTGGTCAAAGATGCACAACTCAATATAAATTCTGTAACTCAATTTAAACTGTAACTCAAAATTAACTCTGTACCACAATATAAACTGTACGTCAATATAAACGGTACATCAATATAAACTGTGTAACTCAACATAAACTATGTAACTCATTATAAACTATGTAACTCATTATAAACTATGTAACTCAATATAAACTATGTAACTCATTATAAACTATGTAACTCATTATAAACTATGTAACTCATTATAAACTATGTATCTCATTATAAACTATGTAACTCAACTATGTTATTCAACATAAACTATGTAATTCAATATAAACTCTGTAACTCAATACAAACTCTGTACTTCAATATAACAATATAAACTCTATCTTATGTCGTCTGTATGTAACACCAGCACCTTTTCTATTCGTTGTTGATTTTTTTCATTTTGCAGTAGACATGAATCAACTCCCAAATATTATATGGCCGTTCCAATTTCTTTCCAATTCTGTTAAATTTGATGACTGGTGATAAGAAACTAGTCTTGCTAGTAAGAGATTACAATCTACAACTGTGTGATTTCTCTCCGTACTACAGCAACATAGATACAGGTGCATAGTAACGAGTAATCTGGAGTTGTATCGAAACTGTGTCTACAATACCACGTCATGCCAAATATATAACTTCCGTAATAATGATGGCATTACCAGAGATACACATCCAGAGCTAGAGCCCCCAGCATCCTTAGTGGGGTCCATTGGGTTGACAATAGGACCAGTGGATGAGGACCAGGACCCCCCGCTAAGACACATGTCGTCACAGGCCGCCTTACCAATAATGTGTCCACCTTAAAGACAAAGAGTACAAAATGTGTCTCTATAAAGTGAGTATATTGTTTTTATAGACAATCTCGGTTATGGCGGTAATAACAGGATCGGACCAGATGTTATGATTGACATAGAAGTTAAGTGTGAAAGATTGAAACGTAATTCAAAGTACTATTTTATCTCGCACTTTTAAGAATTCTAATCAAAAGGTCATGTCATTTCCATGTAAATTCCTGTGTGTCCTGCCTGTTTAATGGTATTTTACTGATATTACAGTAAGTAAAAGATCTCGACATTGCCATGGAAATGTTGGTGTTATTGTTGACGTCACTTCAGACAGATAATGATGTAAAGAAGTATTGGGTTTCACCATCCCAGCTTACCAGCGTCCAGCACTCTGGTGACGACCGTGGCGTCAAACTCGGGAGTATAGCCCTCCAGTAGCTTGGTGCCATGCATCATAGGAACCCCAGCCACAGCAATAGAGTCTTTAATAGCCACCGTCTTACCGACTAGTAGCCCAGTGTCCGCTCCTCTTATGTCACATCTCCAGTACCTGTAGGACCAAAGGTCGTACAAGGAAAGCTTTAACTTCATTATGAAAATTGGTTTAAACATCAGCGTATTTATAAATGGATGGATATTTGAACCTTTAAAGACTGAAATTCGAGTAAATGGATTCACAAACTTCAATTCAGAGACAACTTAGAATTAATCATGAATGCATTGTAATGCAATAGTAAAATCAACACAAAATTGGAGAGAGAGAGAGAGAGAGAGAGAGAGAGAGAGAGAGAGAGAGAGAGAGAGAGAGAGAGAGAGAGAGGGGGGGAGAGAGAGAGAGAGAGAGAGAGAAGAAAAAACCCAAGGTATGTTATTATCTCAAAAGGGCGTCAGAGTAAGAGCTAGAACTGTATACATACCAGGCATTATCGAATTGTTCCCGGTGTCCAGGAAGACGTGGGTAATGGACAGGAATTTGTGGATCAGGCAGCTCATATACTGTCTGGTAGGACTTCAACACCCCTTTGTAGTGGTCTAAATCAATAATACACCGATTCATATCGTCAAAGTTCCCTTGATAAATAATATACATCAACATATCCTTACAGTTCTCCTAATTAACTAGATATGGACACACATCCCTATAGTAATAGGTAATAATTGATATACTTACAAATATCATTATACAAGTAGCTTTCTTAATCAACACTGTACATACAAATATCCTTATAGCTCCCTTAATTAACACTGTACTAATACATATCCTTATAGTTCTCTAAATTAAACATATATTAATACGTATCCTTCTCTCTCTCTTTCTCTAAATCAACACTATACGGACACATATCCTTATAAATCCCATCAATTAACACTATACTGACACATATCCTTATAATCCCATTAATTAACTCTATACTGACACATATCCTTATAATCCCATTAATCAACGCGATACGGACACATATCCTTATAATCCTTAATCAACACGATACTGACACATATCCTTATAATCCTTAATCAACACGATACGGACACATATCTTTATAATCCCATTAATTAACACGATACTGACACATATCCTTATAATCCCATTAATTAACACTATACTGACACATATCCTTATAATCCCATTAATTAACACTATACTGACACATATCCTTATAATTCCCTTAATTAACACTATACTGACACATATCCTTATAATCCCATCAATTTACACTATACTGACACTTATCCTTATGTAGTTCCCTTGAGTAACACTATACTGACACTTATCCTTTTGTAGTTCCCTTGAGTAACACTATACATCCCTAGTAGTGCTGTAGATACCTTAGGAAACATTACATTGCTCTATATCAAGAGACTTCAGAGAGAAAACAATGTTTGATTTACCATAGAAAGCTTCTTCCTCTTCAGCTGTACATTTCAGATTTAAGTCATTGGAGAGTTTGTGTATCTCCTCTTTGGATGGCTGTAGCACAGCTGGTGCATGTAGGAGGCCTGCAATATTTACTCTCTCTATTGAACGTCTATGTCGGTATTGATATAATATATATGCAAATAAATGATAAACAAATACTAACGACTGTTTATAACATCGGGTATTGGACTTATAAAAGTAGATATAAAAGTAAAAGGTCAGAGTAGATGACACAGGACCACATCAATGTAACAATGACAAATGCATGGCCGATTTAAGTTAGATATAACTAGAGGACGGCTATACCAGTGTATGTACACATCCCATATAATGACAACAGTAGTTATATATAACACCGGCGGACGGCTATACCAGTGTATGTACACATCCCTTAATAGTTGCTGGCAGCCTGTTTATTACCTAACAAATATGTAGGAAAGCTGTTTTTGTCATCTATTTATGTTCCTACTCTAGTTTCACTTTAGGCGGTATTAAGTGTAGCTATATACTGGTAAGTACATACCTGTCTTCTCCATCTTCGCTGTGTCAAGGTCACCAGCTTATCTTATATAGGTCATCCTTTTACCCGTCAGAGCAGTATGGGCTACCACTTGTTTGTGTATTATAAAGGCTGATGGTATTCTATTTAACAATCACATGTATCATAATACAATCTAATACACTAGTCTTTCACATATACCTAGTGATTTTTGAATACATATTACTATTTCAAATATTAATCACGCGTTTTTGATGAAAAAAAATTATCGAGACTTTTAAATCAACAAATCAACATTTCTAATATATATCGAACTTTGATTAACATTGAGAGACATTTCCAGACAGGAGAGCAGAACTAACCGTTAGACAAAGGTCGCACCGATGTACTCAGTACAGATATATCAACCAGAAATAGATGACTCTGTAATTTAACGAAGATATCCCTGCTACAACTCTGGTAGAAATTATCAATTTAAATACAGAACTTACGGTTAGTTTTTACTATTGTAAACGTCTAATTTCAGAACTGATACCCAGTCATGGTTACAAGCATGAAGAATTAGTTATTGATAATTGCCCGTTTAATGGCACGCACTTCTTTGGTGATCCCTCACAACCATACTCACTATTAGGAAATTATCGTTTTAACCGAGTAAGCGAAAGTAGACCCTGTTTTGGACCGATCTTGAAATTCCGTACACTTTAATATCACTATATGTAGCTATACTTTCCTAGGTAGCATTTGATACAATGGTGATTTTGCGGAGTTATTACTCATTTTCAGTATTTTTATACTAATTTAAAAGGGTCCCTCTGTTCTGTTGATACTCATATGTCTAAAAATCATCCATATTCTTAAATGACATGTATGTATAGCTATCATCGACATTTTTAGATAATAAGTTACTGTTTCGGACAGATAAACAGATCGATAACTTCATTTAACTCCAGTTGTATATAATGTGGATTTTTTTTTCAACTGGGTAATCATTAATTATTCAAAAGAAGTATATATGTATGTACATGTATTCTGAATAAAATTTTATACAAAAAAACTTACTGTTTGAAGAAAAGATTAAATGGTTAACTGTCATTGTAGCTGCAAAAACGAGTTTGGTTGTGTACTATTGATAAAACTGTATTATAAAATATACTTAACAAAACATAATTTGGTGATCAACATTACTATGATATGCCATAGTATCGATCAACGACTGTCCGAAAATGATCTTAATGAATGAAGTTTTCGGGACTGGAGTAGGGATGGTAATATACTGCACCATGAAGACACATTTAAGGTATTCTACGTTGCAATTTGTATGTTGTGTGTAAAGACACTTGCTGAAGTGTATTTTTTATCACATTTTAAATCGGTCTACCATCTGGGCCCAGTTGTTCAAAAGGTGATTAGCTTAATCACTTGATTAGTGAATATCTCATTTCTTCTTTACTTCAAAACCTGAGTGTGTGCATGTCTTAAAATAGGCAGGTAGGAAGAGAGTGACAAGTGTTACCGTTTCATGAAATTTGATTTAGTACGTTTACCAGAAATGATTTTATCAGGATTTTTTAAACTGTTGATTAACCTAATCCGTGATTAAACTAACCGGGTCCTGTTGGTGGGTTGTGGGCGCTGTGCCTCTGTCTGTTGGCTATCTGACCTTGTATGTCCTAGCACAGAAAATTGTATTGCATGCATGAGCCCTGACTCAGCTACTTCCATTTAAGAAACTGATGATGAACGAACAGGAGGCTGACAGCGACTCGGAGAGTCATCTTGGATCTAGCACTGACTCTCAGAAAATATATGTCAAATACCTTTCTCAAATTTCAAAAACTTGTTCAGAATGCAATGGTCTTTAGCAATGCATTTCAGAACTTATGAACAACCCATTATTTTGGCAATGGAAAAAAGATTTTGTCAGAAATTATTTGTTGGATCATTCTACAATTTCACGATTCTTTATGGACTCGTGATGGTCATGTTAAATTATGGGGTGGATTTTCAACTTTCACATCAAAGTTACCCCTTGCCCTAACACGTTACAATTTTATATTGGATTCTAATCAGTAACTGCAATGATACTTCGACTTAGCACGACGATCACCAAGACATCGTCTTTATTCACAATAAATAACTATTATTGACTCAATACAACGGATAACTCAAAACATTCTATAATTATACGTTTCGATAAGGTCGATCTATTGTTTAATTAACATGATATAAGTATCAAATGAGGCCAAAGTCCGAAATCAAAAGACTATAATTATTTTATTATAAAAAACAATTATAGATAAATCAGAGATACTTCATTATGAAATTTTAATTATAAATTTTACGCACTACACAATCCAAACAGCAAAACTTATACATCAAAAATGAATTTATTGCGTTAATTTATAAAAACTATAACCATTTTTAGTGCTTCAAAGACACTGCCTCTCGCTCTTGCAACTGTGTGCAAGATATTGGATTTTATTAGCCAAGGGCAAATAGCTCAAAATGTTTTGAGGATACACTCAGTTAATTATCCTTTTCATCAACTTTTTTTTCTATTTCTAGCACGAGAGGTCGATTTTATTTTCACGTGGAGTAATGCGACATCACTCCACGTGAAAATAAACCGGCCTCTCATTTAAGTGTTTATCCCATCAGACATTAAAGAACTGAGAAAAGTTTAATTTTATAATAACAGTAAAAACATGTGTACTGGGGTAAATACTATAATTTTTTTTTTTTGGATCAAAAAGATAATAAACTGAACTAACCCATTTGTTTCACAAAATTTTGTCTGTGTCACATTATAAATGCTACAAGAATAATGATTTGTGTTTGCAGAATGCCAATGAAGGTTTATTTCACGCTGGGAGATCATTTAACTCATCCTGGCGTACTACTGTTGGCAGAAAAACCTTAAGCCATTCCTGGGTGTCGTGTAGCTGAGAGCCCCATTATTGACATATCTGCTTACAAATTCAGGTGTTTAGTATACAGACAGTTACTTGGTCAGACATAGTGATACATCAACTAAGGAGTTTAAAGCGACCACAAAAAACAAATCCTGTTTCGATTGATTTATTCTAACATCTTGTAAATGTGAAGGAATATTATACAATTGTATTTTGTATATGTTGTTCCAACTTATCAGGTTTTATCCAAGACTTGAGATTTTAGTTCTGTTCCGTTAAGGTCGAGGTTATTCGAATTAAGCAGAAATAATTGCTTTCCCGGTGTTGGCTCCATCAAACAGTCCCGTAAAGGCCTCGGGCATCTTCTCGATACCTTTGTATATTGTTTCTTTGTACTTGATTTTCCCCTGAAAAAAAAGTTAATTATGTTTATTTGTTTGTGTTAGTCATTAATTGTCAAAAGAGTAAGACAAAACAGAATATACAACTTTTCTTGTGTAGGCGCTACACGAATTATACTTCTTAACACACATTGTTCCAAGTTTAATTGATGTAATAGGGTAATGTTATGATAACGTTTAATCTGTATATTATTATCTTTAATATAAAGAATGAACCTCTTTGATCCACTGTGCCATGGCTTTTTCTCCCTCTGCCCATCTTTGAAGCCATCTCATCACGATAAATCCCTCAATCTTCAACTGTTTACCGAGGATAAACATAAATGGGTAGTCACCTAGGATATAACAAAACAGAGACAAATAATGATAGATTTACTTCAAGATGTTCCAGAATACAGACGTATGACCAACCATACAATTCCACAATAATCTAGATAAACATCCGAGCCGTGGTTTATTGATTATCTATAAGGAAACATTATAATAATTGTACAGCTATGGGTATCCGGGCTACTACTCCTTGAATCGAGATATTTTATGCGAATACAAAAAATCCCGGCTACGTTTATATATATGGGTCATAGATACACCACTGATACTTACACTGCCCTCAAAAAGATCTGTTACACTTAGAACGTTTAAAGCAAATGGCTAGCAAACAAAATTTGAGAAAAAGTATTGTAATATCCGTAAGATAAACAGTCTGTAAGTGATGATTGCAAATTATTTGAAAAATATCTCCTTCTTTGAAGATGCAGGGAGAGGGAATTGAGGGTCTTCTTTTCCATAATGTTCAAAATTAGATAAAGAGGTTTTTTTTTACTGTAGCAAATAAAAGTAATTGTTTAACTGATTAACGGTAAAAATATAAGAAATGCATTTTTGAAATTTTTTATTAAACAAAAAATTTCCAGAATGTTGCATTTTGAGGATATCCATTGTAACAAAACAAATTCACTGTTGAAAAACCCATTACACAACCATTACTTAGAACTGTATGTGGAAAGGACAGAAAACAAACAAATAGTAACGTCCGCCATGGTATAAAAACAAAGCTACTACCTTTTGGCGGTTCCTTGTTGTTGTAAGCAGATATTTGTCCGCATATCGAAACTCGGCCGAATGTTTTCATGTGTTTTAGTGCTGTAGCCGTGAAATCTGCTCCGATCTAAAACACAACAAGTAACTATGATAGTGACATCACAACCTGTCACACATGACTTACAGACTGAGAGAGTTCCTTGGATCACCCTAAAATAGGCATCAATCTAGATCGACTTACTAGTATTTAGGAAGCGTGCATTTTTGCACCTGTAAACGCGATAGAACGGGACAGGTTTAGATAAAACCTCAAAATTCATATATCGAGTAGCATCATCCACTCACATTATCAAAGAAACAATCAAACCCGTCCGGAGCGGCCGCCTTCAACGCCTCGGATAGATCCACGTTCTTGTAGTTGAAAACTTCATCAAAACCTAACTCCTTCAGCCATTTACATTTGGCATCAGTTCCAGCACACCCAACCACTTTGCATCCCTGTTAAATACAATTCAAACTATGACATAACATTCTGCAACGTTGTACTCTATAACGCAATATTATTAATGTATGATGTTCATTTAACAGAGCGACACGATGTCGTTACAAGAAGAAATTTCATTTATTCTTGTTCTGTTATAACTCCAGTAAGCGACGGAATATGTTGGTATCACAATATATCATTAATCCTTACTTTTATTTTGGCAATTTGTCCGACCAGACTGCCCACTGCCCCAGCGGCGCCATTGACAAGTACCGTTTCCCCTTCCTTCGGTTGGCAAATCTCCAGGAAACCAAAGTAAGCCGTCATACTGTACAAAATGGCTGAATCTTACCGGATAGCAAATAGATACAGACAAACTTCTCAAAGAAATGTTTTAGAGCTAAAACAATCGTAATAGGTTGTCTTTTGTATGCAAATACATGTACAAATATATAATATCAAATGAACACCATTCCCGGCAACAATGATTTTGCATGAGTAAAAGTTCTTTTTCACAGTACAGCTGTGTAGATATTTAATCAGTCACATATGTAGTGGGCGATAGCTAAGACACTAACCGCTAAACGATAAAAAAAACTAAGCATATGCATTATATAATTTAATGAGCTCGTTCGTGGTTGCAAAAACAAAGATGGAAGTACATATAAAATCAGCGATAAGATATTTGTCAATGAACACATCATACGGCACATACTTACCCGGGCATGCCCATGGTACCAAGGGCTAAAGATAAAGGGAGATCACCCATTTCCGGCATTTTTATAACTCGCGGAGATGGTTCGTTTGAAAGAATGGTATGGGTGCGCCATCCTGCGTATACCCGAACGATGCTTCCAACGGGATGGTTGGAGTTTTTACTGGCGATCACCCTGTGTACGAATATAACACCAGTTAGGCGCTACTTTTACATTATATGATTGAGTGATACGACTTTCTGTCCTTCCTCAGTCATTGATTGTCCATATACAAAGGTTTTCAGAAGGACAGCAGTTATTCCGGCTCAATTCGAATCACAACGACTTTAATGGAACAGAGATTCAATCACAAACGATTTGGGGTGATTTTATTTTTTATTTATTTATTTTTTTTTTTTTTTACAAATTTTAATTCAATACTTCACTGTACTGCGAATAGTAAATATAACAATTATAGAATAACTAACTCAGTTTGATAAATTGAGAGCCTTCTTACTTGGCTATCTGTTCTCCTGGCATACACTGTCCCGGCCCAACTTGTCCAAGCTCGCTCGTCCTGTGGAGATAAAGTACAACCTAAAGTATGTTTGGCTTGTCTGTAACGAATGGTCCTGTTCTTCCTTTAATAAAGGCACAATCATCACTGGGACTGTTAACATCACTTAACTGAGGGCGCTACACAAAGTCTTATTTCAATTGCAGCATTTAAAGTAGGATATCTCATCGTAAGCCAATTAGATAATCTCAATAGTTTGCTTCAATTAGTGGAACTGATATTTAACGACTCAATCTGGAAATGCATATGAAATTAACTTATACATGAATCCCAGCAGATCTCTCTCTATATTCGTCTTGAGCTATTCCATGTTTGTTTATTAAATGATATAACGGATTAGGAAGCACCTCTAATGACAAACTCGTCATGTACCATTGAACATTACCTCATGTACGGATCAACAGTCCAGTGAAGCGCTTCGGTCAGGTATTCTGAAAATGGAAAACAAAACATGTGTTAAGTTAGGAGCAAACCTACGACATCAGGGTCGGTATGTTTAATAAAGTATGGTTTCAGTGACACTGCCTCGATTACCTGTTGAGAACGTGACAGTATAACTCGGGCCTTACTTAGATTTACAAACTGTTGAGGATGTGACAATATTACTTGGGCCTTACTTAGATTTACAAACTGTCGAGAACGTGACAATATTACTCGGGCCTTACTTAGATTTACAAACTGTTGAGGACGTGACAGTATAACTCGGGCCTTACTTAGATTTACAAACTGTTGAGGACGTGACAATATTACTCGGGCCTTACTTAGATTTACAAACTGTTGAGGACGTGACAGTATTACTTGGGCCTTACTTAGATTTACAAACTGTTGAGGATGTGACAATATTACTCGGGCCTTACTTAGATTTACAAACTGTTGAGGACGTGACAGTATAACTCGGGCCTTACTTAGATTTACAAACTGTCGAGAACGTGACAATATTACTCGGGCCTTACTTAGATTTACAAACTGTTGAGAACGTGACAATATTACTCGGGCCTTACTTAGATTTACAAACTGTTGAGGACGTGACAGTATAACTTGGGCCTTACTTAGATTTACAAACTGTTGAGGACGAGACAATATTACTTGGGCCTTACTTAGATTTACAATCTGTTGAGGACGTGACAGTATAATTTGGGCCTTACTTAGATTTACAAACTGTTGAGAACGTGGCAGTATTACTTGGGCCTTACTTAGATTTACAAACTGTTGAGGACGTGACAGTATAATTTGGGCCTTACTTAGATTTACAAACTGTTGAGGACGTGACAGTATAATTTGGGCCTTACTTAGATTTACAAACTGTTGAGAACGTGGCAGTATTACTTGGGCCTTACTTAGATTTACAAACTGTTGAGAACGTGACAGTATTATTGGGGCCTTACTTAGATTTACAAACTGTTGAGGACGTGACAGTATTACTCGGGCCTTACTTAGATTTACAAACTGTTGAGAACGAGACAATATTACTTGGGCCTTACTTAGATTTACAAACTGTTGAGGACGTGACAGTATTACTTGGGCCTTACGTAGATTTAGAAACTGTTGAAGACGTGACAGTATTATTTGGGTCTTACTTATATTAAGAAACTGTTGAAGACGTGACAGTATTACTTGGGCCTTACTTAGATTTACAAACTGTTGAGGACGTGACAGTATTACTTGGGCCTTACTTAGATTGACAAACTGTTGAGAACGTGACAGTACAAACTGTTGAGAGCGTGACATCATTACTTTGGTCTTTCCTAGATTAAGGAATGATTGAGAACTGGAAACAGTTTTTTTCTTGAACCTAAGTATCTTATAACGTATGAAACACGAACTGAACAAATACTCACCGCTAATACACATACACGGTAACAGTGGAATGTGGAGAAGAGAAAGACAACGTGAACCGTATACATATATCGATACTCCGAATATCCATGTATCGAAAATTAGTTTGTTAAAAGAATAATGCAGTAATATGGTGCAGTTTCAGTACATCATTTTCATATACTTATTCTTTTAGATACGATTCATTATAGTAACCATATAACTAACGAAATTCTTACTTGATATCCTCAGTTCAGACAGCTATACTTATGTCAATGCCAGTTTTTTTCCAGAATAATACTATCACCTTCTATTGATTATAGATTTAAGAAAATATCTGAAGAAAATGCATAAAAACGATTGGCTGAATCTACAGCGTAACAAACTATACTTAGCTATATATTTACCTCTGAAATATAGACCGGTGTGAGTAAACTTACTGTCCTTTGGCTGTTTAATTGTTTGGTTAGCCTAGGTAGACCTAGATTAGATTTCGACCTCCTGTACTGACCACGGTGTGTGTACATATCTGTTCTATATTCCACTTCAGACACAAACGGTCTATATTCAAATGACATCGTTAGTTTGATTAACTTACACGTGAAATGTCACAAACGTCGGTCAAAGCTTCGGATGACGTGAAAAACCAAACCAAATTACCTATATGAGTATAATCTCCCTGGCCGCATATTGAATTATAGGTGAGACGTTTGTGCGTACAACAACTTGATGTATAAAAGTGGATATATCGAATGATCAGTGGCAAATAATAGTGTTTGAAAGTCTGCTAACGGGTGCATATGTCAAAATAAAGTCACATGTTGCAAAGTAAATGCATATAAAACTATCATATACGTTATTATAATAATATAAAATCGGCCATACCACCATCTTTGAGGGTGTCAGAGACCTCCTCCTCAACAAGCGCGAAATTAGACTTTTCCACTTTTCCATCAAACTTCGTTTTAAGCGTCCAAACTTTGCCTTTCACCATGTTTCACGAGCAGTTGATCTGTAAGATATGTGGTAGGAGGCGCAGGTCTCAAAGTGTAACGGCGGGACCAGGGTGGGCCAACCGGCCTACTGATAACGGTATGTAAATTTATTATCCGTGTGTCACCAAGGATATTTAAACAGCTAGTTTTCTATCCTTGATAAACTACTCAATATTTTTTTATTAGTTACACATATAAATTTCCACTTATAAGGGTAATCACGTTTGATTACACTGTAGCATGGATATGTTGTCTACTGTTGCAATGTTATGTAACAATTCGTTGTAACACTCGAATATTGACACCACGAATGGAAACATGGTGTAATAGTATGGTCTCTCTCGATTACAAGCCAGTCAGACATCATGATGTATAGAGTATGTTAGCTAAGGGAGGTTCGGTGATTAACAAATCTTACCATTGCTACGATAGCAAGAGATTGATGAAAACCCCAATAGGCTCTCCAAAATACAAAAAGACATTTTTTTATCATTCTCATACGAAAGGAAATATGAATTAGATCAGCTATGTATGAAATATGAGTTGAACATAAATGTTTATCAATATTGTAAAAAAAAAAGCAAGCACGTGGCTAATATGAGGACTTCGGTCTGATGAGAAGTGTGAGTTATCAATCTGTATTACTGTCTCATTTTTAAAACGTCATTGCGTGGGTTCGGAACAAAATGATCACTAGAAGGTGCCCTTTTTATACGTTTATGCATCGTGCAAGCCGCTTGGTTTTTCGACAACAATTGCCATTGTCCCGATTGAGTAACTTCGGAAGTTTTTCTTGAGCTTTTAGCACATATCGTGTATGTAATTAGAGAGTTTATGTGATTGTGACCTCTAGGTTATCACAGTGTATGTGATCGTAACCCCGGGGGTATCACAGTGTATGTACCCGTAACCCCAGGGGTATCACAGTGTATGTGATCGTAACCCCGGGGGTATCACAGTGTATGTGATCGTAACCCCGGGGGTATCACAGCGTATGTGATCGTAACCCCGGGGGTATCACAGCGTATGTGATCGTAACCCCTGGGGTATCATAGTGTATGTGATCGTAACCCCTGGGGTATCATAGTGTATGTGACCGTAACCCCTGGGGTATCATAGTGTATGTGATCGTTACCCCGGGGGTATCATAGTGTATGTGATCGTAACCCCTGGGGTATCATAGTGTATGTGACCGTAACCCCTGGGGTATCATAGTGTATGTGACCGTAACCCCTGGGGTATCATAGTGTATGTGATCGTAACCCCTGGGGTATCATAGTGTATGTGACCGTAACCCCTGGGGTATCATAGTGTATGTGACCGTAACACCTGGGGTATCACAGTGTATGTGATCGTAACCCCTGGGGTATCATAGTGTATGTGACCGTAACCCCTGGGGTATCATAGTGTATGTGATCGTTACCCCTGGGGTATCACAGTGTATGTGATCGTAACCCCTGGGGTATCACAGTGTATGTGCCCGTAACCCCTGGGGTATCACAGTGTATGTGCCCGTAACCCCAGGGGTATCACAGTGTATGTGATCGTAACCCCTGGGGTATCACAGTGTATGTGCCCGTAACCCCAGGGGTATCACAGTGTATGTGCCCGTAACCCCAGGGGTATCACAGTGTATGTGCCCGTAACCCCAGGGGTATCACAGTGTATGTGCCCGTAACCCCAGGGGTATCACAGTGTATGTGATCGTAACCCCGGGGGTATCACAGCGTATGTACCCGTAACCCCTGGGGTATCACAGTGTATGTGATCGTAACCCCGGGGGTATAACAGTGTATGTGGTCGTAACCCCGGGGGTATCACAGTGTATGTGGTCGTAACCCCTGGGGTATCACAGTGTATGTGATCGTAACCCCTGGGGTATCACAGTGTATGTGATCGTAACCCCGGGGGTATCACAGTGTATGTGGTCGTAACCCCTGGGGTATAAAAGCGTATGTGATCGTAACCCCTGGGGTATCACAGTGTATGTGATCGTTGCCGTGGGGTATCACAGCGTATGTACCCGTAACCCCTGGGGTATCACAGCGTATGTACCCGTAACCCCTGGGGTATCACAGTGTATGTGATCGTTGCCGTGGGGTATCACAGCGTATGTACCCGTAACCCCTGGGGTATCACAGCGTATGTACCCGTAACCCCTGGGGTATCACAGTGTATGTGATCGTTGCCGTGGGGTATCACAGCGTATGTACCCGTAACCCCTGGGGTATCACAGCGTATGTACCCGTAACCCCTGGGGTATCACAGTGTATGTGACCGTAACCCCTGGGGTATCACAGTGTGCGTAATCGTAACCCCTGGGGTATCATAGTGGATGTGATCGTAACCCCTGGGGTATCACAGTGTATGTGATCGTAACCCCTGGGGTATCACAGTGTGCGTAATCGTAACCCCTGGGGTATCATAGTGTATGTGATCGTAACCCCGGGGGTATCATAGTGGATGTGATCGTAACCCCTGGGGTATCACAGTGTATGTGACCGTAACCCCTGGGGTATCACAGTGTGTGTAATCGTAACCCCTGGGATATCACAGCGTATTTGATCGTAACCCCTGGGGTATCACAGCGTATTTGATCGTAACCCCTGGGGTATCACAGTGTTTGTGATCGTAACCCATGGGGTATCACAGTGGACGTGGTCGTAACCCCTGGGATATCAGTGTTTGTGATCGTAACCCCTCGGGTATCATTGCGTATGTGACCGTACATAATAATATAAAATTAAATCGGTCATACCACCATCTTTGAGGGTGTCAGAGACCTCCTCCTCAACAACCTCGAAATTAGACTTTTCCACTTTTCCATCAAACTTCGTTTTAAGCGTCCAAACTTTGCCTTTCATTATTTTTCATGAGCAGTTGATCTGTAAGATATGCGGTAGGAGGCGTAGGTCTCAATGTGTAACGACGAGACCAGGGTGGGCCAATCTACGATGGCCGACAGCGGCCGCCAATAACAACTACAAAGTAATTGATTTGTGTACATGTACATTTTACAACTTGTCATGTACAGTACAACTACTCAATATTGCATAATACGTACATGTACATTTTGCAACTTGTCATGTACAGTACAACTACTCAATATTGCATAATGCGTACATGTACATTTTGCAACTTGTCATGTACAGTACAACTACTCAATATTGCATAATGCGTACATGTACATTTTGCAACTTGTCATGTACAGTACAACTACCTAATATCCATTAACATTCCTAACATTCGAATCCAACATTCCACGATTTGACGGTATGAAATTGAGGTTACTTGGTGTAGGAGGATACGTGTTACATAGGGTAGAGCACGTGGTGACAAACTTATATTCCGAATGCCTTATAGTCCAAAGGCACAACAGTCCAAAGACTCGATAGTCCGAAGGCCCATTGGTCATAAGGCCCAATAGTCCGAAGGTCCGATAGTCCGAAAATATGTAATATTGTAATGTGGATAAATGGTTTTATACATGTACATGTATGAATGGTTTCCCATTCAATATAAACAAAAAACAAAACAAAAAACAAAACAAATAACAAAAACAAACTAACAAACAAAACAAAACATTATATGTATTATATGCTTATTGATGTTTCCACTGAATAAAATATTGTTTAAACTAAAAAGCGTGGGGATTAGTAGATCTTTCATAATCTTTGAGTCTTTTGGTCAGTTATAGGGCCATTTTTTTTGATGCTGTGAATGATCCTTAAATTCTAGTTGCACACATGTATTAGTGGCAATTCAAGATGCTCACTCACGCTCTCCGAATTTATATTCATCGCGAGATTTGTCACGGAACCGAGAACGAGGCTATAACAACGTGTGCTGAACATAAACTACATACATGGTCGTTGTTTACATGTCGAACATACGTGACCTTTGCCTAATGATGCTTTTATTTAAACATATTAACATAATATTCACATAATACCAAGGTAACTGAACGGAATAAACAAACATGGTTAACATTTAAATACTCAATTTTAAAATGTAGCAATATGCATACAAAACATCGATAAAATTTTAGACCGGTGAAGTTGACAATGTTCAAAAGCTAATCAGCACTCCAATAGACGTCCGGCAAAATCGGAATTCGAGTCTATTCCCTTTTCTTTTCTCGCTAAGTTCCAACGAATCATTTCCTTTTCTAAGGAAATACTCGGGTTTTGTCGATTCCACTCACTTTTGGCAGAATTTGTCTGCGTTTTCCCAGGTCTAAACGCTTTCGGTGTTCCGCCATTTTGTATGGGCTGTAAAACCCGCCGTTGCATATTGAGGGACTAATTTTCAGAGAAACTTGGCCGGCAGACACAGTTATTATTTTTGGGAATTCCCCGTATACTTTTATAAATACACATTTTCTTTCAGTTTCTGATTCACGATAGTCTGTTAGGTATGTATCAAGTCCGAGAACTGTAAAAAGCTCAAAATGTTTGTGTTCACGCGCCAAGAACTCTTTCTGCGCATGCCACGCATGCTTTTTATTCTGTTTATTTCTGTTGATTTTTTCGCTCCAAATCTTTATCTGTGAAAGTTTCTTTTGAACCATTTGATTTTGAATTTGTCTTTATCTTTAATATCTGATTTTTCACAATAGGGTTAAAACATATTTAGTAAAAATTTGAGTAATGCTAATAAAAAACTAAATATAAACATTACTGCAAAACGTGTATTAGTATATTTACCTATTACGGACTATCGGGCCTTCGGACTATCGAGCCTTTGGATCCAATTGATATTAACATCATGTTAATAAAATTTGTTGAAATGAAATGAAATATAAAAATATTGAGGAAAACCCCAATAGGCTCTCCAATATACAAAATGACATGTTTTATCGTTCTCATATGGAAGGAAATATGAATTAGATCAGCTATGTATGAAATATGAATTAGATCAGCTATGTATGAAATATGAATTAGATCAGCTATGTATGTAATATGAATTAGATCAGCTATGTATGTAATATGAATTGACCAAAAAGCTTTATCAATAGTGTAAAAAGCAAGCACATGGCTAATATGAGGACTTCGGTCTGATGAGAAGTGTGGGTTATCAATATGTACTACTGCCTGGTATCGGAACTAAATGCTCACTAGAAGGTGCCCTTTTCATACTTCATGCATCACGCCAGGCGCTTTGTTTTTCGACAATGTGATCGTAACAGCTGAAGCATCACCGGCGTATGCGGTCGTAACCCCTGGAATTTCACAGTGTATGTGATCGTAGAGAATTTGCAACAAGTCTTAGATGCTCTCAAGTCTTATAACACTAATTATAGTTTTAACTTGAACATTGACAAGACGAAAATAATGGTCTTTAGAAACGGCGGAAATATTAGAAATTACACAAAGTGCTTTTGAAATGAAACTGAATTACAAATTGTAGACCAATTTAATTGTTTAGGGATGCTTTTCAGTTATAATGGTAACTTTTATGTTACCCAAAAGCATGTGGCTGAAAAAGGCAATAAAGCATATTATGCTATTTATAATAATTTCAAAAATCATGATTTTAACATTAATACACAATGTTCTGTGTTGGACACATGTAAATAGCATACTTAGTTACAGTGCCGAGGTATGGGGTTTCCATAAAGCCTTAGATATTGAAAAGATACACATTATTTTATGTAAAAAATACCTGTAATAATTCAGTATATTGTGAACTCGGAAGATTACCATTGTCAACATACAGAAAACTTCGCATAATTAATTACTGTTGAAACTGCGGAATTCAGATAATTGTATTTTAAGAAAATGCTATGAGGAAAGAATAAGATCAAATGACAGTTGGATTTTAAACTTACGAGCCGAATTAGATAAATTTGGATTAACTTATCTTTGGAATGAAATAACAAGCAATTATAAGGAAGGCTTATAAAATTATTGAAAATATATTTTACGACGTTGATCGTTAAGATTTTCTATCAAACATACAATCAATTCCAAAGGTTTTTTTTATACATACATACATCTTATTGATAATTTTACACTACAATTATATTTAACCAGACCTATTAGTAGTTCTTACAAAAAGAATATAGCACGTATTAGACTAAGTTCACACAATTTAAATATTGAACAAGGACGGTATAGAAACCGTCCTAGAGATCATAGGATATGTGAAGTATGCAATTCTAATGACATTGAGGATGAATTTCATTTTCTTCTAAGGTGCAATTGTTATACTGATTTAAGGCAAAAGTACATTAAGCCATATTATTACAGACGTCCCAGTGTTTTTAAGTTGATCCTTCTGTTAAATACCCTGAATATTGGAGAATTAAATAAGTTAGGAAAATATATATCTTTTTGTTTTAAGCGCCGAAATAATTATATATAATTTTGCCTTAAGATAGGTTGATACAAACACATCAGAGCTGTACTTTCATTTAAATTGTATATCAGTTTAAAAGACATGTCGAATGGTTGAGATTGTATAATTATATGATATCAAGTATATATCACTGTACTTCCTGTCTACAAACCAGTGGCCCTTATAAAGCAAATATGAATAAATATGTAAAATCGTATATGTATATAATTAAAGTAGGCAGCGGCACTATTTACTATTTCTATAGTACATGTACTATCATATCATGCTTGTATTATCAATGAAACATATTGTATACTGTATTACTTTATTATGCATTTATGATATATGTATATTATTTATACTTAATAAATGTGTCAGTGTTCCTATAGATTTTATCCTGAGGTTTATATCGAGGATATGTATGAAGAATTCTTATGCATTTTTTTTTCTGAAATGAAAATATAGTGGTCAATGTAATGAATGTTGAAGTAACAGTGTATAAACACTGTTATCATCATTTAATATGAATGACATCATCTAAGTAAATTGTGCTATTATTTAATGATATACCATGTAATGTGTTCTTCTTTGTAAAGATATATATGTAAATTGTTGGTTGATATAATATAATGGTATGATTGTCCATCACTATCTGTACTATTGTATTATTGTAGATGTCTACTCTCCAATGTGTCATGTAACACAAGGTAATAAAAAGAATCTGAATATGAAAAAAAAAGAATCTGAATCTGTAACCCCAGGGGTATCACAGCGTATGTACCCGTAACCCCAGGGGTATCACAGCGTATGTACCCGTAACTCCAGGGGTATCACAGTCTATGTACCCGTAACCCCAGGGGTATCCCAGCGTATGTACCCGTAACTCCAGGGGTATCACAGTCTATGTACCCGTAATCCCAGGGGTATCACAGTGTATGTGCCCGTAACCCCAGAGGTATCACAGTGTATGTGTCCGTAACCCCAGGGGTATCACAGCGTATGTACCCGTAACCCCAGGGGTATCACAGCGTATGTGCCCGTAACCCCAGGGGTATCACAGTGTATGTGCCCGTAACCCCAGGGGTATCATAGTGTATGTGCCCGTAACCCCAGGGGTATCACAGCGTATGTGTCCGTAACCCCAGGGGTATCACAGCGTATGTACCCGTAACCCCAGGAGTATCACAGCGTATGTACCCGTAACCCCAGGGGTATCACAGCGTATGTACCCGTAACCCCAGGGGTATCACAGTGCATGTGCCCGTAACCCCAGGGGTATCACAGCGTATGTACCCGTAACCCCAGGGGTATCACAGCGTATGTACCCGTAACCCCAGGGGTATCACAGCGTATGTACCTGTAACCCCAGGGGTATCACAGCGTATGTACCCGTAACCCCACGGGTATCACAGCGTATGTACCCGTAACCCCAGGGGTATCACAGCGTATGTACCCGTAACCCCAGGGGTATCACAGTGTATGTGCCCGTAAGCCCAGGGGTATCACAGTGTATGTACCCGTAAGCCCAGGGGTATCACAGCGTATGTACCCGTAACCCCAGGGGTATCACAGCGTATGTACCCGTAACCCCAGGGGTATCACAGTGTATGTGCCCGTAACCCCAGGGGTATCAGTGTATGTGCCCGTAACCCCAGGGGTATCGCAGTGTATGTGCCCGTAACCCCAGGGGTATCACAGCGTATGTGCCCGTAACCCCAGGGGTATCACAGCGTATGTACCCGTAACCCCAGGGGTATCACAGCGTATGTACCCGTAACCCCAGGGGTATCACAGTGTATGTGCCCGTAAGCCTAGGGTATCACAGTGTATGTGCCCGTAACCCCAGGGGTATCACAGTGTATGTGCCCGTAACCCCAGGGGTATCAGTGTATGTGCCCGAAACCCAAGGGGTATCGCAGTGTATGTGCCCGTAACCCCATGGGGTATCACAGTGTATGTGCCCTTAAGGCCGGGGGTATCACAGTGTATGTGCCCGTAAGCCCAGGGGTATCACAGTGTATGTGCCCGTAAGCCCAGGGGTATCACAGTGTATGTGCCTGTAACCCCATGGGTATCACAGTGTATGTGCCCTTAAGCCCAGGGGTATCACAGTGTATGTGCCCGTAAGCGGCATGCCTTTCTCATCCTAGATATCCATTCCTGTTGCCCTGATATAATTATTGATAAAGTAGGTCACAGTGACATAATTTTGTAATATTTGCTATCGGCATGCCTTTCTCATCCTAGATGTCTATTTCTGTTGCCCTAATGTAATTATTGAAAAAGTAGGTCACAGTGACATAATTTTGTAATATTTGCTATCGGCATGCCTTTCTCATCCTAGATGTCTATTTCTGTTGCCCTAATATAATTATTGAAAAAGTACGTCACAGTTACCTAATCTTGCAATACTTTTTATCGGCATGCCTTTCTCATCCTAGATGTGCATTTCTGTTGTCCTAATATAATTATTGAACAAGTAGGTCACAGTGACCTAATTTTGTAATATTTGCTATCGGCATGCCTTTCTCATCCTAGATGTCTATTTCTGTTGCCCTAATGTAATTATTAATAAAGTAGGTCACAGTCACCTAATTTTGTAATATTTGCTATCGGCATGCCTTTCTCATCCTAGATGTCCATTTCTGTTGCCCTAATGTAATTATTATATATAATTATTATACTAGAACATTCCTAGAAAATCTTCTTGATACGAAGCAAATAATATTGGAGTTATAAGGAAAAACATACTTTCAAAGATGGCGATCATGGCAGCCTTCTTGAATTTTATTTTCACTTAATACATATAAATATCTAGTCAGGACCTTCTAACTAATCTTTCAATGCGAATTTCAACGCTCTCGGTTAAAAAGGTTAACGGACGACGCACGCACGACAGACGCCGGACAATACCCCATGAACGTGAGCCTTTGGCTCAGGTGAGCAAAAAATGCATATCGGTTTTACTCCAGTTCACATCGGTAAATAGGATGTCACGTGTATAATGTCCCCGATGAGTAATTCGAGGGTTACCTCTTAGATGGAGACCTGGCCGAACACCTTTAACCCTACACCATTAACAGGGGTTATATACATCTATATCCCTGTGGGTATCAATGTTCCTAGTTTATCTGGAAGGCACATGTAATATTAATCTAATCATAACGCTTGACATTTCTGAATGATACCACTGAACCGTAAATCTGCTTCCGGCATTTTACATGTTGACGTCAGCCCAGAGACCTATCAGCTGCCTATATATACTAAATATAGGTCTCGGGTTTTACTATACTACAAAGAATTCCGAAATTGTACATATAAAACTAGAAAAGACATATGTTCTATCTGTTATAATATAAACATAAAGTTCTGTTAAATTTAATTGGATACCTGGCTGTTATCAATTTATTTGGTAAGAGATAACCTTAGCCTTGATCACCACACCAGCTTATAATTAATATGACCTGCTAGCGCTGTCAACCTTTGTTATAGGGGCCCCAGTGGATTTTCATAGTACCTGTATAGGGGCCAGAGTCATTGTTGATACAGATTTTTTTTATTTTAAATGGCCTCGATCGTTACATTTACCTGACGAACCTTATGGGTGTATTTAGTTATTTATAAGCCGAACTATCCGTTTCCTGTGGGCGAAATCTGAGGCAGACGTTAGAATAGCAGTGTGCAAATCGAACAAACCCCGTCATCATGTGTCGCTGGTTTCCGGTTAGGAAGTGTGCTGACCAACAATTTCTGCTGGGAAACATCATTAGGTAACTTGACATTTAAATTACTATAATGATCAATAGAAAACAATAATGTTGCAACTGTTGAAGAACTTGAAATTGGTGAAATGAGATAACACCGGAGATAAAATTCCTGCAAATGGAGATAACAATGCACGCAGTCGCCTAACTAACGTTATAACTTGCAGGTATCGCACAACTAAATTATTTTACTATATGTTATTACTAACGACTCCATCCCCCCAGTCGCACATTTGAAGTTCAAATAATGTAAAATTTATATCATATCAAGTTTGAAGATTTCTCTACCTGAAAATTATGTAATTGGATAGGTTTAATAGCATATTAGCCAGTTTCCTCTGGGCCTGACACCATATGAGGTCATTAAAACGATGTCTACGTATCATGTATGCAATATTTATCCCATATGTATGTCACAGACACAAATATATAGTATAATACGGTGTATAACACACAAAATACATGCCCATGTCGTTGTAGCACTTTTCTAGTCGTTTTTAAAAATGGCTGCCTAAAGGTTGATACAAAATAGTTGTCGTTATTTCAAACGGAACGAAATGATACGGACTTTGTTGTATTCCGCTTGTAGGACAAAGGTTGTAATCCATTTTTGTATTAACCGGCAAATCACGTGGTATTTTTACTATCACTAACGGCAGTATTGTCTGCTTGCGCTCTGCTCCGCTTCGGAAGAAGAAAACTTCATAATATGTGTTTGTTACGAAATTATTCTCATTTAATCATTGGATTATGGAAAGAAATATATATTGGACACCGTTGATCATTTAAATGTAAGTTGACACGCTATATTTTTGCAATAAACGAACTTTGAAAATTTCATCGTCAGCATCGGGAAAATCAGCTATGGGCAGTTAGAGGTTACACGGCGCCTGTCAAAAGTATCTCGCCGTGTAAAACCTCTAACATTGTTGGAGTAATGTCTGGTGTAGGCCAGAGCGCACTACCTATATGAAAACGTGGAATTTTCGACACCGTTTGATGTCGAGAAGAAGTGTAAACGCAGTAAAATGGGGCGTGAAATAGCATACCTTATATAGAGGATTGTATTATGATTAGTCAGTATCACCATATATACGAAAAAAATGAGATATTTATAATTAACCACAAAACACCCATTTTGTCCCAAATCAGTGTTCTATTCCGTCCTTATAAACCCTCGCTTTATGCTTATATCTATTATAGCTATAATAGTGATAAATTAATGAGTACCGACCTGTCTGGTTAGTAAATACTCAGTATACATAGAAAGTTTCAGCCTCGTATGAGCCGTAACCCTTCTATATCAACCTTGCCGGTGCTGATATTGTTTTATATTTAGAGATGAATTTATTTTTTGATACCACACCCGGAGTAACCTACATTTATTAGCCATCAGCCCAATACTCCTGAAAGATAGTCCGAAGTGTTTGCCAGAAACTAGGACAGGTGTCAGGATAGGGCTGATTAAGGATGTGATATTTAAAAATTAAATTGTCACATCAAAAACATTTTTCATATTTTTTTTTACCTTTGAAATAAAACGCTCAAAAAAATCCTTGATTCCAATTCCTCCAAAATCTCCATGCCAGTACATTGCTATCATTGTTTTAGGCAGAT